>NC_090267.1:223130459-223462125 GCF_040414725.1 Anabrus simplex
TTCCCACTCCTAACCCTATCCTGTCCCATCGTCACCATAAGACCTATCTGAGTCGGTGCGACGTAAAGCAACTAGCAAAAAAAAAAAAATTTGGCGTACTAGGCAAGATGAGGAGTGAGGTAGTTTGCCATTGCTTTCCTCACTGGGTCAGAAAGTACTATTGCAGCACGACTGACCCTATGAGCAGCACCTTTCATAACACCCAGATGCACTAGTCATGCTCTGAAAGTCATTACTCAGCACTACCCATAACCCAGCAGCTTCCATATTGTCACAGCCATGGATGTTAACTGGGACTTGGGTGGAAGCTACACTTTACTCTGGCCTGTGCCAAGAGATGGATGCAAAAGTACTGTATCCATCAAGAAATGACAGCAGACAGTTGACCAAATGATACTTTATCAACTGTCAAACCTTCTGAAATTCAAGATAAATAGAATTTATTTATTTTTTAATCTCTAAAGGAAGGCATTACTGTTGCATTGTTTTGACACAATATAAAATCTTCCACCCAGGTAGAAACTTCAAACCCTTCTTATAATAAATTTTATAAGATTCACCCAAAAGGGAATTTAAGAAATACAAATTAATCTTTACTGTAATCGTGCAGAGATTTAGTTCTCCTTGGGCAATCTGTTATGGGAATTCTATAACCTTTTTGTCACACATTTCATACACATATTTTTCATAAAGATAATGAAAGGTTTTTGTTTTACAAATTTTATAGTGAAAACCTTGAATAGTATCTCTCATAACAGCGTGTCTTTGGGATTGACTAACATACATCCATTTACTTTTGAGCAAAGCACTCGAACTATAGAAGTCTTCCTCTATTTCCATCCTCATCATCTTTCTTCTGCTCCCACAGAGAAATGTGATATTCAGTTCAGGATGATATCTAAATACATTGCTGTAAATAGAAGCCACCACACTGGTGCAGCATTTCCAGAGAGCAATATTATCACATCCGGTATTATAACCTTCCAATGACTATTGGATTAGAGTCGGTGGAGACATTGGAAGTTTATGGTAAAGATATAGGTTAATGAAATCGTACGTCCAGTTATTACACGTCCAAGTATGTCAGAAATTCAAATAACTCGCTCAACTACATGAATAACAGGCAACGGATTGAAGGTACCAGCAAAATTATAAGCTCAGAACCCCATGGTATCTCATTAAATTACGGTTGATGATAGTATGTTGTAGCATGTAATAGAGAATTAAATAAACATCGCATTCAAGCAAAAGGTTAATCAATGTAAATAAATAGCGAGAAATATCAATGACAGAAATGTGTCGGAGGCTATGGAATGAGCTAGATCAAATGGGCCAAGTTCAATCTACATACGATGGCCATACCTTGCCTATCTAGTCCGATATGATTCGAGAATCAAGACTGGTGATGAAATAGTCGATTGGTAAACAAAAATATCATGTACCAATATAATGGTCCGTTATTGGACATTATAAATTTTCCAGCTAACTCATTCTTGGTTTCCTGCATTTTGCCCTCGTGTGCTAAGTTGGGCTCATCAGTTGGTACTTAGCACACCTACCAAGACGCAAGGCTAGTGCATACCGTGGAGGCCACTGCATAGGCTACTTGAAGCCACCAGTAGTGCCAATGCACTATGAGAGAGAAACATGTCTTACTTCCAAAAATTGATGCCTGCCTGGCCATCAGATGATATAGATGTTAATTTCCATAGGGAACATGAAACATTTATCCTGAATGAGTAAATTTATAATCATTTATAAATTTATAATACCCAACTTAGCACACGAGGGCGAAACACAGGCAACCAAGAATGCGTTAGCTGGAAAATTTAAAATGTTCAATAACGGACCATTATATTGGTATTATAAATTTACTCATTCAGGACAAAATTTCATGTTCCCTATGGGAATCAACATCTATATCAAAATATCATGTGACAGATTGTTAAATGAATTCCTTTGCCGATGTTAATGATTGTGTAGGAGTACTCTGTATCAAGAAGTCAGCTGTTTAACGTCAAAAACATATGGGAAGCTATGGAACATGGATGAGTCTTTAAAAAGCAAACCGACTGTTATTATTGCAGTCTAGTATTAGATTTTGTTTCTAAATAAGAGGGTTGCACATGGCTCAGAAGAGAATCAGACAAGAAGTTGGATTGCATTACGATATAATCATTTGTAATAAGAATAATCTTTGTAAAGAGGCGAGATACGTATCTGGTACTCTCAAAATATTAAGGCAAGTGTTGTATAATAATATTGTAAATGATATACATGTATGTAATGTTATACTAATAGCATGTTACAAGTTTCAGGTATCATGAAGTCAGGTACCATTGGAGATGTTTATAAGATGGTCGTAAATCCCAGCATGATTTGCTAAATTATGAAGCGGTCTTAACAGATCTGAGGAGTACTGGGATGGATACCAATACTGGAGGATGAGAGGTGCCTTCTTCCTGAAGCCAACAACCAATAAGTACTCAAAGTCAATGTCTTATTATCCCGCTATGTAGTTGCTTAAAGTAGAGTAGTATGTTTTACGATGTCAAAAATGTGACATGATCAGTTATACAACTTGAAGGCAACCATTTAGTCAATCATTACCTTTGATTTGATTGATTGATTGATTGATTGATGAGTAGGAATGTTGTAAGTTGTGATGTGAATGATCATGAAAATTATGATATTCTGTACGCTGTGTTATGAGAATCTAAGCGGTCGCTAGTAAGTGTCATGCAGGTAAAATTTAGGCATGTGTGTTAAGATAGTGTCATTATAATGAATCTCAGTTTAATTTATGGTTCAGATATGTGTGTGAAGAAATCGTGAAATAATATGCGCGTGATTTAGAGTCATCTACGATCATATTTTATGTTAGGTGTTGTATTCGCGAGTGTGACTGTGATATTGTCACGATGATAGTGTTGATAATTGTGTTAAGATGAATAGTCTTCGTAATATAAAGTGCCTGAGTATATTTTAAATGAAATAATTCATTGAGCATGACGTGTATAAAATTATGAAAGGTTATTGTGATAGGGTCGTCGAATAATGTGAGTGATTAATGTTATATGGATCGTCGAAGAATGTTTCATTTAATAGAATAATGCGATGTAGAGGTCCTGGTGATATTTGTTGTTGTGAAGATTGATTTTGTCATGCGTATGAATTTGATTTGCCGTAATGATGGTGTTCACTTAGGCGTAGAGGCGATATTTGCGATGATGTTTCAAGACGTATGGAAGACACTTGGAGGATGATCGTCAAAGATACTTTAATTAAATACAGTACAGGTAATTGCGCACAATATTGGAGATGATATAAGATCTTCATTAGTTAATGACACTATGTAGTTGAACCATGTCACAAATGAAATGAGTAACTTTCACTGATGTGTAGTGTGTAGAGTGATTTTCTTGCTAGCTGAATTTCTTCTTATAGATCATTGAACTGACGCTTAGAGTTGAAGTAGTTTTTCCAGGTTTATTTCACAGAGGAGTCCAGAGCTGCAGAGTCATCGTAGATTTTGAATCATTGTAACTGGTGATGATTGCATTTTCAGATATTATTGTTTAGGTGCAGATGCCGATGGAGTTCAGAGGAGATCAATTTCATTTTTATTTGCCCAATGTTAATGTTTGAAGGATTATAATGTTGTCCTATGTTTCTTTGATCATTTTTGACCTGAATGATGGTAATATGTACACGTTATTGGTGCATTCAAGTTCTTTAGCTAGATTTTTGATGAATTAAGCGATGATTCAGAAATAATAACGGGATGTTAAAGCATGTATTTTGAAATCAGTGAATAGGTGTGCCAAGCCAACAAGATTTTATAGTTTTAACCATCAGTTAGAAGATAGATGTGATGAATGATGGACTTGTTTTTTTTTTAATTTTTTTATTAAGCCTTCATCAATGCTAGGTTGGTTTTCCTTTTGATTTTCTTGGCTAATTCTGAAGATTATTACTGTTGTTGCGACCAACCTGTCATAATAAGAATAAAATGGTGTGAGATGAACTATTAACAAGAGTCAGAGATTAAGACTGCTTTGATTAATGCAACGTTCAGTCACTTCTAATGTCCATTTGTGTTGCCCTTTTCTTATTAATATCGTAGTTGTGATATTAAATATGTTAGTTATTAAACGGAATATCCTTCCACAAAAAGTAATATTTTCGGTTTTCTCATTTAATAGAATAAGACATATTATGATTAGTCTAGGTTAAGATGTTGATTAATAAATGTCCTCATACGTCGGTCAGATTAAAATAGCCAGCGATGCGATTCTGTGACCTAACTCTATGAACTTTCACGTCCCTAGAGTGGAATCTTTCACATCTCTGCATGACACCAGTCGAGGCATAACTTTTTCAATAAGAACCCAGAATTTAGAGGTGCGTGAAAGGTCACAGAAGTTAAGTATTACTTTTCACGCCCATCGGTGGGGCTCGAGTTGAAGAGAAGATAGAATAGAAGTTATTCCATGATAACCAAAGTGAAGACTTGAGTCCAAGGGATAAAGACACGTGATGGCCAAAGCCTGGAGGACAGATATCACTCATGGGATGACCGTGTAAAGAACAACTTGAGATGATATTAACCGTGAGAGTAGGCACTGAAATTTACAACATCTGACATTGAGATACTGACATATTTACTTATGAAGGAAGTTTGGAGTATTTATTTAATTTTGAGTTTAATAATATGTTGGAAGGATAGGTCCGTTAAATAATATTAGGATTTAATTTAGTTTGTATAAAACATTGGAAGGATATTCCATAAACTCGGACTCTTGTTAATTAGAATAGGTAAATTCATTAATTCGGAGATAATATAAAAAGTCTTGTTTATTGGCACTTATCGTTGGTTATCCGTCTCAGTACAATTCAGATCTGGAGAGACCCATACATTTATGTAATCGATTTATATTATTTGGTAGATAAAGTACGTTAGGCAATAGCAGCGATTGTCATGTGTGAACACAGGTAGAGGATAGGTGAAAGACTATTCAGAGACTGAAAGTGAATTATAGTGAAAATAAACAACGATTAAGGAAAGTAAAATGGCATCACTTGCGCAGGTCAAGTTGTTGCTAGAGGAACTAGTGGGAAAGATGACTAAAATGCAGGAGTCACAAGAGAACACAGAAAAAAGAATTCAGGAAGTCCGCAAATCACAGGAAAATACAGAAAAACGATGCAGGAAGTACGTGAGACACAAGAGAACACGGAAAAAAGAATTCACAAGTCACAGGAGAGAATGCAAGAGATGCAAGAAGCTATGAGAACGAGATCCATGATTCACAAGAAAATACGAGAACAGACATCCGTGAATCACAAGAGAGAACGGAAGAAGTCACGAGGAACGAAATTCATGAATTACAAGAAAATACCCAGACAGAGATTTGTGAGTCACAAGAAAGAATGCAACGAAACTTTAGCAATATCACAGAGATGGTACGGCAGAATATGAAAGTAATGCAAGAAGTTGTGTCGCTTGGATCAAGGATATCTGAAGTATAAGGGGTGTACAAAATCTAAAGAAAGAAGTGCAGCAATGAGCGAGAATAAGAGGAGTTTTCAGGAAACATTTGAGGAATTAAAGGCCAACTTTAAATTGAACATTCAAGAATTACAAGTTCAAGTCGATCAGGACCTTAAGGAAATAAAAGAAGAAGTTGATGTAATGCAAGGAAGGATGAGAGAATCAAACGTTAGTTGGGAGGAAAAATTTAAGAAAGTGACAGATGAAGTGAATAGTGCCAATGAAAACATACAGAAAGAGATAACACAGGCTAGAGAACAGATCAATGATAGATTTAATCTGTTAACTGAAGACTCGGATGAAAATAAAGTCTTAATGAGTCAGCAAATAAAAGGGCTGAAGGATGACTTATATGCTGTTCAAAAAGATATGCAAAACTTGAGAATTGAGAATGAAACAAGCAAAAATTTGATACCATCGTTTGTCGATCGCCAAACGTTAGCTGAGGATGGAAGGAAAACTGAAATAAATAGCCAGTTTGAGATGCCACAGTTTAGCATCGATGTAAATGATAACAGAACAGCACACACGGGAAATGGAACACAAATCATCAATATAATACGAACACACGAGGACATACCTAAGAAGTTTAATGGAAATAAAGGATCTAGCATGACTCGTTGCGAATTTCTTAGGAAGATAGAGGAATATTTCCGAGAGGCGAAGATATGTCCAGGGCGTCAATTGAAGACAGTTGAAAGACATTTAGAGGGGGCACTGCTTATTTGGTACAAAGCTTTCCAATATATTTTTGAGGATTACGCTGGCTTCAAACAGGCTTTCTTAGATAAATTTTGGGGAGTTGACATTCAGCAGGGGATTAGACTTGAGTTGTATTCTAAGAAATATTCCCTGGCAGGACTGAGTAGATTTGCTGATTATTTTACAATGCAATTCCATAGGTTAAAAGAGCTTGATTCACCACCCACAGAGATGGAAATGGTACGTGCGACAATTAAACAATTTCCCCCAGACATACAATGATTGCTCACTGCAGCAAACATTCAATTTGCAGCGCAGGCAGAATCAGTACTTAGGCAAATTGATGATACGACAACGCATGTCAGCAATCGAATTGTGAGACACACTGATCCAGGCATAAACGTTGTGACGCCGGCAGGAAATGAAGGAGAAGAAAAGAATGATAGACATAATGAATATGTTCAAGGAGAAAGACCGATGACAAATAAAGATTATCAAGGAGGAAGAGACCATAATGGAAAGGATGACAGAACGCGCCAAAAATGGGTAACATTTCGTAACGAAGATCGAAGGCATCCCAGGTATTATAGAGGTACGAGGTGGAATCGATACCGAGATAAGTGGTCGTATCGTAAGAATCAGGTATCGAGAGGACACAAGACGGTCGAATGGTCGACAAGAGGAAGAGATGAATAAAGAGAGAGAAAGATATGTTGATGAACTGAGGAAACAGCAAGAAGGAAAACAGTGGGAAAGAGCCATACAGAATCAGGACATGAATGCCGATTGTGTAGGTGCTACGAGCCTGCTGTATCAACAAGAACAAAGGAAGGAAAGTACAGATAAGTTACCGAATCCTGGAGCTCCACCATTCAATAATAATAATAATCAAGGCAATGAAGAGGGGAAAAAACCCTTTGTTTTGGAATCAACAATAGATGATGAATTTAACAGATTAAGTTTAGATCATGAGCAACACGAATGGATCATAGCAAGGATTGAGTCTTGGGAATTTGAACCTGACGAATTGTTATATGAAGATTGTCAACCTGATGGAATAAGAT
Source organism: Anabrus simplex (assembly GCF_040414725.1). Taxonomy (NCBI): domain Eukaryota; kingdom Metazoa; phylum Arthropoda; class Insecta; order Orthoptera; family Tettigoniidae; genus Anabrus; species Anabrus simplex. The sequence continues at coordinate 223,137,780 of NC_090267.1, forward strand.
TAAAAGATTAATCTTATTCCATCTCGGTAACAATATTCGGTACTCGCATATTATCATTATTGGATACCGGTGCAAGCATTAGCATCATCTCAAAACTGTTATTCTCAGAAATGCAAGAGAAGACACCCATACCCATGATTCCAGTAGGTAACATGAAGATCAAAGGTATCATTCCAGATAAGGTTGCAAGATGTAAGATACAGACGTACTTACCGGCTGAAATCGGAGGAATTACAATGGAACATCCATTTGTAGTATACCAGTAAAATAGCCTGACTTTATGAATTAGTATTAAAGTTAGCACAAAGTAGGTCTCAGGGTAATTCTGGGTGGTTTCCAGCTAGGGCTTGGTACAGGAGGCAGGGTCCTATATACAAGAAAATTTTTAAATAGATTGAATAATAGTTTTTTATTCAGAAAATGCATTTTAAAGTGCACATCACCTTACTGTTTATAGTCACTGTCTTCAACATCGCCTTTTGATGACCCGTGCTCCCAGTTGACCAGGCTGAACGGGGCTGGAACACGTTCTGGAAGTTGCCAATATTACGTTGAGATAAGGCCGGAACATCCAGGTTGGTTTGATATGGGTTTGAGTCTCGAACCTTCGACATTCTGGACGATCTCCGATGATGTTGCGGGGTAATCACTCGTCACATAACATACATGAGTATCCAAATTTACACAGTCCCCCGACACTTTGGTTTAACAGCACTGTTTCATTTAATATGCAGTCGAATTCACTCTTAATCTTGTACACAGAATTTATATTCACTAAAGATGAAGATGCGGGTAGCATCGAAATTGGAAGAAAATAAAACACAGTTCATGAATAGAAGTAATGAAACTGAAAATTGTTCACGCACTTGGCACAGTTCGTGGTGATTTTCCACTAAATAAAGTAGCACTTAACATTGAGATAAATGTACGAGTACTCTAGAGTTTATCAAAGACACTGCTGTCTGTCATGAAACAATACTAAACACTTTGACGAAGAAACAAGGTTGAAATGAAAAGCACAGTTCGTTGTAAGGTGCACTGGACATTAAATAAAATAGGTGACTGTTCGAGAGTTTATCAAAGACATTGCTGTCAGTCACACACAAATAATTTACACACTGCTCAGAAGAAATAATAAAACAATTTTGTTTGAACTGGATAAAGAACAGTTTGAGTTTGGAGTGAAACCTTGCTGTCGTAGCACACGATTACGGTAATCACTTGCATTAACATTCATGTGAAAGTTCGAACACTTTCATAAACACCCTAGTTTATACATGAAAGATTTAACAAAATGTCACAGTTAGCAGTATAATGTAGTAGTGTCACACTGAAATTAATATGTGTTCAGAGATTAAGTTCTGCTGATTGAGATTTAAAAAATAAATATCACAGTTCCTAGTATATCGCAGCAGTGTCACATTTAAATTAATATTGATACAGAGACTAATTTTCACACAGGTAACGTGGTAATAAACTCAGTTCCACAAGAACGAAAGTAAGTTATATCGAAAAGTTTCTACATGCGCACAGAATATAAGTTTGACTTGACTGTTGTCACCTAAGTCCAATACATGACTTGTCATAATCAGAGTTCCAACACACGCAAAATGTGCAAGTTCAACTTGACGGATATAATCCGAGTCTACTATATAAAGACTCTGAATAATTTGATTTCAACACACGCAAAAATTACAAGTTCAATTTAACTGATAGACTCAGTGTTCATTATAAAGACTTTGTTATACATTAGAGTTCACGCGTGACTGTCAGAGTTTAAGTCCCACATGAAGACTTTAAATATTTGAAGATAGCCTCTGTCAGCATTTCGATGAACAATGCAGCGTAAAGAGTCAGGCTGGACACCCAGCTATGACTGTGTGATCAGGGTCAAGTGTGCTCAGCTTATATTCAGTTTGGGGCTCGTACGTCATAAGATAACATGATCCTTTTGAAGCCGATTATCTCGTGAATCCCTTGACAGATTTACTTCAGATTCACAATTTGAGATGTTTATGTTATCCTCTTCAAAATGACATATCGCTCAAGTCGGTGCGATTACTATTATAGGCTACACATGGCATAAGGCGGGTAGTCTATCCTGTCCCTGCAGCTACGTCACACACACAGCTGTCACTGGCTCACCTGCTCACTCCTCCGAATGTAAACAAACCAAGTTTGCTCTGAACATCTTGTGTGATGATGAGGTACAATTAATACTAAAAAAATATGGCGTGTACAGGTCGTAACCAGTACAGTAATGATTCATAGAATCCAGTATAATTTAATCATTGGATCTGATTTCATCAGAGAGGATAATATGATAATTGATTTAAACAAGGAAGAGGTTAGAATTAGTTAGAATAAAATCTCTGGAGTTATTCTTAGTGAAGTTGTCCTGGAGATTTTGTAACTTTCCATTCTCAAATGATTGTTTGGTCCTGTGGATGTTTATTTAATTTGTTTTCAGAATTGTTCTAAGTGTTCCGTATTTCCTGAACATCTCCATTTTCTCCATGTGTCAGATCTCTTTTTGAGTGCTCTCTCACATTCTTCATTCCACCAGATTGTATGTTCCGACGAGGAAAAACAAGATTTCACAGCTACAGAAAACCATGAATATTTCGATAGATGAAGCGGCGTAAATCACCGAAAGAAAAATGGAAAGATATGATTCGGAAGATGCCGTGTGTGGGTGTACAATCGACAAAGGAATAGGTGGAAGTCTCGAACAGCAAGAAATTACTGAGGATCTGCTGAAGAAACACGTTAATGCTTTTAGTAATCATCCCGGAGCAGTGAAGAATTCCAAATACCGATTACTGGTGAAGGACTGGAGGCCATTCAAAATAAAACCATACCCAATACCGGACAAATTTATGCCTGATGCCAGAAAAGTGATACAGGAAATGACAGATAATGGTATAACCTCAAAGGCACATTCTCCTTACATTAGCCCATTGGTGGTGGTTAAGAAAAGTAACAGTTCTATTCGCGTGTATCTTGATGCGAGGCAGCTAAACGCCAAGCTAATTCCAGAGTATGATACAACCCCAATAATAAAAGAGATAATTAGGAGATTCAGAAACATGAAGTTTTTCATTATATTAGATCTGACTTCCTCGTATTATCACATAGTTTTGGAAAGCAAATCCAAACTATTTACCGGATTCAGGTTTGATATGATGTTGTTTGAGTCATCAGTCCATAGACTGGTTTGATGCAGCTCTCCATGCCACCCTATCCTGTGCTAACCTTTTCATTTCTATGTAACTATTGCATCCTACATCTGCTCTAATCTGCTTGTCATATTCATACCTTGGTCTACCCCTACCGTTCTTACCACCTACACTTCCTTCAAAAACCAACTGAACAAGTCCTGGGTGTCTCAAGATGTGTCCTATCATTCTATCTCTTCTTCTCGTCAAATTTAGCCAAATCGATCTCCTCTCACCAATTCGATTCAGTATCTCTTCATTCGTGATTCGATCTATCCATCTCACCTTCAGCATTCTTCTGTAACACCACATTTCAAAAGCTTCTATTCTCTTTCTTTCTGAGCTAGTTATCGTCCATGTTTCACTTCCATACAATGCCACGCTCCACACGAAAGTCTTCAAAAACATCTTTCTAATTTCGATATCAATATTTGAAGTGAGCAAATTTCTTTTCTTAAGAAAGCTCTTCCTTGCTTGTGCTAGTCTGCATTTTATGTCCTCCTTACTTCTGCCATCGTTAGTTATTTTACTACCCAAGAAACAATATTCATCTACTTCCTTTAAGACTTCATTTCCTAATCTAATATTTCCTACATCACCTGCCTTCATTCGACTGCACACCATTACTTTTGTTTTGGACCTATTTATTTTCATCTTGTACTCCTTACCCAAGACTTCATCCATACCATTCAGCAACTTCTCGAGATCTGCAGTCTCAGATAAAATAACAATATCATCGGCAAATCTCAAGGTTTTGATTTCCTCTCCTTGGACTGTGATTCCCTTTCCAAACTTATCTTTGATTTCCTTTACTGCCTGTTCTATGTAAACATTGAAAAGGAGAGGGGACAAACTGCAGCCTTGCCTCACTCCTTTCTGGATTGCTGCTTCTTTTTCAAAGCCCTCGATTCTTATCACTGCAGACTGATTTTTATACAGATTGTAGATAATTCTTTGTTCTCGGTATCTGACCCCTATCTTCTTCAGAATCATAAATAGTTTGGTCCAATCAACATTATCGAATGCCTTTTCTAGATCTACGAATGCCATGTACGTGAGCTTGTCCTTCTCGATTCGATCCTCTAAGATCAGACGTAAAGTCAGGATTGCTTCACGTGTTCCTACATTTCTTCTGAAGCCAAATTGATCTTCTTCCAACTCAGCTTCAACTTGTTTTTCCATTCTTCTGTAAATAATACGTGTTAAAATTTTGCAGATATGAGATACTAAACTAATGGTGCGGTAGTTTTCACACCTGTCAGCACCAGCTTTCTTGGGAATAGGTATAACAACATTCTTCCGAAAATCGGATGGGACTTCTCCTGTCTCATACATCTTGCACACTAAATGAAGTAACCTTGCCATGCTGGTTTCTCCTAAGGCAGTCAGTAATTCAGAGGGAATGTCATCAATTCCAGGTGTTGTTCCTATTGAGGTCACTCATAGCTCTGTCTAACTCTGACCTCAAAATTGGGTCTACCATTTCATCAGCATCAACAGCCTCTTCATGTTCCAGAACCAAATTATCTACATCTTTACCTTCATACAACTGTTGGATATGCTCCTGCCATCTTTCTGCTTTGTCTTCTTTCCCTAGAAGTGGCTTTCCATCTGAGCTCTTAATATTCATGCACCTAGATTTCCTTTCTCCAAAAGGTTTCCTTGATTTTCCTGTATGCAGCATCTACCTTTCCAAGGACCATACAGCCTTCGACATCCTTGCACTTCTCCTTCAGCCATTCTTCCTTAGCTACCTTGCACTTTCTATCCACTTCATTCTTTAATCGACTGTATTCTTTTCTGCCCTCTTCATTTCTAGCGTTCTTGTATTTTCGTCGTTCATCAATCAGGTCTAGTATCTCCTGAGTTATCCACTGATTCTTAGTTGATCTTTTCTTCCTTCCTAACATTTCTTCAGCAGCCCTACTGACTTCATTTTTCATGACTCTCCACTCTTCCTCTATAGTGTTTCCTTCAACCTTTTCATTTAGTCCTTGTGCAACATGTTCCTTGAAACAATCCCTCACACTCTTTTCTTTCAACTTGTCTAGATCCCATCTTTTTGCATTCTTTCCTTTCTTCAATTTCTTCAACTTCAGATGGCATTTCATAACCAACAAGTTGTGGTCAGAGTCCACGTCTGCTCCTGGGAAAGTTTTGCAATCCAACACCTGGTTTCTGAATCTCTGCCTAATCATAATGAAGTCTATTTGATACCTTCCAGTGTCTCCAGGTCTCGTCCATGTATACAGCAGTCGTTTGTGGTGTTTGAACCAAGTATTGGCAAGGACTAAATTATGATCAGTGCAGAATTCAACCAGCCGACTTCCTCTTTCGTTCCTTTGTCCCAATCCAAATTCTCCTACTGTATTACCTTCTCTTCCTTGGCCTACCACTGCATTCCAGTCTCCCATCACAATTAGAATCTCAACACCTTTTACATATTGTATTAAATCTTCTATCTCCTCATATATTCTTTCAATTTCTTCATCATCCGCTGAACAAGTAGGCATACAGACCTGCACTATATTGGTGGGCATTGGTTTGGTGTCTATCTTGACGACAATAATTCTTTCACTATGCTGGTCGTAGTAGCTTACCCGCTGCCCTATTTTCTTATTCATTATTAAACCAACTCCTGCATTTCCCCTGTTTGATTTTGTGCTGATAATTCGGTAGTCGCCTGACCAACATACTTCACTTATACCAACTACATCTAACTCTAGCCTATCCATCTCCCTTTTCAGATTCTCTAACCTACCACAATGATTCAAACTTCGAATATTCCACGCTCCGACTCGCAGAATGTCAGTATCCATCTTCCTGATGATCGCCCCCTCTCGTGTAGTCCCCACCCGGAGATCCGAATGGGGGACTAGTTTACCTCCGGAATATTTTACCCGGGAGGAAGCCATCATCAGTACTTCATTCATACAGAGAGAGCTGCATGTCCTCGGGAGGTAGTTACGGCTGTAGTTTACCGTTGCTTTCAGCCGTGTAGCAGTATCAACACAGCTAAGCCATGTTGAGTATTATTACAAGGCCGTATCAGTCAATCATCAAGGCTACCGCCCTTGCAACTACCGAAAGGCTGCCACCCCCTTTCGATGAACCATTCGTTAGTCTGGTCTCTCAACAGATACCCATCCGATATGGTTGCACCTGCGGCTCGGCTATCTGCATCATTGGGACACGCAAACCTCCCCACCGCGGCAAAGTCACATGGTTCGCAGAGGAGGCAGGTTTGATAATCAAACATATATTTTCGAAAGACTTCTGTTCGGAATTTGCAAATCAGGTGCTGCACTTATACGAGCTCCAGACAGAAATCTGAAACCCGAAGTCAAGGAATTCAAAACCATTTATGTTAATGATATAGTACTGGCAACAGCTACTTTTGAAGAACATATGGTTAAGCTAGAACAGCTGTTAAGTTATTTAGATGAAGCTGGATTTAAAATCAATCGATCTGAGTCAAAATTCTGCCAATCCGAGATCTTATTTGTCGGACATGTAATAGACGGAACTGGCATAAGACCTAACCCTGTTAAGATCCTGACTATATGTAATTTCCCAAAGTCCAGACGGATTAAGCATATACGACAGTTCCTGGGAATGACACAATTCTTTGTTAACCATTGTCCGAAATACACAGAAGTACTAGCTCCTCTGCAAGACATATTAAAGACTAACAATTGGTGGTGCTGGAATGAAAGTCACGACCAAGCTTTCATCAATGCAAAGAAGTTACTAGCCAATAACATTAAGCTTGGATATCCAGACTTTGATCGTGAATTCATCATTCAGTCTGACGCATCATCAGTTGGAGTCGGAGCTGTTTTATACCAAAAGAATGGACACGGAGAGAACGATAGAATCTATTCAGCTTTCGTGAGTAGGAAATTGAGGACTCATGAGCTTAAATACACCACTACCGAGATCAAAATGTTAGCGATTATCTACGCCTTGCAATAATGAAGAAAGATAGTGTATGGGTATCCAGTGGTCATTAGGACTGATATTATTATAGTCTAGGTTAAGATACTGATAAACAAACATCCTCCTACTTAGGTCAGATTAAAATAGAGCCAGCGATGCGATTCTGTGACCCAACTTGATGAATTTTCACGTCCCTAGAGTGGAATTTTAGCATCTCTGCATGACACCAGCCGAGGCATAACTTTTTCAATAAGAACCCAGAATTTAGAGATGCGTGAAAGGTCACAGTATATTGCCTCGGTACTTCGGTCTACTGAGCAAATGTAGTCTGAACCCCAGTAATATTTTACTAACATACAATTTGAATAGACAGATTCAATATGCATGTATGTGTACAAATAGTTCTAAACACATAGAAAGGGTTTAAATGAAACGTTTTGGTGGTTACTATTTACGTTAGGCAAAAGTAACAGCAGCACTTGGGTCTATGAAATAAAGATATCAAGAGAAGAATTGGGTAAATTTTATACACTGATTCCCCAACTCCTGAAGGATTAAAAAACCTGTTTTACATATTCTTCAGGGAATGAATACTGGAAGTTTTGATGAAATTCTGACAGCCATCAGAAATGACATCCATTTTGCAGCTTCACAGTAAATACAGATGCTGAACGAGTCACAACCAGGACCCCCGAGCGTCGCACTACTGTGAACAGTCCACTCCATAAACAGTTTTGATCGTCCCGAACCTATATCGTCCCAAACTGAATATCACGTCTGTGTGTGGAATTTTAAGTCTTCAATATAGAATTTTTCCTTGGCTACTGCACAGACTAGTGTCGACAGAGCTGTTTCTCCTACTCTCAATGCACATTTCAGGAAATGTGCTTTCACTTTTTCTACACTCTCAAATCACTTAATAATTTGTCTGAAATGAGTTCTAGACCATATGTTACTATAAGGACAGCTGTAATAAGTTTTGTATGTTGCCCTGTTATCTTCTGTAGTTCTCTCCTGTATATGGTAGTTGAATGAAGTTGCTGTAGTCTGAAATGTAATTCCCAGATATTTAAATTTGTTTACAATTTTCAAAGGCTCCTGTTTAAGTGATAATATGTTATTTACAAAGGTCTTTCCTCCTTTCCTGTAAGTCATTCAAACCGTTTATTTCTGGATTGATGTGTAGTTCCTGATGATTGTTATTAAAGGAGCCTAACGTCTAGGTCATCGGCCCCTAATGGTACGAAATGAGATGAAATGTAATGACAATTTAAAAGTCCAAAATCATCCACTGACCAGAATTCAAAACGTGATGACAAAGAATGAATGGATGAATATGAATTTAAAACAACCAGTGGATCCGACCCATAATGCCCCACATTCCCAGGAAGTAGCATTAAACAATAGTATTACTGACCAAGGAACTGCTTCTAAAGCACAATACTGAATCGATGATGCCTGTAGTCTAAAGGGGTTCAAAATCCAGGTCATGGGCCCCTCATAATGGTACATATCGCTAGGAAAGTAGAACAATGGTATTTGTCATGTTGCGGTACTAATAAAAAGTAGCGTAGACTCACGGTATTCCACACATTATGGTACTACTCACAGGTAATGTAATGCACGCATGTAACACAGACCTATGGTGTTTCTCACATTACGGCACCATATTTTTTTTAAATTTCTGCTATTTGCTTTACGTCACGCCGACACAGATAGGTCTTATGGCGACAATGGGACAGGAAAGGCCTAGGAATGGGAAGGAAGCGGCCGTGGCCTTAATTAAGGTACAGCCCCAGTATTTGCCTGGTGTGAAAATGGGAAACCACGGAAAACCATCTTCACGGCTGCCGACAGTGGGATTTGAACCCACTATCTCCCGGATGCAAACTCATAGCTGCACGCTCCTAACCACACGGCCAACTCGCCCAGTAACAGCACCATTTACAGGCAACGCAAACCTATGGTGTTTCTCACACAGGTGTACTAATCACAGGGACTCGTAATATCCCGTGGTGTTACTCACATATTGGGTACTAACCAGAATCATAGGCAAGGCAGACTCATGATGTCGCTCATAGAGTGGTACTAATCACAGGTTCTGTAAAACTCACCCCGATTCACACACTGTCGCTACTTATCACAAACCTATTGTGTACCTAACATAGAAGTACTATGCGCAAGTAAAGGCGACCCATGGTGTTCCCCACATGGTGGTACTAATTGCAAGTAGTCTCATGGTTCCAATTCGATCATCCTTTGGTCGCCCCTTTTAGTCGCCTCTTACAACACACAGGGGATATCGTGGGTATATTCTTCGCCTGTGTCCCCCACCCACAATGAGATCTGCGTTTGGTCCACGAGAGCAATTTTATTTCGCTCAAGTCCGCCGGCAAACTGGTTAGGACCCCCCTATCTGCCACCTGGGACACGCCATGGGGGAGTATCACCTCTCCCCCTGCTGCACCAGCATAGTAGGTTCGTCAGCATGGGGATTTGGAATTCTTTCTAATTGTGATTGGTTGGAGGTGAATCGTGGAATTGGGAACATGCATCATTTTCAAAAATATTTTTTTTGAAAAGTACACCAATGAAATAGTGCGTAAACGTATTGCATTGTGGTATGTTGCCTTGTTTTCTACCACTAAAAAAATATTTAATAGTGCCTTTCCGCAAGGCGAGTGAAACGGCCTCTGACGTAAGCGGCGCGCTGTGACGTCACGATCCAGTACCGCATGGAGCTCTACCAGCCGTTGTGCATCAGCCGTTGCTAAAAGCCGATTGTTTATTATTCATGATTGCGAATAACTTCGAAATGGCAGAAGAAAGGTTCAAAACAGCACAGTCAGACAATCTACCATGTGTAGATGTCATCATTCTTGAAAAATGTGACTCTTGTGGCCGCAGAAATTCGCGGATAACAAGCAAGTTTGTAAGTAGCGTCTTTTATATACGTGCAATGTACTGTAACCCATAGTATTAGGATAACAACGAAGCTGGATAGATATCACATCACTTTCAACATTTCCTTCTAGACTGATTCCCCTATTAAAGAATAACATTACATTTTCGGGCTTTCAGCATTAGTAAAGTAAGAAATCGGATTTCAGCACTAACATAAACATATAGGTAGCATTATAGTACTAGTCCGCTTCTGTGGTGTAGTGGTTAATGTGTGCCACTCCCGGAGGCCCGGTTTCGATTCCCGGCTCTGCCATGAAAGTTGAAAACAAATAGTACGAGGGCTGGAACGGGGTCTACTCAGCCTCGGGAGGTCAACTGAGTAGAAGGGTTTCGAATCCCACCTCAGCCATCCTCGAAGTGGTTTTTCGTATTTTCCTACTTCTCCTCCAGGCACCTAAGGCCACGGCCGTTTCCTTCCCTCTTCCTTGTCTATCCCTTCCGATCCTCCCATCCTCCAACAAGGCCCCTGTTGAGCATAACAGGTGAGGCCGCCTGGGCGAGGTAATGGCCCTCCTCACCAGTTTCATCACCATACTCAAAGTCTCACGTTCCTGGACACTGCCCTTGAAGTGGTAGAGGTGAAATCCCTCGCTGAGTCCGAGAGAAAACCAACCTTGAAGGATAAACTGATTAAGAAAGAAAGAAAGAAAGAAAGAAAGAAAGAAGGAAAGAAAGAAAGAAAGATCATAGTACTATAGGGCTATAATCTATCATTCCCAAAAATATATATATTTATGGTTGGGACAACTGGCCTACCCACTTCCGGGGCCCATGAAAGAGAATTAAATATCTTTGTGGAGGGAAAAAGTTAAACATGATAAAGATAAATATGACTTCTTCTAGTTTTCACAAGTCGGGCTGAGTGGTTTAGACTGTTGAGGTGCTGGCCTTCTGACCCCAACTTGGCAGGTTCGATCCTGGTTCAGTCCGGTGGTAGTTAAAGGTGCTCAAATACGTCAGCCTCGTGTCGGTAGATTTACTGGCACGTTAAAGAACTCCTGCAGGACTAAATTCCTGCACACCGGCGTCTCCGAAAATCGTAGAAGTAGTTAGCAGGGCGTGAAGCCAATAACATTAATTACATTTGGCTTTTAACAAGCTGAGCATATCAGGAAAGAAAAGTGTCCTGGTGACATTTTAGTCGCTCAATACAGGAATGTCTTTGGGTGCTGTGACTTTTTTCTTTTTTTTTACGTCACACCGTCACATATAGGTCTTATGGCGACGATGGGACAGGAAAGGCCTAGGAATGGGAACAAAGCGGCCGTGGCCTTAGGTACAGTCTCATTATTTGCCTGGTGTGAAAATGGGAAACCACGGATAACCATCTTCAGGGCTGCCGGCAGTGGGGTTCAAAACCCACTATCTCCCGGATGCGAGCTCACAGCTGCGCGCTCCTAACCGCACGGCCAACTCGCGCGGTATTTTTACCCTTCGGTTTATTGACTTGGCTTGTATAACCTAAAACTAAGTTGGATAATATTTTAAACACCTACATCACTATTTTCACCTGTGTGCAATGATGTTATTTATTTCATTAATATTATGATAATTATTATAATTGAGCATTGTTAACTTATAAGACCCCAACAGACAAGCATTGGTTTTGTGTAGAGTTATACATTTGTTAAATTCACGTTGTTTCTTTTCATGATGTACACGCCTATTCTTTGTTACATTATAGAGTATTTAGATATAGCCTAAATTTCTTTACCAATTAAGCTCTTCAATAAAGACATACATAATTGTCCCATGCCAAGATATATTGGTAGAATTAGAGCTGTCAAAATGGTTCATAACCCCTTTAATTTATTATCTTGACATGGATCACCCAAAACATAGGTTAGGTTTGGAGAATACTTTAATAATCAGCATTATTCAATGCACTGTTTATTACTTTCATATTCCAAGATCTAATTGAAGCATTTAAATAAAGCATCATACATTAAAATTTAAAGTTTTACCACTAGAACAGCTGACATGGAAAAGTGATTTGAAAATTCAAACAAATTCATCTTACGTTAAAATCTTCAAAAAAATAAACTGTAGACTTTTCCGATATATCACCAGCATTTCTCCGGCTCGCCAAAATCCATTTCTCCCTAGTTTTAGCGTCTTTGGAACATTTATAAACAATTTGTTTGGTACGGTATGCGATGTGCTATTGCACATCGGAACTCTACACCATTTATAAGTTTTCTGCCTCACTGTCTGCGCAGGATTCATTTTAAGTCTAAAATATACCACTCAGATTATTATTCAATGTATAGACCTCGAATTTAACCATACTAGACACTAACGTAAAGTAGAAATACGCGAAGTGTATCCTGCTTCTCACAGCACGCTATGTGTTATTTCGTCTGCTAATTCAGTCAACCTGTACGATGACGTCAGACCAATGAGATCGCGTACTTGCGTGACGTGATATTTTCGTAGACTTTTATCATGTTTGGAGTTATTATTTGTACATTCTGATCACATTTTTGAATTCTGCATGAAATTTTGAATCAGATTAGCATATTTTTAATTAAAACCCCGGATCATGCATGTTCCCTATTATTGTTAGTGGCCAGCCCTACAGTCTAGGGGTAGCACATCTGCTTCTTACTCAAAGGTCCCAAGTTCGATTGCCGGCCCCGTCAGATTCTTACCTGGATCTAAGGGCTGGTTCAAGGTCCGCTCAACCTACATAAGAACAATTGAGGAGCTATCTGACAATGATATAGTGACTCCCAGTCTAGAAAGCTAAGAATAACTGCTAAGGGGATTCTTTGTACTGATCACATGTCATTTCATACTTTGCAGGCCTTTGGGCTGAGCCGCTATCATTTGGTAGGCCAAGGCTCAAAAGGGCTATAGTGCCTTAGGGTTTTTTTGGATGGTGTTTGTAAAATTATTAGACCATATGTTACTATAGGTGATATTGTGGTTTCAACGAGTGCCACTGCAAGGCCTTAAGATAGCTGTGGAACATTTTGTATGTTGTATATTGGTCCTGGTAACCCCTGTAGTTCTCTCCTGTATTTGGTAGCCAAATTTACATGTATTTACATTGGTTCTATAACAGAGATATTAGAAAGGTGAAAGTATCTTTTCGAACTTAATGCGAGTCAACCAACAGGGCAGTGCCATCTTGAAACCAATGGAATAAGATGGCAAACTCCAAAGAAAACACAGCAACTGGAATACCGAAAGCCACATATGTTGAAAGATTGGATATCTATAGGAACATTGTCAGACACATGATGAACCTGGAATAGAATATGAATGCTACAACAAATGGCAATACCAGAAGTATACTGGTATGTCAAAAGGAAAATACTGTATGAAATCAAGAAGAGAAAAAACTGCAAGTAGACCTGGCTATTTAGGGACTAAACATCTGTATTACCAGACAAAAAATGAAGCTACAAAAAAATAGAAAACTTAACTAAAACTACATCTGTGGACATTATAATTCAGAATTTACCTAAAATGATACTGGAAATGGTTGAAGGACCTTCCTTATAACTAGTAAAACACTCTCACAACCAGAGTATCTATTTTACAAGCAGATAAAGTTAATGTAACAGTGATGGAGCGTACAAGGTAGTAGAGAAACAGTACAAATGTACCTCTTATGTGGTAAAATGTAATAATAGCAAATGGAGTTTAAGAAAATTACTTCCTTTTTCCTGTCAATTTACATGTATTTTAAATGTTAGAAACATTAATTATTTTATTACAATTATAATTTCTGTTTAAACAGAAGTTAATTCTCCTTTAAAATATAAATCAGAACAACAAAATTCGTGTATATGGAACAAAGTTACAATACATATACTGCACTATGTTGCATAACATCATTTTGTTCAGTGTTCTCTACATCCACTAAAAAAGCACTAACATACACACTTTACATTATAAGTGAAATGCTTCTAATATGGAATAATGTATCCTCACTTGTGAGGAGCAGTTAGCTGAAGTACATTGTCAGACTTGTGATCTCTAGTATCAGAGCAGTTGAAACCTGCAGCTATCATGCAATATGAGAATGAGCAAACAAATGCCATACATTTTGGCAATATTAGTGTAAGTAACATGTACTGCAAGGGAAAATAGTTTTTACTGAAGAATAACAGTTATACCCACTCTGCACACAAGAATTTATGCTCAAATCATAGTTCAAAGTTTATTCAGCAAACAAATAAAATGATGATCATGCATGGTTCTTTGTATTACCCAAAACAAACACATGAAGAAGACATGATGATGTTTCTTACAAGGAGATCAATTTATTCAGGCCGTTTGAAAATTGCAAGGTATGAGGAGTTATGCCAGTCCTCTTCTGCCTTCTTCCTATTTTCTTCATGAGGCCTCTAAATATTACTTCCTAATTAGCATCGACCTCTAAGATCTTTTGCTACCATGTTTTTCCTTCATTCCCACACGGATATACCTGCTCTCTTCACAAAGCTGCAGGTTGCTCTTATTGGGTCTTCTTGGATTTTTTCTTTCTCTTTACCTGGTAGTCCTAGAGTGGAGTGTCTGATTCTACCCAGCGCCTCATTCAAAAAGTATGTGTTCAGCTGATTCCTCTGCTTCATTGCATTTCCTACATATATTGTCTCTTATTACTCCAATTCTATGTAGGTGTTTTTTCAGATGGCAGTGTCCTGTCCCTCTTCTGCCTACTGCCATCATTGGTACACCACTATCCCTAAATTTAAAACTTTCCCACGGAATGCCAAATTTTCTAGGTAGTAGATGTATACCAAGATCATGGTTTATCATGTGTCATATTAACACTGCTTTATAGTTGTGAAACTTGATCCCTCAAACGTCAGGATATCAAAAAGTTAGAGTGCTTCCATCTGCAAAAACAGATCCATCTTGAACATCAAATGGGAGGACCGTGTCACTAACCTTGCATTTCTTGAGAACGCGCACGCTATATGCATTGAGGCTACCATCATCGGCCACCGTCTCAGATGGAAAGGGCACGTCCGTCGTATGAGTAAAATCAGGCTTCCTCGTGAGCTCCTGTATGGTGAAAGCTGCTCTGACACAAGACTTCATGGAACCTTTTTGAGGTGTTTCAAGGATCAGCTAAACATACTATGAAAAGAGCTGGAATTAACACTCAATCCTGGGATACGCTGCTGAGGATCATACACTTTGGTGCCAGACTGTTTCTACATCAGTTACAGTGTTTGAAGAGGAATGACGAAACGTGAATAGGATAAACAACAAGAACGGAAGCTCCGTCAAGCTCAGCCCTGCCCTCTCCCAGCCATTCCGTGTGATCTGTGTGGACGTATGTTTCATGCCAAGACTGAGCTACAAAGTCATATAAAACATATTCACAAAGCAATGCAAGTGTGAAAATGTAAACTGCTGAAGAATATGTTTACTCGGATGTAAGTTGCAGCTGCCGCCGATGAGATACAATGGTATTGTACCTGAAGCTATAGGTATCTGTCCACCTAATGTTGCATACTGTATAAGATGGAGGACAACGTACAAAAAGGTGGACTTCATATTTTTATGGAAGTACTGCCATGAGAAATGAGATTCATTAGAACTATGCATTAAACTAATCAAAAGGACAAAATCAGGAATGAAGTAAATAGGTCCCCATAACCAGTGTAATAAAGAAGTGCAGACTTCAGTAGTATGGGCACATTATGAGAATGAACAGTGAAAGACCTGCCAGAAGATACTTTGACTTTGCTGCTCAAGGAAAAAAGACCAAGGGATAATGCTACATAGAGACAGTAAAATCAGATATGGAGGAGAGAAGTCTCAGCTGAGAAGATGTTCTGGAATAAAAGGTGTACTGTATAAAGGCAGGTGATGGCAAGCTCCTGTACACCATGCCCGGGAAACTGGCATGAAGAAGAAGAAGGAGAAGAAGAAAAAAGAAAATTGTACATAGTTTATCATTTCCAGACGTCAAATGGTCCTAAGAGATGGAAATGAAGTACTAAGAAATAGGGACGGTATCTACGGTATTTTCTAGGTCATGGCAGTTCCTTCTGCATAGAGCATTTAACAAGTTTGTCAATATTAGTCTAGATAAAACTCACTGTGAGCCTTGAGCATGTGTTTAGCTACGAGTTTCGATGTACCAAGCAAACCAGCCAGTAAAATTAACATAGTAACCAAAGAAGAAAGGTAAAAAAAAAAATAAAGCATACACAAAAAATATCCAAACATAACTTTATATTTTATTTCACAAATAATAACAAAATTCAATTAAAATGAAGATGACAATGAGCAGGAACATGAAATGAAATTACATTTCTATGGACCAGGTCAAGAATAATATGAATACTAACCTTTACATCATTATCTGTTGTAAAATTTCCAAGAGCTTTGAATATCTTTGGCATAGCAGCAGCAAGCGTCTCAAGTACTGGTTCTTCTGTTCTCTTCGTTACATGTATAATACACGGAACTAAGTTCATTACATACGGCTTTCCTTTCTGGGGCCTGGAAAGAAATCATAAAACAGAACCAACCATGACTGTGTATTATTTAAACAGAAAAAATAGACCTCAAAAATAGGCCCATGGGCAAGATCCGAACCGCAGAGAGAGATTTCTGCTTGGCCCGCCATGAAAATGCCAGTAGTAAAAGAAAAATCAGTTAGAATAATTCACAAAAAAATGACAAACATTATCTTAAACATAACCATGTTTCTTAACTCTTTCACTGCAGAATTCTCTGGCACACAGTATATCCCCTGACTGCATAATAAGATTTGAAAAAAAAAAATTATAAACAATAATAAGTGAGAAAGAACTTACAAAAGTCATTCATTGCACTGCCAAACCATTCTGTAGTCCCTGGTGGTATGACATTCCTGTGATATTTTGAAAAAAGTTTTTTTAAAGAACATGTTACACAATTACAAGTTCAACAACTTCTACTTGTTCTGGAGGAATGTGGTTTAAGCATTTGATTGTAGTACATTTTCTTGTAGCAAGCATGGTCTTCTCCCAAAATATGTATTCAATGTTCACAGTCTATTATATGCATTAATGTATTGTCATCTAGGAGTAGATGTTCTTTCTTAGGAAGTGAGACCATTCTACTGCCATCTTGTATGTGGAAGGAACCATGGAAATCCGGAAGATGGTTGGAATTCTTAGTGCTTAGAGACTGTCATTTCACTCAACGTCTTTCATGCCCATGCACTCAGATCCAAAATCTGGCAAACTTGATTGTAAGGAATGGGAGGTTTTTTCAAAATGGCGCCCGGTAATGACGACGTAGTGTTTTATCCTCCGAGTAAATTAACCGTAAAATGTGACGAAAAGTGCGGAAAATGTCGAAGATTAGTGAAAAATGGAATGTTGGTGGCATTATAAGTGCGGAAATTGCCCTAGAGACGTAAAAACTAATGAAAATGTTGACTGGATTTGTGAGCAGTGTGTTCGGAATGTTGTAGTTGGTGACGGCGTTGACGATGAAGCACTGAAAACAATCGATGAGGAATACAAAAGAAATTATAAACATTCTACAAAAGGACAATGAAGCTCTTAAAGTTGAAAATCAAGAATTAAAAGAAAGACTGCGATCGCTAGAATTTGGGACTGACCATTCTTCGAGTGATATACCGGTACCAGTAACAAACTCGAGCACGTGGTGTCAAGTAGTTCATAGATGGCCAGCTAAGAAGAAATCTACAACTGAATTTCCAGAAATAAACATCAGAAATAGGTTTTCTGCCCTAAATAATTTAATTCTGAAAGAAAGTGATCGCACGCGTGAAACCAAATCATTGCGATCCGCTGCCGCTGGCGTGCCGAGGTTAAAATTTAGGCCTAGATTTCAGATTTAAGACCCAGTTAGGCCTAAGTCAGCAAAAGTAGCTGTGTTTGGTGATAGCCAAGGAAGGGGAATTGCGGGAGTGATAAACGACGAGAATATAGCAGCAACTGGAGAAATATATCCAGGAGCTTCTATCAGCAGTATCCTGGAAAACGTAGAAGAAGCAACTAGGAACTTCGGGAGCGGCGATGCAGTGCTCATCATCAGTGGGACGAACGACGTAGCTCACGACGACGCCAAGAATGTAAGATCACAACTTAAACATACACTAGGGAAGCTGACCCACACTAACGTCTTTGTAGTGAACGTGCCCCACAAGCATGATTTGATTAGAGACTTGTGTGAACATTGAAGTGGACAAGGTCAATACAGATATTGTTAAAATTTGTAAACATTTTCGGAATACTCAGATTATTGAATGCAGCAGTTTTGAGAGATACTGTTATACAAAACATGGCCTCCATCTAATCAATTCAGGTAAACGAAAGATAGCAAATATTGTTCTAGATTTTATTAATCTTAAGATATGTACTGTAAAACAGGCAACTCCCTTGAGTTATAATACTGACCAGGAAAATTAGTAGAAAGAGCCAGCTGGCTCAGTCAACTAGAAAATGAAACTCAGGAAAGTAAGGAATTTCAAGTTACCCAATTGCAACAGCCAAGTTTTAGGGAGGAAGGGGGTCTGAGATTGCTCTCGGTAAATTGTCAAAGTGTAGTAAATAAACAATTAAAATTCGATACATTGATGGAATATTATGAGACTGATGTGGTGATAGGAGTGGAATCATGGTTGAGAGAAGGGGTGGGTAATAGAGAAGTATTTCCAGAAGGGTACACAGTCTATCGTAGAGACAGAGGAGATAAAAAAGGAGAAGAGGGTGTTTATTCTGGTGAAGGAAACTTATTGTTCACATGAATGGTTTACCGATGAAAGGGATGAAATATTAGGGATAAAATTAGTTTGTGATAATATGAAGGAGGTAGGAATTCTAGGAACATACAGGCCTGGAAGAAAGGAAAGAGACATGGAAATATTTGAGAAAATAATAGATTATACTCATAAAAAAAAAAATAATGATATGGTAATAATTGGGGGAGATCTAAATTTGCCTGAAGTTGAATGGAATGGAGCTGCAAGAGAAGCCCATGAACAGAAACTGGCAAATAACTTAATTTGGGAGGGAGGATTTACACAAGTAGTACAAGAACCGACTCGTCTCAATAACTTACTAGATGTATTCTTGGTTAAACCATGGGAAATTGTTGATAAAACTGAGGTAATTGAAGGAATAGGAGACCATAAGGCTGTAATAATGGATGTAGGACTCCTACCAAAAAGGCTTAATAAGAGGGTTACACAAGACAAGAAACTGTACAGAAAAACTAAAGTTGATGAATTTGGGACTTACCTTAAATCACAATTCAGTTGTTGGATAAGTGAAGGGAGTAATGTGGATACACTTTGGGCTAAATTTAAAGGAATCATTTGGGAAGGAGAGAAGAGATTTGTACCTGTTAAGAAGGGTAAAATGACCTCAGACCCTGTTTATTATACAAGGGAAAAAAGAAAATTAAAAAGAAAATGTAGAATAGTAAACAGAAAAATCAAAGAGGGTAGGGAGAGTAGAGAAACTAGAAAACAGCTAATGAGGAAACTGAATAGAGTGAAAAAGGAAGCAAAAGAGAATTATATGAATGGCATACTTCAAGAGGGTAATGACCACAAAGGGATATGGAAAAAGCTGTATTCATATATCAGGAATAAAAAAGGAAAAGGAATCCAAATTCCTACAATGGTGGGAGAAGGGGGTGAACACTATTTAACAGATACTGAAAAAGCAAACCTATTTAGTAGGGAATTCAGAGATTCAGTAGATGATTGTCAGGAGTTGGAAACCAAAACAGAAGATGGAGAGACACAGAGGGAAACAAGAAGTTTCTCATTCACAGATGAAGATATTTTCAGAGAAACCCAACTGCTTCAGCAAGGAAAAGCAGCAGGAAGTGATCAAATTACTGGGGAGGTATTAAAGACATTGGGGTGGTACATAGTGCCTTATTTAAAATTTCTCTTTGACTATGTCATAAATAATAGTGTAATACCAAAGGAATGGAAGGAATCTATAATAATACCAATTTATACAGGAAAGGGTGATAAAAGGAAACCAGAGAACTACAAACCAATCAGCCTGACCAGTATAGTTTGTAAAATGCTGGAGAGTTTAATATCAAAGTACATCAGAGGGATATGTGATGATAAAAATTGGTTCATGAGGAGCCAGTATGCATTTAGAAAGAAATTTTCTTGTGAGGCACAACTGGTGGGATTTCAGCATGACATATCAGATCAATTGGATTCAGGAGGTCAGTTAGATTGCATAGCCATAGATCTTTCCAAAGCCTTTGATAGAGTGGAACATGGAATATTATTAAAGAAATTGGAGGGAATATGATTGGACGTAAGGGCTACACGTTGGATAAAAACATTTCTAAATTCAAGGGTTCAGAAAGTCAAAGTAGGAAATAATGTATCGCAGGAAGAGAAAGTTCGGAAGGGAATTGCACAGGGTAGTATAATCGGTCCGTTACTTTTCTTAACATACGCAAATGATTTAGGGAACAATATAACATCAAAAATAAGATTGTATGCAGATGATATAATTGTTTATAGGGAAATAAATAACATTGAGGACTGTTCAGAATTACAAAGGGACCTTGAAAGTATCCAACAATGGGTTGAAGAAAATAATATGAAGGTTAATGGAGGCAAATCAACTGTTACAACTTTTACAAACAGGAGCTTTAAAACTGAATTTCAATATACTTTGGATGAGGTAGTTACCCCAAAAGATGGTAAGTGCAAATACTAAGGTGTGAGATTTGAAAGTAATTTGCACTGGAAGGGTCATGTTGATGACATTGTTGGGAAAGCATACAGATCGTTACATGTCATAATGAGGCTACTTAAAGGATGCAATAAAGAATTAAAAGAAAAAAGTTACTTAAGTATGGTTCGTCCATTATTGGAATATGCAAACAGTGTTTGGGATCCTCACCAAGAATACCTAATAAAAGAAATAGATAGTGTGCAGAGTAAAACAGCAAGATTTGTAACAGGGGATTTCAGGAGAAAGAGTAGTGTATCAGAAATGTTAAAGGAACTTGGGTGGGAAACTTTAAGTAAGAGAAGGGAGAAAACTAGACTTGTAGGATTATATAGATCCTATACAAGAGAAGAAGCATGGGGAGATATCCATGAGAGGCTTCAGTTGGAAAATAAGTATATCGGCAGGACGGACCACATAAAATTAGAAGGAATTTTAGCAGAAGCGATTGGGGTAAATTTTCATTCATTGGGAAGGGTGTGAGGTAGCGGAACAGTTGACCAGGGGTTAGGTTTGATCCTTTTCCAAAATCTGTACAGATATTCAAGAAGAGAATAAACAGCAAGAGAGAAAATAAATGAAGTGTTAGAGGGCATTCAACCAGTGCAGGTTAATTTAAATAATAAAATGTGTGTGAATAAATTAATTCCATCCCCTGGTCTAAGGAGTTGGACAGCCAAAGTAGGGGACTGCCTGTAGGGGTGAAGTACAGTGAGGACTTCGAGGGCCCTGGGACCGCTACGGTAGCTGTGAAGGCCCTTCAAGAACTCTGAAAAGTGGTGGCAAAAGGGGCTCTGGTTAAGATGCAGCAGGTCGTTATGCTACTTAGGTTCCAGAATGGGTAAAAAATATTTTAAAAATAAGTAAATAAATGCAATGTAAAGTTTAATCTTATACCAGTTGTATAGTATAATTTGAAGTAATTCCACATACTGTGTATCAGTTGACTATCTTTGTAAGTAGTACAGGAGATATTATAAGTAGAATTTTGTAAACAATATGAATTTATTAAGGATGAGCTGTGTGTTTAATAGAAAAAAATGTTAGCGTAAATTGTATAATATTGTATTATAGGAAAATTTTCTTATTTGTTAATTTAATATTTAGTGCTTGACAATAATGTATTTTAGTGTACCATTTGCCACCAAGGTAGACACTTCATTTGCAAATAAAGAGATTTTGATTTCATTTCCAACTTATGATCATTAATGTGCTTGATAGCAACTCCAGATCATTTACCGCTAAGAAACCATCCAAAAAAAGAAGGAAGTAGGACAAGAGATGGACAGATATGGATAGGGAGTGTGTTCTTAACTACTGTCCAATAAAAAATCACCACTGATTAATATAAAAATCACCACTGATTAAAACTTCAATAGGCAAGTCTGATGAGTAATCTTGATGATCTGCCAATGGTATTTTATGAGTGTATGCAAATGAGGTTATATCATGGGACCTTATCGGATGTACGGAATTGTGTTGTTACTTTCAAGCGCAGTAAGGAATACCGCTGTCTTGTTAAAGAATCCTGAAGCTGGCAGTGTAACTGTTGGTGTTTCTGTTGTGTAGGCCAGCTTGATTTGAAGGTAGTGACCAACTTCACGTTCAGCAACAATACTAAGTGTCAGTTCTTTCACTAAGCAACTAGAGATGAAACTGGACTGGTTGCCAGCATTTAGAAGGCAGCATGTCACTTAACTGAAGCCTAGAGGTCCTATTACTCAAACACGGGCTGTCTGCAAGTGTGTTAAGTCACTTGTGTGAGTGACAATCTGGTTGACTGCTGTTGACGTTACTTCAGCTTTGCAGATGGAATAATGCTGTGATTTCTGCATTTCAAACACTGGGCTTTTCCTCATTTGTTGCATGTCTTAACTGCATGACCACAATTCAAACATGGGAAACATTTGTGAGAACTATTTAAGCTTCTCCGAGCATGTCTTCACATTGGTAAATTTCATGCAGTCTCATGTACAATGTCTTTGTTTCTCACAGAAGTCACAGAATGGCTCCAGTATTCCGTTTGTTTTCCTACGTTTGGATGATTTTGTGTTAACATGGAATGAGGCAGTTGTCGGGAGAAGTGCATGTGACTGAAATGAGTCCCTATTAACCTGACCATGCTGGCCATGCTGGCTACAAATGGTCTGTATTAACTTAATTATTACAGTTAACTGTGTCCAGGTTCCGCCTTGTGAATACAATTCAGAATTTATTATTATTATTTAAACCATCATTTACTTATATACAAACTTATACACACACACATAAGTACATATTTCGAGAAAACCAAATTCTCTCCTTCAGACTGTTGGTAAAATCACATGTATCAAAGACCTTATTTAAAATCAACTATATGCCAACAGACTGCGGACACAACGACAATACAACAATATTAAAAATTCAAATATGAAAATCTTTCATGTTATGTCCTAATTCTATGAAATGTCTGTATGTGATGTATTAAAATACAGCTGGTTGACAGTTGATCCATTGTGTTTAAATGTGGCATTATTAACGCACGATTAATAGAGCCATCAACATACCATTCAATAGAGATGAATATCACATACTGCATAGTCAAAAAAAAAAAAGGTTACTCCAAAAACTACGTCAATAGGATCAAGAATAAGATCATGAATAAACCTAAAACTTTCCTCGTAAACAAGGAATAAAAGAAAAAATTTGTGACTTTTACTTATATCAATAGGCAGTCATATAGTCTGGCCAAACTGTTCACGAAACATAATATTGATGTGTATTTTAGGACTAATAATAATAATAAAATCCCATTCAATTCTAATAGCATGAACACAAGCAGTATTTATAATAAATCGGGAGTGTATAGGTTGACATGCCAAGAGTGCGATAAAAAGTATGTAGGGCAGTCTGGTAGAAGTGTAGCAGTATGCTACAAAGAGCATGTCAACGCAAGAAAATACACTAGATACTCTGCCATGTGTGAACATATGCATGATAATAATCACCAGTTCACCAACATAGAAAGTGACATGGTTTTGTTACATCCTTTAAATAAGGGTAAACAGATGAACATTCTCGAGAAATTAGAAATTTATAAATTACACAAACTTAACAACAAAAATAGTTTAAATGAACACATGGCAGATGATAATCAGTTATTTAAACTTGCAATCCAATATTCTAAAAAGAGAAAGAAAGAGAAAGGGCAACAACAACTCCCCTCCTATGCTGCAGATTCCTCCCACTCCACCCCTACCCCCTTCAGACGGTCAACTCACCAGGTAGTCAGTCTGCCGATTGAGCTCATAGTGCCCACACACCGCAAGACCTCTGCATCTAATGTAAGTTACTCTCTATTTCAACATAGGATTCTCAGTCAGTCATGTTGCCTTTAGTAACATTACATTTTAGTTCTTTTCTTTTTTCTTACAGACAAATGAAAAAGTCCATTTTAAACCTGGCAGGCTTGATCTACAAATAACAGATTTACTGTACTTTCTGTTAAGATATTGTAATGATAAGCAGATGGTCTCAACACCAAATGGTAAGACTACAAAAGACCATTAATAATGCCACATTTAAATAGAATAGATCAACTGTCAACCAGCTGTATTTTAATACATCACATGCAGACATTTCATAGAATTAGGACATAACATGAAAGATTTTCATGTTTGAATTTTTAATACTGTTGTATTGTCATCGTGTCTGCAATCTATTGGCACATAGTTCATTTTAAATAAGGTCTTTGATACATGTGGTTTTACCAACAAGCTGAAGAAGAGAACTTGGTTTTCTCGAAACATGTACTTATGAGTGTATGTAAGTATGTAAGTAAATAATAGTTTAAATAATAATAAATTCTGAATTGTATTGACAAGGCAGAACCTGCACACAATTAACTGTAATAGAAATGAGAACCCTCAAATCTTGTTTGTCATAGTAGCTGCTTCAACTTCATCATTCAAAAATTCCATCAGCTCAGTGATACTGCCTTTCGCAGTATAATCTCTCTTTGAGCAGATGTCTTCACAGAATATCCGCAGAACTTTTGGCGCAAGGATTCAACCATAGCTATCAATATCTTCCCCGAGGGCTCGAAGAGCTTGTATTCGATGGTTACATTCGACATACAACTTCTTTCAAAGATTCAGCATTTACAAACTGAAGAGGTATGGGATTTTAAAGAAAGTCTACATGTGCTCGAAAGGTGGCATTTTTGTCTCCACAATTATTTAGACTGAAGGATGATTTTTGATTCATCATACTTGTCTATGGTGACAGTGAACCCATCAAGCAATCATTTGGCTTCACATTCAAGATAACCCCTCACAAATACATGATTATTAATGACTGATACTGCAGGATACAGGTCAACAGATAATCAGGTCAACAGATAATTAAAACTGTTCCCAAAATTGCGACCAAGTTTCAGTATCACCGGAAAAGGTTTCTAGTTTTATAGCAGTCAATTTAACAGAATATGTGATTGCTGTTGGTACTATGGCAGGTGGCTTCATATGAACATCTGATACTAAAGATTCTAGCCTTTCATCTATTTATGTGATGTGATATGCTGTATGGAAAGTTTGGCAGTGTCAATGTACTCTTCACATGTTGTGATGTCTGTGTTGAATTCATTGCCTGATAAAAGATTGTGAATGGCATCATCTAATTTCACAAGCTTGCCCAGTCTTTGCTAGAGTCTTCCCTAATAATACTGATAATCACTTACCAGTGTTTTGTCAAAAACGTTAACTACCGTTATAAATTGTGTGATAAAAAACACACACTCTCTCTCTCTCTCCCCCTCCCTCTCTCTCTCTTGTGTAATTGCGTTTCAGGTTAAGAAGTGGTTTGTTACTTGTTACATCCATCATGGTTTAATTAAACTACAGTATTACTGACAGATATCAGCTACTGATAATATTATATCAATATAATAATGTAATTCAGCTGTCTTCAACACAAACACAATGACTCCAATATTGGCAATATCCACTTATTTGGTGTAGCTGCTTCATGCAAACAGTAATCAAATAAGTACTTCAGATACAATACTATATCCCACCCCATTGCCTTTAGAATATCCCCAGAAATCCTGTCAATTCCAGCTTCTTTCCTAGTTTTCAACTTTTATATCTTATTGTAAATGTCTTTGTTATCATTGGTAAATTTCAATACTGAGTTATTATTAAACAATTCCTCTGCCTGGACATTATTCTTGTAACTAACAATATTTATACACAGTACTGCCATAAGTTCTGTCATTAAAATCTACACGCACTGTAGTATGGTAATTGTGAACGAAGAAATGTGGCAATGCTGTATGTTGTCGTACACAAGGTCACCTTCACAACTCCGCCAGTAACCGGCTTGCAGTGTGCCAACAACAGGCAGCAGTGAAAGATGGAGTGGAGAGTGTATGAGAATCATATCGCTGTATTGGCATTATTTCACTGTGGAAAGTGAGTTAAGGAAAGTTTTCTTGAACCTCTGTATCAATAAACAATTTGTGTTTCGGACAATAGCACAGTTTAAACAAACAGGTGCAACTGTTGATCGCATCAGATCGGGCCGTTCTAGCTATGTACACAGAAAAAAGTTGTGAATTGCTGTTCGTGCACGGATTCGACACAATCCTTTGTAAACAAACAATTTTGTCTCATGAAATGAATATATCTCCATGAACTATGTCGCATATTTTGAAGGATGGTTTACGTGTTGCTGCATATCAAAGATACACATAGCATTTACTAACTGAAAAATTAAAGGAGATACACTGGGTTCCATCTCAGGCTTTATTAACGACGTATGAGGAGAGCCAGTATACAACATCCTATTCACAGATGAAAAAATATTCACTGTGGAAGAGTCGTTTAACAAGTAAAATAATCGTGTGCACCCGCCGTCATCTAAGGAAGCAAGACAGAAAATTCCATGTGTGCAGCATGGACATCACCCTGCTTCTGTCATCATGTGGTGGACGGTTTCCTAGCGGGGAGCATTGGAGGCGCATTTTTGCAAAGGTAGAGTAAAGACTCCTGCAGCTGTCTACCAAACAATTTTGGAAAAGGTGATACCATGTATCAATTCGAAGCTGTTTGAAGGGAAATCGTGGATTTTTCAGCACAGTAACGCACCTGCACACAAAGCAAAACCGATGAAGCAGTGGTCGGCAACCGATGTCCCATGGTTCATTGCTGCTGCTGACTGGTCTAATGGAAGTCCAGACCTCAATCCATTGGATTATTCTCTGTGGCAGAAGCTCGAGGCAACAGCATATCAAAAACGGCACCGCAATACTGAGATGTTAAAAAAATCAATCACATCAGCTGTCAAAAAAATTCCACTGGACACAATTCATGCAGCTGTTGATGAGTGGCCTAAACGTCTTTGCTGCTGTGTTGCCACACGTGATCTTTTTTTTCCAGAATATACGTATATTAAAGGGTTTGCTAGTTTTAGTTAGTAGTTATATGCACTGAAAGTATTGACAGAACTTCTGGCAATACTGTGTATACCACTGAGTGAATACTTCTGCCTTCTGTAAGTCTTCACGTATCCACTCCTCTTGTTCATTAATGATTCCTGAAATGTCCTCCTTGGAACCTGTTTCTGCCTTAAAGAACCTATACCTACCCTTCCATTTTTCACTAAAATTTGTATGACTACCAATTATGCTTGCCATCATATTATCCTTAGCTGACTTCTTCACTAGATTCAAATTCCTACAAATTTCTACAATTTCTCATTAATTTTGCAACCATTTCTTTCCAACCTGAACCTCCTTTTTAATCCCTTTACTTCTCTGTTATAATACACCAGGTCTTTACCATTCCTTACCACTTATAAAGGTACATACTTTTCACATTCCTCAAAAGCTGCTTTAAACCCATCTCACAGACTATTTACATTTTTATTTACCATTTTCCACAGATGATAATTACTTTTTAAAATCTCTCTCATGCCTGTCTTATAAACCATATGGCACTGCCTAATAATCCTACTTTTTCAACCTTCCTTCCTATCGCATTTATATTTAGCTACAGCAAAAAAACCTTGGTGATCAGTTATACCATCTACAGTATTACTTCAGTTTCTCTATAGAGCTCATTAGGTTTTACCAGCACCACGTCCAGAAAATTCTTCCCTCTAGTTCGTTCCATCAATTTGTGATTCAGCTGTTTTCTCCAGATTTATTTACCATATGTAGTTCATGCTTCCTGTCATTCGCATTACCTTTCCAATTGACATTTGATAAATTGAGATCACCCGCAACAATCGCATTCCTTTCCATGTCATTTCCACATAGCTGATTATCTTATCAAATAATTTTGTATCAGCATCAGTGCCACCCTTTCTAGGTCTGTACACCCCAAAAACATCAAGTTGCATGTTATTTTTAGAGATGAGTCTTACATTGAGAATTTCATGTTTCGCATCCTTAACTTTTCCCTAGTTTACAAATTCTTTCACCAGTACGAATACTCTCCCCCCTAACGTTCCTATCCTGTCTTTATGATAAACACTCTAGTTGCGTAAGAAAATTTCTGTCTCCATAACATACTTTGCAGCCACGATTGTTCACTCTTCAACTTACACAACATATGCTTAAACTTACAAACACACTGAGCAACTAAGACCAAACCTATATATTGTAGAAACGTTGCTAACATGAAACAAATTTTATAATGTTACTGCTTTTATGCAGGGTGGGAGATGATTTCAATAATTTAGATCAGTGAATTAAATCAGTTGTATTTCATAATAAACGTCTATTATTTAAATCAGTTGATTTTATAATAAATATCTGTCATTAAAATCAGATGGCTTACTTATTTTCATATTATTACATTCTGTTCATTGTTCAAGTTCATATAAAAGTCAACTACTTAAAATCAGTTTGCTTTCTTATTGTTGTCTTATTGCTTGTAATCAACGGGGGTGGGGGGGTTTGGTACCCATCCCACATGTTTGGAATCATAGAAAAATAATGTTTTACGATATCTGAAGTAGCAGAGAGGAGAGATCCTTACTTTATGCTTGCCATGGCACGGACCCAGCAGCCCATCCCAAGAAGTTTTCTTATATAAAAGAATTAAAATTGAGACTGTGTATTCCAATATGAGTAATAATCAAATGTTTCCCCATCCCGAAAGGACTCTTCAGCATTCTACGATATTCTTAAATTTTCCTTTTACACCAGGCATAGCAAAACTTTCTACACCACTTACACACGTAAAAAAATAATATATCTCTCTTCTTTTTATTCTGGTGGTTTAATGTCATACTAAAATATCAAGGTTTTCAGTGACACAAGGATGGGGAAGGACGAGGATTAGGGAGGTAGCAACCATGGCCTTAATTAAGGTACAGCCCCAGGGCTGCTGACAGTGGGTTTGAACCCACCATCTCCTGAAAGCAAGCTCACAGCTACATGCACCCAGCCATGTGGCCATCTTGCTTGGTTGTTTCACCTTTAAGAAGCCCTTTTTTGCCTTAAATTTTTACTCAACAAACACCAAAAAATTATGTTGTAAATTATTTGAACCAAAAAGGTGATAAAAATTCTACAAGAAGTTAACCCCCCTGCCCCTGCTCATAACTAGAGACAAGAACTTGCCTATTTGCCTATTTTATTCCTGTGTTCAGAAACATAGGCTTTTGAGTTATGAATCCATTTTAGGGTCTTTTTAGCTATATTTCATTGGTTTTTATTGTGCCTATAAATGCCTATTTCAGGGGTTTGTGCCTATCTGGAGTACAATTGCCTATTTGATGCCTTTTGACTGTATTTTAAAATAACCGATTTTCTTCCAGTGCATTATACTGTAGCTAGAGTACTCGATACAATTATCTTCTCTTTTTTCAATATCTGTTTACCCCACGAACAAAAATGGGAATTCACAGAAGTCACCAGAAATAGTTCAAGGGAAATTTCCACCCGGAGAAATAAGGTACAATTTGACCTAGAAGCCTTCAACCCATCCAACCTCCTAAGGCATTTGCGAGAACCAGTCAACGTTGAACTATGTTGCACAACCCATATGCCCTGTACCTTCCTTTCGATGTGAACTGTTGTACGTGTGCGCTTTATGTTCAGAACGTGTTGATATGTATCGTGAAGTGGAAGAAGAAGAAGAAGAAGTGTGTTTGCGGCAATGCCCAAAGAAAAATCGTTGAAGTCCTACTGGCTGAAGCAGTGGATCACAGGGGATCTACAGATCTACGGATGGAAGTGTAGTCTGTCAAACTGGCTGTAAGAAGGTAAGTTTGCTTGTTCCTTTTATCTTTTTTGTGATTGAGAACTATGGTCTCATTTCATTGTAGCATATATAGGCCTATTAATTTATGTATTGTGGCAAGTT
Organism: Anabrus simplex; assembly: GCF_040414725.1. Taxonomy (NCBI): domain Eukaryota; kingdom Metazoa; phylum Arthropoda; class Insecta; order Orthoptera; family Tettigoniidae; genus Anabrus; species Anabrus simplex. The sequence goes on from NC_090267.1 coordinate 223,167,960, forward strand.
TTTTGTTGCAATGCTGTGTTAGTCGTGAACTTTCAATAATTTATATTGTTAAAATGTAAATAATCATTAAATTATTGAACGAGGAGTTAGAACGCTGGTGGTCTCTTGTCACAGAATGGATGAAAATTAAATCGGTATTTTGAACTGTGATTCATTTCCTATAAAATAGAGATTTACAACTGAAATGCAATTTTTAAAACTCTCTTTAAAAAATCGTGAATTCTATTACACTTCCACTAAGCCTACGCGAAACACAGGTTGCAGATCCAATGTAAGCCCGGCTAGGACGATACCACAGCGTGTTTTACAAGGTTGCCAAGACTATCTTTACAAGACCAGGCCAGCAAAAAGACCGTTGGTCTGGAGTGGTGAGGTCCAGTTAGTAACCATTGTGCTTTTGGGGGGAGGAAGCAAAGAGAGTTTGAGGGGCATAAGCTCCCAGGTTAAGAGGCCTCTAGCATTCCCTCTAGTCTTGATAGATTGTGACATATGATATAGATGTTGATTCCCATTGGGAATCTGAAATTTTTGTCCCAAATGAGTAAATTTATAATACCAATAACAGACCATTTATATTGGTATATATTTATATTGGTATATTGGTATATATTTATATATCATCTGATGGCCAAGCAGGCATCAATTTTTGGTAGTGAGACAAAGTCTCTCATAGTGCATTGGCACTGCCGGTGGCTTCAAGTAGCCTACGCAGTGGCCTCCACGGTATGCACTAGCCACGCGTCTTGGTAGGTGTGCTAGGTACCAACTGACAAGCCCAACCTAGCACATGGGGGTGAAACGCTGGCAACCAGGAATGAGTTAGCTGGAAAATTTATAATGTCCAATAACAGACCATTTATATTGGTATTATAGATTGTGACATATGCGTGCATGTCATGACAATTTCAAATTACACAGTTTTTAATTTTCAACGAGGGTGGTGGCCTTGTGGGCACACATGATGCAGGATCTATTGGAGGAAACAGAAAATAGTCTTCATGACAGCTGACCCGGCTGACCAAACCCGGAGAATAAAAACAAATAAAATGTTCACAAATCTGAGATTTATAGTGCCTCCGTTTTCATTCTTCTATATAAGTAAGAATACCGCAAGGGCCAAGTGGGTACTTGGCAAGTCCTTTAGACAGATCTCTCCTCTACGCTACTCCAGTATCATTTCAAGTCTTTTTTTATTATATTTTTCACCCGGTGAACTCGACATGATACTGCCAAATTATAACTGAAAATCCTTGAGGACATATTTCCATGTAAATTACTAATTCCCTTGTTCCTACTTTAAAGTTTTGTAGTTCTAGATAAATCATCTCTAATAGTCTTTTTTTATGAAACAAATGCATGATATATACTAAGCATTATTGCCAATTAGCCCAACTGTAGAAATTTGAGATATAGGGACAATGTAATTTATGCCAATTTTATTATTTTTCAGATCAAATGTGAGAAAAATACCACATAGATCAACTTAGGAATACTGTGATGCATCTGATACGAGTACAGAAATGTGTATCAATGCAGCCTTTGTACCAACCCAATTAAGGCCGTGACCAACAACCATTTTCTTCAGACATATGCACTGCAATGTTGGGAGCTAATATGCCTCTACATAAACCAGAGCATCTTCAAATTTCAACAAACTACCAGGAGCAATCACCAAGTTGGAGAGAGTGGAATGCCCCTGGTGGATTCATTTAGGATTGTGGAAGAAGTCAGGGAAAGTTTCGACTGAACCTCTTTTTTTTCCCTTTTTTTTTTCTTTGCGTCGCACCGACGCACGCGACGATGGGACAGGAAAGGGCTAGGACTGGGAAGGAAGCGGTCGTGGCCTTTATTACGGTACAGCCCCAGCATTTTCCTGGTGTGAAAATGGGAAACCATGGAAAACCATCTTCAGGGCTTCCAACAGTGGGGTTCAAACCCACTATCTCCCGAATACTGGATACTGGCCGCACTTAAGCGACTGCAGCTATCAAGTGACCGAACCTCTGGGAAGACAGCTGGTGTCAGCAAAATAAAACCAGATGAAGTGAGTTCATTTGAAGTTTTGTCCAATCACTTCATGTGATGTTGAGAGATCTTTCTCTCAGTACAAAAACATTATGCATGAAAGGAAAACAAGATTATTACCGGAAAACATTGAAACATTGCTTGCAAATTCCTTTTATAATAAGTCAGTGTGTTATTAAATTGTAAGCAATTTGTTCATGTCTATTTTGTTGTCTATTTTACACGTTAGTGCCTACTTAAATGCCTATTTTGGCTAACTTAAGAGCCTATATGCCTGCCTATTTTAGCTGTTTTTAGTGCCTATAATTCTCGTCTCTACTCATAACTGAAGATTCTGAAGATTCTTCCAATCATGGTGGATGCTAGGTCCCCTTATGAAGCTGGGAAGTAGAAAAAAGCTCAGTGGTGAAAAGAAATAGATGTATAAGAACTAGGCTTGATGAAGAAAGATCCCACCTAACTGCACATGACAGCACGAAAATGAAGAATTTGTCATAATTCTTCTGTTTTTATATAGTTGTCCTATTCTATTGCACCTCCTTTTCACAATGATATGTATTGTGGTTATCTTTATACAAGTTCCTATACTCATAAATGTCTTCCCATATTTTTTATTATTTGTGGTCTATTTTGATCTCTTTCCATTTATAACAGACTTCTGTTTCCCTTTCTTAATGATGTATATTTTCTGACAGTATAAATGACATAAGTGGTCAAAAATAGGCAAGGAAAAAAAAAATTGTTGAAGTCATTTCTGCATTTATCTATTTACTAGCAGACCAGAATCATACTTGGTTACCACATAACATTTCTCCAACCATGGACTAGATCAAGCTCTCCTATAAACGAGGAGTTTCATTGCTTTCATTGCTGACATCTATCCTAAGTATTTAAATAATTCTGCAATCTATCCTATTACAGGCAAAATCAACTATATTTACTACCTTTTCTCTACCATGCATTCTCTTTCTCTTCAATTGAAATAAAACAACAAACAAGAGGAATACCTTATCATATGGCAGAGCTCCGCAAACCTCCACAATGCTGCTCGCAAAGTTCGGGCATTTCCATTCTTCTTTATCTCCTTGTGCAGCTCGACCTGTATTTTTACCACATTGCTGTCTGCCATAGCCTATACATTAAAATATCACATCAATTATTGTTCAATACATGAAGACATGTTTACAGTTTCTTCAAATGCAGAATATTAAATGTAACCAAGAGTTAACTGCTTGGAATATGAATCTGAACTCTCGTAGTTTCTGGGCAAGTACAATAGATATTTTAGTGCAGAAGCTGCCTTCACATGATCTCATAAGGTGATGCAGCACTCACCAGAGAGTACAAGTTTGCAAACACAACTTCAGTAATTATTATAGTCTTAAAATAGTCAGCAGGTCCTGATACAACACAATAAAGTAAAATGATACATCCAAGATGAGCATACCAATATGAATTATGGCCAGTGGGTGCTGAGTTCACAGCTACATAATGCTAAATCAATGATAAGGACATCACACATGGTGGTACAGTATTTTAATAATAATGTGCCTCATCCATCAAGAAATTGGAGGATTTAGATTAATGTTGGGAGAGAATCATTTCAGGTCATGGTTCCCACAAGAAAGATTTAAAACAAAAAATTGTCACTCCTGTGCTTCTGTTCAGACCAGAATTTCATACAGAATGACAATTCTCTTTATAGTATCTTTGTCTTCCTTCTGTGGTGTCATTTGGAAAACTATCATTGTGAATTTCATCATTGTTCCTCTTTAAAGTTAGGTCTACTTAGTTGAGAATTAATTAATGTTTTTTTAAATGTTCTAGAACACACGTGCTCATGCCAAGCTTTTCATCACATGGGCATACAGCATATAAGTGCTTGGGATTTCCAGTGGGCAGAAATCATGGTCATTTGCAATATAACTTAAGTTGTAAGAAATTATATCTATTCTGTTTACGTATTGTACCAGGAACCATGTATGGTCTGGAACATAATTTTATTTAATGGAAGTCAGCGCAACGGGACGACCCTAGCATGCGAAGTAGCGCAACGGCTCGGGCATGCATACAGTAAGCAAGCTACGTCACGCAGGAGGGTGATGCAACTACCACGTGAACACCACCTGATATGGTCGAACATACTAGAAGAAATTTTACTAACATTGGAACCCAATGAGATATTAATTAATGAGATACGCCAACGTATAGCCCATTATTTTAAAGGCAAACATTCTGCAACTAAGAGTAATTCAGGTGTAAAGAAACTTGATTTTTTCACGAGGGGAGGAAGTGTAGTCATGCTGCCTCACGTGAACGGGTTCACGAGGTTCGAACTCAAGACATCACATCGAACAAACTCTACAGCAAAGTTTTCTACGAGACTTATAAAACAATAACTCGTGTTGGAACTCAGAAACTTTTCGAGTGAAATGATACTAACTAAATAATTTCAAAGTGTTGTCAAAGACTTGCGATACTTAATCACTTTACAGACTTGGTATTTTCAACTGCAAATCGAACAGATTTAATTGATTTAATCTTGTATTCATATTCGAATGAAAATGACTTAAAACATACATTAGAAATAAGTCTGTGAATATTAAGACGTTTTCAAGTGAAATAAATGAACATTTAATCTGTCAAACAAATCTATTTCATAATATTACCTTAAATACATGTGTAATAACTATTGGTGGAATATTAAATAAGTAATAACTATTGGTGGAAGATTTAATAAGGCTAAACCTACATCACAAGTGAACAGTATTTGACATTGTATAACATTGCCGTCATTGGAACTTGTAAATATCTGCAAATTAAGTATTTCGTTATGGCAAATAAGACTTTGATGCACAAATATGAAATTTTTGACGGTTAGGTGGAACCTTTAAAAATTTCATATTTGTGAATATTAAAAGCAATACAGAAATAAAACTTATAGATTATAAGACTTTGATTTTCATGTGTACATACAGTAGAGTCTCGCTCAACCGACCTTCGCTTATCCGACACTCCGTGTTATCCGACACTGGTAGTCTTAATTTGAACTTTAGGTGGATGCAATTCTGGGACTGTGGGACAACCACTGGCAGTCATGCGGTAGGATTGTTCAATGTAGTATTGGTTGGGTGCGGATGTTATAGTTTTCATATCCTCTGTGAGTATGGCGAGTAAACGTATGAAAGTGATTGTTTCTGTGGAAGACAAGTAGAGTGGGTTAAAGAGACTGGACAAAGGGGAAACTCTCCAAAAATGGCTTCAGATTATGGTGTTGGACGTGTTACAGTGGGAGACTGAAAACATACGAGGGAATAAATTGAAAAGTGGTGCTCTACCAGAGCAACAAGTGATGCACTGAAAATTAGAAAGAAAAAAAAACAATGAAAAATGTGAGTACGAAAAAGTAAGTGAAGCACTATTTCTTTGGTTCACTAAAAACCAGGAAAAGGGCTTGTCAATATCTGGCCCCATTCTGCAAGAAATGGCAGTGTATATCCAGAAGGAGTTTAATAAAGGGACCCTAATTTTACTGCCAGTGCTGGGTGGCTTGATCGGTGGAAAAAACGGTACGGCATTGGGAAGCTTGATATCTGTGGAGAAAAACTGTCAGTTAAATCCGATGCGCTTGTGAAATTTAAAAGACAATTTCAAGAAATAATTCTTGCTGAAGGATTATCCGGTGATTAAAGTTTTAATTGTGTTGAGACTGGGCTGAATTTCAAGATGCTGACATAAAAACTCTTGCAGCCCAAGCCAAGACGTCTGCAACTGGCTACAGGCGTAGTAAGAAAAGAGTACTGCATCTACTGTACAATTGAATTAATAAGTCAATAAATAGAGTCCCGTAAAACATAGTACATAATACAGTATAGCCTTCCTGTTTGTTTTAGTTCATTTTCAAAGTTATTCCGTATTATCCGACATTTTCGGTGATCCGACGTACTCCAGGTCCCGTTTAAGTCAGATAATCGAGACTCTACTGTATGTTATAACTGTGCTTCAACATGAACAGTGAATCCAATCTAATGAGCAGTAACAATTTTCTACCAGTGATTAAACATTAGAGGAAATGCAACTAGTAAAAATACAGTGCCAATTTTACGATTTACAAGCATAGGACACTCACAAGTTAATCTTGTCAATTGAACTTTCTCGTGCTCATAACGTTTATGAGTGGCATGCTGAAAATCTGACCGAGTGCCTATTTTGTCATATCAACCTGCTATCACTGTTAATAATCATTTAAGGAACAAAAAGAAGAAGAAAAGAAGAAAAACTTGAAGATCCTAAATTTGTGTAGTGTTCTCATTCAGTTCAACCAAAATTGTATGTATTGATCATTTTTATAATATTTCATTTCTCTTTACTCTTTGATATGATGTATTGGGACACAATACTCCTTCAAATTGTAAAACAAAAGATTGTGTCATATTGTGTTATTCTTTGATCTAACCACTGATGAAGGGAATGGTTGAGATTTCCCGAAACATGTATGGTTTAATTAATAATGTTTCTTTCATTTAATGAGTGTATTGATCAAGGCAGATTTAAATAAACTATTATAAATAGTTATATTACACAACCTGCTATCATTCGACTATGTGGGAGTTGGAACGTGGTGACTTCATGGAGTTTAAACGTGGTTACTACGCGGGAGATGGAACGTGGTCTGACGCTGGATTTGGAACGTGGTTACTATGCAGGAATCGAACGTGGTACCATGGGGATGGCATCACAACACCAGCTGCCAAGGACTTCATATGCTGTTCGTTGAACTGCATTTCTCTATATTTCCAGTCCTGATATCCAGATAATTCAGGTAATATGAGTGCCTCTCTAAACAAACTTGAGAACTAAATAGACTAACTTTATTACAAGTTGAACTTTAGAATCAGCGATTTCATTCATAATTCAACGAAGTAATTCACTCATTGGAATTCACATTCCATTTTATAAGTGTTGAATGATAATTCTAAAATAAACTATAGCACAGAACTTTAGAAGAAAATGAAATTTGCAATATTTTGAAGAGTTAAAATATTAAAAATACTCTAGGGAAATTAATTATTAAAGTGAAAAGATGTTATTTTGAATTATTTATTTTAAACAAATTCTTGAAGAACTTTATGAACTTCATCACGAAAGAACTCATTGATTTTAAACGAAAGATAATCGTTTCATGTTAAAAGATAGACAATAATAAAAATTGATTAGCCAGGCGACATTTACTTGTTCAGAAAATATTTTAATTTGATTTAATGCTACGAGTCAGACACAATAGTGAACTTATTCATCATATTCTCAAGCTGAATAAATTAAGTTTTTAAATCTAACAATTATTTCACTCTGCAGACCACTATCTGATCTGCAGTGAACTAAGTATCTCTAGGCCTAGGGTAGGAAATCTCCAAGATGAGGAAATTAGACAGAAGTGCATGGATATGATCAGAGAAGTTTCGAACAGTAGACAGTAAGCAAGTTCAGGATATAGAAAGAGAATGGGTGGCATACAGGGATGCTGTAATAGAAACAGCAAGGGAATGCCTAGGAACAACTGTGTGTAAAGATGGGAAAAGGCAAACATCTTGGTGGAATGATGAAGTGAGAGCAGCTTGTAAACATAAAAAGAAGTCTTACCACAAATGGCTCCAAACAAGGGCAGAGGCAGACAGGGATTTGTATGTAGATGAAAGAAACAGAGCGAAACAAACAGCTGTTGAATCCAAAAAAGAAGTTGTGGGAAGATTTTGGTAATAACCTGGAAATTCTAGGTCAAGCAGCAGGGAAACCTTTCTGGACAGTAATAAAGAATCTTAGGAAGGGAGGGGAAAAAGGAAATGACCAGTGTTTTGAGTAATTCAGGTGAACTCATAATAGATCTCAGGGAATCACTGGAGAGGTGAAGGGAATATTTTGAACATCTTTTCAACGTAAAAGGAAATCATCTTGGTGGTGTTGCGAGCAGCCAAGCTCATGGGGAAGAAGAAAATTATGTTGGTGAAATTACACTTGAGGAAGTGGAAAGGATGGTAACTAAACTCCATTGTTACAAAGCAGCAGGAATAGATGAAATTAGACCTGAAATGGTAAAGTATAGTGGGAAGGCAGGGATAAAATGGCTTCATAGTGTAGTAAAATTAGCATATAACGTTGGTAAGGTACCTTCAGATTGGACAAAAGCAGTAATTGCACCTATCTACAAGAAAGGGAACAGGAAGGATTGCAACAACTATCGAGGTATCTCATTGATTAGTATTGTAACTATTGCAATTATTAAAAATATGAAATGAATAATCGGTGATGAAAATAAGTGTAAATGACAAGAATAATGGGCACCACCTGTAAAACAATTACAGGAATATATAACTATGTAGAGCAATGAGTAACTCCCTCTCCCAAGGCGACGGTCATCAGGCTGACAAAGCTCCAGACTTACTTTATAACCTTACCTGTTTACCCCTGAAATTAGATGTAGGTAGCATGCCAGGTTCATCCTCACTCCACTGATAAAAAGATTTACTGCAAGTTTGTTACCAGAACTTTACTCCCAAAATAATAAACAAAACTATAATAAATACCACAATAATCATCACTTAAAGACAATCCCCTCCTGATTGCCGTCCACAAAGGCAATCGTACAAACAACTAGACCAACATTAATCATTACTTCACGAGACCTACTCGTTTGTCGTTTACAAAGGCAAATATACACACCACTAACAACAACCAAATCATTACTTCACGAGACCTACTCGTTTGTCGTTTACAAAGGCAAATATACACACTACTAACAACAACCAAATCATTACTTGACGAGACCTACTCGTTTGTCATTTACAAAGGCAAATATACACACTACAAACATCAGTAAAATTATTGATACTATATATACATTTCTTAACATACCTCCAGGTAAGAGTCCCACTACACTCACTACTGTTATAGAACAAAAATCGTATTCTGGTAGAGAAAAGTACGATGACTTCCTCTATGTACGGATGCAACCTTCTTTACGAAGAGCATCCCTAACCTTATTTACACACTTCATCGATGTCTTGAGTTCTTCTCGAGTGCCGCACAGGTTGGTGTAATGCCTCAAGTTTCTGCAACTGAAAGTGGATACTCGGCCGACGATTTCCTCGACCAAGAATCAGCTCTGTGCTCAAACACACATCCACTACCGAATCTCGATTCTGTACGCATCACCACATCCACTGTACATAATCTCGTAGAAGAATTGTAGTCCAACTATTATACAGAGTTGGAGTTACAAATATACACTTAAGTAGCGTCTTTAACTTAACAGCCACCAGAAACTCATTAGCATCAGCGACATATAGCGTGCTCACTCCGAAAACGATACTCAAGAACAATACAACATTGCCTAGGACTATGCGCAAAGTAGCTCCCGCGCGCCGGTCCGAGTGAGAAACACACAGAATCAGAGACAGAAACACAATCAGTATCAGAATCAGAAACAGCATTAGAATGACTTGCCGCACACGCGTACCTGCTTATATAGGCTTGTTACACGTGGTTATAGCGTCCTAGAAAGTTTACTGGTAGCAATGCTCTCACAGGCACTTCTTCACGCGTCACTCAGTCAACCCAACCTCGCTTAAAACAAAGCCCTCGTATTGGCTATCGTGCCTCTGATGCGACATCGAACGTCCACTCACGTATATCCACATTGATCCACTCCAATTCTTCAGCCTATACAACCTGCCGTACCCCATGTTTCCAAGCCAATTGTTGCAACACATTCAACAGACCTCAACCGTCCTTCCCGATATAGTCGCAGTTTTCCCGGTTGCACAATCCTTACGGCTAGGCCATATATACAGACTCTTACCCAAACGGAAATTTATACAAAATATAATGATGCACATATGCAATATTCCCTAACTACACATTCTTCTTATAATATTACGTTTTTACGTTCTCAATAAACAAAATTAGATGATTTTAACATTACAAACTATATACAAAAATTTCCTAACCTAAAATTCGGGGATCATATATACGTACGGTTACAGTATACCAGGCAAAGTATTCACTGGCATCTTGTAAGGGAGGGTGCGATCAGTCGTTGAGAGGAAGTTGGATGAAAACCAGTGTTGTTTCATATCACAGAGAGGCTGTCAGGATCAGATTTTCAGTATGCGCCAGGTAATTGAAAAATGCTACGAGAGGTATAGGCAGTTGTGTTTATGTTTCGTAGATCTAGAGAAAGCATATGACAGGGTACCGAGGGAAAAGATGTTCACCATACTAGGGGACTATGGAATTAAAGGTAGAGTATTAAAATCAATCAAAGGCATTTATGTTCACAATTGGACTTCAGTGAGAATTGATGGTAGAATGAGTTCTTGGTTCAGGGTACTTACAGGGGTTAGAGAAGGCTGTAATCTTTCACCTTTGCTGTTTGTAGTTTACATGGATCATCTGCTGAAAGGTATAAAATGGCAGGGAGGGATTCAGTTAGGTGGAAATGTAGTAAGCAATCTGGCCTATGCTGATAACATGGTCTTAATAGCAGATTGTGCTGAAAGCCTGCAGTCTAATATCTTGGAACATGAAAATAGGTGCAATGAGTATAGTATGAAAATTAGCCTTTCGAAGACTAAATTATGTCAGTAGGTAAGAAATTCAACAGAATGAATGTCAGATTGGTGATACAAAGCTAGAACAGGTTGATAATTGCAAGTATTTAGGCTGTGTGTTCTCCCAGGATGGTAATATAGTAAGTGAGATTGAATCAAGGTGTAGTAAAGTTAATGCAGTGAGCTCGCAGATGCGATCAAAAGTATTCTGTAAGAAGGAAGTCAGCTCCCAGACGAAACTATGTTTATATTGGCCTGTTTTCAGACCATGTTTCCTTTATGGGAGCAAAAGCTGGGTGGAATCAGGTTGTCTCATTCATAATTTACAAATAACAGACATGAAAGTAGCGAGAATGATTGCTGGTACAAACAGGTGGGAACAATGGCAGGAGGGTACTCAGAATGAGGAGGTAAACATTAATTTAGGAATGAATTCGATGGATGAAGCTGTACGCAAAAACCGTCTTCGGTGGTGGGATCGTGTAAGGATTATGGAGGAGGATAGGTTACCTAAGAGAATAATGGATTCTTATGAAGGGTAAGAGAAGTAGAGGTAGATCAAGACGATGACGGTTAGACTCAGTTTCTAACAATTTAAAAGTAAGAGGTATAGAACTAAATGATGCCACAGCAATAGTTGCAAATAGAGGATTGTGGCGACGTTCAGTAAATTCACAGAGGCTTGCAAACTGAACGCTGAAAGGCATAACAGTCTATAATGATAATGTATGCATGTTTGTATGTATCTACCTCTCTCTGTACCTGCTCCGTAAGTACCGTACACCACTTTGTAAGATTCTCATGCCTATATCCTTAATTTTTTCCCGATACAGTATATTGACTATATACACTGACTGACAGAGCAAATGCAACACCAAGAAGGAGTGGTCAGAACTTTATGCCAATTGCAGGGTAGACTGACGTCACTGAGGTATGCTCATGATGTGAAATGCGCCGCTGTGCTGCGCACGTAGCGAACGATAAATGTGACACGGCGTTGGCGAATGGCCCACTTCGTACCATGATTTCTCAGCCGACAGTCATTGTAGAACGTGTTGTCATGTGCCACAGGACACGTGTATAGCTAAGAATGCCAGGCCGCCATCAACGGAGGCATTTCCAGCAGACAGACGACTTTACGAGGGGTATGGTGATCGGGCTGAGAAGGGCAGGTTGGTCGCTTCGTCAAATCGCAGCCGATACCCATAGGGATGTGTCCACGGTGCAGCGCCTGTGGCGAAGATGGTTGGCGCAGGGACATGTGGCACGTGCGAGGGGTCCAGGCGCAGCCCGAGTGACGTCAGCACGCGAGGATCGGCGCATCCGCCGCCAAGCGGTGGCAGCCCCGAACGCCACGTCAACCGCCATTCTTCAGCATGTGCAAGACACCCTGGCTGTTCCAATATCGACCAGAACAATTTCCCGTCGATTGGCTGAAGGAGGCCTGCACTCCCGGCGTCCGCTCAGAAGACTACCATTGACTCCACAGCATAGACGTGCACGCCTGGCATGGTGCCGGGCTAGAATGACTTGGATGAGGGAATGGCGGAACGTCGTGTTCTCCGATGAGTCACGCTTCTGTTTTGTCAGTGATAGTCACCGCAGACGAGTGTGGCGTCGGCGTGGAGAAAGGTCAAATCCGGCAGTAACTGTGGAGCGCCCTACCGCTAGACAATGCGGCATCATGGTTTGGGGCGCTATTGCGTATGATTCCACGTCACCTCTAGTGCGTATTCAAGGCACGTTAAATGCCCACCGCAACGTGCAGCATGTGCTGCGGCCGGTGGCACTCCCGTACCTTCAGGGGCTGCCCAATGCTCTGTTTCAGCAGGATAATGCCCGCCCACACACTGCTCGCATCTCCCAACAGGCTCTACGAGGTGTACAGATGCTTCCATGGCCAGCGTACTCTCTGGATCTCTCACCAATCGAACACGTGTGGGATCTCATTGGACGCCGTTTGCAAACTCTGCCCCAGCCTCGTACGGACGACCAACTGTGGCAAATGGTTGACAGAGAATGGAGAACCATCCCTCAGGACACCATCCGCACTCTTATTGACTCTATACCTCGACGTGTTTCTGCGTGCATCGCCGCTCGCGGTGGTCCTACATCCTACTGAGTCGATGCCGTGCGCATTGTGTAACCTGCATATCGGTTTGAAATAAACATCAATTATTCGTCCGTGCCGTCTCTGTTTTTTCCCCAACTTTCATCCCTTTCGAACCACTCCTTCTTGGTGTTGCATTTGCTCTGTCAGTCAGTGTACAAAAACAGGGGTATTGGAACCTCAAAAAAGTTTGTATTCTATGCACTGAATTACGATTTTCATTATTACATTTTTAGAAAACGAACCTTGCACCCGCTTTAGAAACATTCCTAATAGAATACAGCATAAAACGATTAAGCTGTGGCTCCTTGATTTTTTAGTTTAAATGATCTGATTATATCATCAACAATTCAATCATTGGCATAACATTAGTTAGATTACTTATTTGAAGACATAATGTATATCTGCCTATTGTTGTATTTACAGTGTTATACTTGGATAGTAAATATCTGTGTCTTCACTGGTGATGAAACTCACTCACTATTTAGAGACTAGCTATTATCACTGGACATCTGAGAATTTCTAAATACTGTTTTCAGAAACTCAATGAACAGAAAAATTCACATGGCATTAAAACACTGTGCAAAATCAAGCATTTAACTCATTGAAGAACATAATGTATTATGTTTTACTGAAAAATAACAGGAATTTTACTTTCCTTAGTGGAAATCCTGTCATTTCCATCCACAAAACTGTAAATCGTCATGTGCATGCTTGCATCCTGTATATTTGTACATTGTAACACAAAACTCATAACATGTCAGTTTTCACAAAATAACGCCATATCTATTAATATCAAACACAGAACAAATCAGACCAGAATATTTTAAAAGGTTGGTTTCTCTTGTGATTAGAGCTTTTTTTTTTTTTTTTTACTCCAATCAATACTTTGTTGAATGGTGTGAGGAGAGCTTTGCCATCACTCCTATGCCATACAGAATGTATTTGATCTCTCGAATGACAGTGATGTGCAGTTGGTACATATTTGGGACAGCAGTAGGGAAATGATGGAAGCCTCTTCATTTATTGTTTTGAAAAATTGTTTGTATTGTTTTGGAACTAAAAGGTAAAACTCTGTTTTGGAAATATTTTTGTATAATGTAGCTATGAGTCTTAAAATTATTATGTATCTAACTTATGTAACTGAGTGTACAGACACGTTCCATTTTTAGAAGCACATTTCCTGTTGCGCAAAAGACTTTTCTGGATCATCAAGAATGAAGAGACCTTTGATTGGTCAAAATAAGCTTAATTATTATTGGTGAATGTGAAAGTCTAGAGTAAATTCCGTATCCAGATTGATTACCTTGGTGCTTGCACCATTCCCTGTTTCTCGATCTCATCGGCTCCTTCCATAGGAGAGAGGTAGGCTCCGCGTCTTTGATTCTTGACCATCCTTGGGTGTGATAGTGCTCCTGCATCGATCCCATCATGGGATACCTGTCTCAGGGTAAAGACTATTTCTTCTTGTTTATCGGACATTAACTTCATTTAAATGTAATTATTTCTTTTATTGCGCAGAAGTTTATCCTCGGGATTCACGTTCGTCACTAAGATTGTTGTAATGACAGCTTTTGAGCTAAGCTCACATTTTATTTTTGGAGGCAATTCCCTTTTCCCTATTTAACCTTGTAACTAACATGTAATTCAACTTTCCCTCAGGTTGCCTCCCGTAGTTCAGTTTCTCTTAACACAAGCACCTAAAATCGTTGCTCTTTACCAGAAGCGTTTTAGGTACTGATACTAATTTTCGGTGCCTCTGTGTTAAGATTCTATTTCTTTCTTTTTCCTAATTTGTGTGTAATGGGGATTAGCCCTCATTTAAATCAGCACACATCATTGTACCTTTTGAGTGTAACTTAAAATTTTTTTCTTCGTATGTAGGACATATCTGCAGGCACAGTTAATCGATCACTACTGATCTGCATTTAGGGCAGTCGCCCAGGTGGCAGATTCCCAATCTGTTGTTTTCCTAGCATTTTCTTAAATGATTGCAAAGAAATTGGAAATTTACTGAACATCTCCCTTGGTAATTTATTCCAATCCCTAACTCCCCTTCCTTGTCCTCTTGAATTCCAACTTTATCTTCATACTGTGATCTTTCCTACTTTAAAAGACACCACCCAAACTCATTCGTCTACTGATGTCATTCCATGCCACCTCTCCATTGACAGCTCGGAACATACCACTTATAATGTATATAAGAAAATGTTTATTATTTTACCACCTATTCAATACAATGCAGAATGTTAACATATGAGTTAAAACACTGTTGAAATATAATGAGACATGTTTCGCCTCTTCTTGTGAGGCATGTTCAGTCAATATCAATACCTTTTTTTTTTACCAGGTACCTGGTTAAAGATTATTCTAATATTGTAAAATGATGTATGTAGGATAAAATTTACTATTCATCAATAAAATGTTTCTGAGATAATTAAAACTCTAATACAATGATAAATTTGTGCATAGTTTCAGTTAAAGAAGGATGCGTTGACTGATTAGAAGTAACATGATTGATGGCTTGAGCCTTAGTCAATGTTTGATGTAGGACATTAACAAGTTAATACATAGTAGAAAACGTATAAAATAAGTTCAATGTTGAGTATAAAATGGGAAGGAAAAGCATTCTAATTACTGAGCCAATGTCGTTATTTGACGTTGGCGTGTATTACTCGAAACATTTATAAGAGATCAGTCAACAGTTCATAAAGTTTGTTTATAACTTAGCCCGGTGAGATTGTGTTTAACACATACTTACAATTGGACTAACTTGTTGAGTCAACCATGTGAGTTTGCCGAAATAATAATGGGTCGTCAATCACTACGTTGGTGTGATTTGACGCAAAGAGGGTGGTGATATTTGTTGCTTCAAATTGGATATTTTGTAATTGAGTTGATATCTTAAAAAAGATTGGTATCTTAAAAAAGATTGTTGAATAGTTGTGGTTATTTTCTTCATCCAAATGACAAATTCTAACGTTGATTGTGGAACTTATGTTGTTGAAGAATATTGTATTGATTTGATGGTTGAATTTTGGATCGACTAACTGCCGCTGCGCTTGTGTTCCGCGTGTTGTAACTATGCGAAGGCTGTGTCGGGGGGTGCATAGGGGAAGGACGGGTGGACGATGCATTATGTTTGTGAACCATCTGTAAGGGAGAGTTGGTGGGGGAAGATTGGGAGAGAGTTGTATTGATTGATTGTGGAGGAGTTGATAAAGAAGGAAATTGAAAAATGTACCGTCAACAAAACAAGCCAGCCACACAAGAGACGAGGGGATAAGTAGAAGTTTCTAAAGCAGCCTCCCCATAGTATCTATTCACACACTTTAGAACTAAAATAATATTTTTCCTCTTATTACAGACACTTAAATAGCTACATTCTGAAAACCAGAAGCAACAGATTCCATCTTCAAACATAAATTTTTAGAAGTCTCCCATTAGATTAACGTCAGCAACAAGTGGCAAGCAATTCTTAAACATAACTAAAACAAGCAAATAATGACTTGGACAACATCCATCCATTTTGCCAATATATGGATTTCAATGAATGATGCTGGTTTCAACACTACAACAACAAAAGCAGCAGCAGCAGCAGCAGCAGCAGCAGCAGCAGCAGCAGCAGCAGCAGCAGCAGCAGCAGCAGCAGCAGCAGCAGCAGCAGCAGCAGCAGCAACAACAACAACAACAACAACAACAACAACAACAACAACAACAACAACAACAACAATAATAATAATAATAATAATAATAATAATAATAATAATAATAATAATAATGCCTTCTAGTTTTTCAATCAATCACAATTAGGACATACACCTAAATATAGGAAAGTTATATTTGACAAACATCAGCAAGTAACAAGAAAGCTTAGTTATATGGATATTTCAAGATGACAGTAGTATTTAATTATGATAATAAACAAAATTATGGAATTTTAACCAGATTCGTAACTTAGTAGATGATCATACTGTGTAACTTATTTTGTTATTTCATGTATAAGTGTTCTAATGTGAATCAAATTTTAATTAGTCGACAACAAGACCAAGTATAAGAACCTGACAATACAGTCAACCAATTTTAATTTAAGAACATTTTAATGTGTTTCCAATAATTGTTTACACTAGTGTTCAGTATTTATCTTATGTGTTTTTATAATTAAAAAAGCAATCTTTAATTAGTCAAATAAGAACACTAAATGAAAATGTACCATTTAATCAACATCCACTATACTTTAGGAATAATGCAGGTCATCAAAACATAATCAGTATCCTGATTATTCATGATTTTGAGGTGTGAGTTATTGGCTGACGATGCCCTATATATGGAGCGAAACATGTCCCAATTGGGATGTTAATAATAATGTATAAGTCCTAATTATAAGAAATAATATACTGTATTGAATAGGGGGAAGATTTTTAAAAATATATTGGTATTTTAATATTATACTGATATTGAATTTGGATCAAAAATGAGATTTATTAGTGCAATAAGTGGTATGTTCCGAGCTGTTGGTGGAGAGATGGCGTAGAATTACATTAGTAGACGAATAAGTTTGAGTGGTATCTTTAAAAGTAAGAAAGATCACAATATGAAGATAAAGTTGGAATTCAAGAGGACAAATTGGGGCAAATATCTGTTTATAGGAAGGGGGGTTAGGGATTGGAATAACTTACCAAGAGAGATTTTCAATAAATTTCCAATTTATTTGAAATAATTCAAGAAAAGGCTAGGTAAACAATAGACAGGGAATCTGCCACCTGGGTGATTGCCCTAAATGCAGATCAGTAGTGACTGACTGATTGTGTGCTAGAAATTGTATTACAAAACTAAGCATTAATCCATTTATATACGTAACACTGCTATATCAGTACAATTCATTTTGATCTTTCTTTCTTCTCATTTAAAGGAGACAGAACATTTGCCTAGCCAGTGCTTTTTACCACTGCCATGAAACTAAGTGTGTGAGAAAATGAAATGAACATTACAAAGTTTGTCACTTCGTACAAGTATTTCATTATTCAAACGAGAGCACTGCAAAATATTCATGATTGGCTGTGAAGAAGAGGAAAAACATGATGATTCACTGTATTAGTGAGTACAAAATAGAATTTTTTTAAAACATTTGGAATCATTATTCCACTGTGTGTGCTATTTTAATTATTAGCCAGGCTGAGTTTTGAGGATATTTCTACGGTTTAATTTAACATAGTGATTTGGGGTTCTCTCAAAATATATCCAGCCATTTAGAAAATTGGCTACTGGGTTAACATTACCATTTTAATGAACTGCTTTATGTCTAATTTTTGGAAATACGACATGATCATTTTATTATTTTTAACAATTTTATGAACTGACCCTTTTAATAAAGAATCATAGAAGAGGAAAAGCAAAATTTTATGATCAAAGTAGCTGAAAAGCTAAATATACATCCATTCTGGCCATAATGTAACCAACAGTTTCAGAGCAGCAAAATGCTGCATTTAACAAAGCAAGTAAGAAATGCAACGAAAAATGGGGAGGGATAGCGTCTCATCATCATCATCTAGGTCGGTAATGAAATGGAAATAATATATCTTCTTTACAGTAAGAAAGTTGATCTGGAAAAGTGTTACTGTGCCCCCCACCCACTGGAAAAGATCCTGCAGGCGCCTATGGTGAGGACCAAATCCCAGTACCATGATGGGTATAATATCAACAGGACAATGTGCACCCAGATATGGCACGCAACATCCAATGGTTCCTGTGTTACCACCACATCACACTGCTTCCTTGCCCTGCATGTTCACGGGGCCTCTCATTATCTACTTATTACACCCATCAAAATGAGTGGTCCGTGGTCAGACAGCAATTAGTTTGCTGCAGGACAACCATGGCGTCAACAGATGAATTGTGGGCATGCATCGAAGCTGCATGGACCGAGATACCCCTGACAGAAATCCAAAGCCTCTTCCTCTCAATGCTCCATCATGCAGTAACTGTTATTGCCACCTGCGGTTGGGCCTGACAGTTCCGAGTTTTCCATGTTCTGTATGTTGTACTGAGCTGCAAGGGTAATCAGTATATGATGGGTATTATATCAAAAAATCTGTTTGTGATAATCCATGGCCTTCTTGGTGTTGAAATTTTAATAACCAGCACTGTAGCAATAATCATCATGTATTTCAAGAACTGAAGATTCAAGTGTTTTTCTTTGTTAATCAAGTTGCAGAATGATGTTTTTCACACATCTATCAGCATGCATTGTAATACTTATTACTAAAAAAACTCTTGTGTTAAGTTGCCTTGAACTGAAGTGTAACAATCTCAAGTAGTTCTCTTCTGTGCTGAACATGCTGCAGGCAGGCTTTCATATGTGAGAGATTCCAACAAGTATAGCTTTTATCGTGTGAAGTACAAGTGTTTTGTTTCTTTGGCCATATTGTGTCACATGTTATGAAAACTTACTTCCTTAACCAACTCTAATTACTAGACATTTTTTTTCTTGTTTCAATACCTTTTTATTATTGACAATAATTTGGTATTTAAATTCATCAGGGATTTATTTTTTGTTTGATGTATGTTTCATGTAACTTTTGCTGATCATATTGTTTCCTAATATATACTTTCAATGGGATTTCTAATTTACATTATTTGGGTCCTTCCTTTTCTAAATATGTTTGCAATAACACAACAATGATCATCCCATGCCTTTTTAGCCAATGACACAGCTGGAAAAGAACATGCAATATCCTCAAGGACAAGGTCATTTTATTCACAAGCGATGTGACAGGTAGTTCATCACTGCAGGAGTATACGATTACAAATTTAGACCAAATGAAACACACATCATAGTAAAGGGTGCCCAAATAGTCGCATCAATACACGGTGTACCCCCCTCTGGCGGCAATGCAGGTGCCGAATGGCATTCTGCAATAGACTGTCCCAGGTAATTCGGCAATGGTGCTTGCAGGCTCTGGAGAACGTGTAAGTTCCTGCTTTATCATGTCCCACACATGTTCAATTAGTGAGAGATCCGGCAATCTTGCTGGTCAGGGCAGTTGTTGTACACCATGCAGAACACGTTGGGTTGCAGCAGCTGTATGTGGACATGCATTGCCCTGTTGAAAAAGCACATCATCTTCCTGTCAAAGAAATGGCAGTAGCATGGGGACAACAACCTGTGCAATGTAGTGGACACTGGTTACATTACTCTACAGAAACACCAACTATGACCATGAAGCCTGGGGTAGGACCTGGGAAGAGGCCGTTCACCAGGTCTACACCGTACACATGTACATCCATCACTTGTACACAGACAGAACCTACTCTTGTCACTGAAGACAACAGAGCGCCATTCCCCTCTACATTTAAATCTAAGAATTTCATTCCCACATTTTGGCTGAAGATGACGCCAAACAGCGTCGAAACTAGCTCCAAGTGTAAATATATGTTGTAAAAAAACTTATAACATTTATTTGTATTGAAAAGGTGGACCCTTTTAAGTTTCCTATCTTATTCCCCTCTACAGTCGGCTCTTTCACAACACCAGAGTAGCCGTGCTTGGCGGTGTCGCGGTGTCAGTGGTAGCCTGACCAGAGGTATACGTGATCGTAATCCTGCTGCAAGCAGATGGTTCCCAATGATCCTTGGTGACCGAGCAGGTGCAACATGTGACCAGATTTCGTTCTGGGATGATGTACGGTCGGCCACTGCTGCTCTCACAATCCATCAATCTTGACATGCATCTGTAATATGCGGACGTCTGGAGCCTGGTCTACGAGTGTGGGAATATTCCACAGACCATTGCTGAAAGCAGCGACACACCACCGATATATTATGCCCTACACATGCAGCAATCCATAGATACGTCCATCCATTTTCCCGCAGACCCACAATGTGACCCTGTTCAAATGGCTGCAGTTGTTCAACAGGAGCACATACTCATCAGCGCGGCATGGTTGTACTCTAGAATGAATGTTGCAAAGACTGTCACCTCTAATCTCAGCACAGTTACTGCATGTAGAGTCAGAACACAGTGCGCATGGACAGGCCTCCTGAGCATCAACTGATCGCCGATGTCCGTGACACATGAATCGCTAACACAACCACCCCTCAGTATGCTAATATTATACCGTGGTACCAGTGAACACAGTCCTTGAGGATGTTGCATATCATTTTTCTGGCAGTATATTTATCTCCTCAAAATTTAACAAATATTATTAGTCCATGCCTTTGTATCTTTCAATCTCAAGTGTTTATCTGAAATATGGCATTAAATCTGTCAGGTACAGCCTTGAGGCTGGTTGGATCTCCAAATAGCACCACTAAAAATTATGCAAGTATAGTGAAACCACATACACTGACAGCAGTAGCAGTACTACTAAAGGCATACTATGCAAGAAGAGGAGTGAGACAGTTCACCATCACTTTCCTTATGGCACTAAATCCTGCATCAAATGTTCCCTTTCATACAAACTGACTAGAGAATATGTACAGTTTAAATCCAAATCATATATTAGGTCTTACCCTAATGATCCTGTTCAAGCTTTCATCTGCTATCATGCGAACATCAGAGTCAGCATCATCACACAGTTGCAAGAGAATTTCAATAGCAATGCTAAGGAGATGAGAGAAGTTTGATGCACCTTTCACACCCGAATGACACATCGTGTCAGCAATGGTCAAGCAGTGGGTGATTTTTTCTTTTCTCCTAAACATAGAACAGAAAAAAAAATCAAATAATTAAAAAATTCTGGTATGCAATGCCATGTATTCTAATTATCTTACCTCTAATTGAAAAAAAAAAACTTAAATTACTCTACATACCAAGTAATATGCAATAGGAAGGATTATGACAGTGGTGATAACAATGATCTTATAGTAAACAATTCATCTATCAATCATTGTTTCGAGATAAGAATTTCATCCAACAAGAAATCTTTCTTGTGCCATCTACCACCAATACATCAAAATTAAACACTCTTGTTTGTTAAGTTTTCCGGTGGGAGGCTGGTAGGATCCTCAAATAGCACCACTAATGGTTATGCAGTTAAAACAGCAAAACCTAATGGCGGCACCAAAGTGAGGCGTAAAAGACATGATATGGAGTGTAGTAGGTTGCCAATGCTTTCCTCACACGGCCACAAAATGCTACTGCAGGATGAACAGCCCTATGAGTAGCACCTTTCATGACATCCAGATGCTCTAATCATGCTCAGAGTATCGTTACTTAGCACAACAAATACCACAATAGCTTCCATACTGTCACAACCATAAAAACTATAAATGAGAGTGAGACATTAGACGTTTGCTCTGGTCTGGGCCAACAGACAGATGCAAAAATACTGCATCCATCAAGAAATAGCAACAGGTGGTGAACATTCTTAAATAAAGATATATTAATCCTAGAACACTAACATTTTTCGTTACTTTCCCAATACCAACATACATAAAATTTACGTGTATGTCCATATCTCTTTGCCTGCAACATGATCCACTTCTATGAGTACCTCATAATTGACGGCTTCTTTTTATGAGTTGACATTACAAGCCACCATCAAACTTACTTATGTTACATTATTATCAATATTCTGTGGAAGGACTGCATACTACGTCTGTCTTTGGATGTCCATGTTTTATTTTCACCTAGTGTTTACCAGCGATCCAAAGTGATCAAGTTTTTAAACATTTGTTAATATCTTCACTTTCATTTTATACTTTAACCAACAAGCAAATAACTTGTTAATATTCTGTTAAGCATTATATTTTTACTTCATCCTATTAATGTCACTTATTACCAAAAGTCTATTATATGTACTACATACTTGTATATCTTTGTTCAAACGACCTGTTTCAGCTGATGATGGTGTCCATAGACACCGAAACCGGTACTGAATAAAAATGTTGTTATACCAACAAGATATTGTGTATTGAAAAAAGGTGGATCAATCAAATTTCCCTCTATTGTATGTTATCTCCTTTCAATACGGACCAGAGATGAAGTTTTTAGTGTTGAATGTCCATATCTACGCTAAAACAATACAAAAACTCCACATTGCTGTCAGAACTAATACATTATTTAAGAACTGCAAAATATAATTTACATTATGTTGTTGGTAAAGAATAATTCAAAACACCTAAGTGGATCA
Source organism: Anabrus simplex (assembly GCF_040414725.1). Lineage (NCBI taxonomy): Eukaryota > Metazoa > Arthropoda > Insecta > Orthoptera > Tettigoniidae > Anabrus > Anabrus simplex. Next base: position 223,190,834 of record NC_090267.1, read on the forward strand.
GCTTCTACTTTCAATGTAGGTCCTGGGCAGATATGAACTATGTTCTTTTTTTGTGTGTGTGGGTATTTTCCTGCATTTGAATCAGTTGTTTTCCATATATGACGATCCTTACCAAAGAATTTATCCACTTCATAGTCAACAAAAAGCTGTTCTCGAGGTTGAGCTGTTTGAATTAGTCGCTTCTATTATTCTCTACCTAGTTCCTTTTTAAGATTTCCCTTGCAATAGCCGCTCAATTTATTGAATTTCAATAGAAGCTCGTAAACCTGGATCAAAGTCTAAATTATCTTCGGAATCATCGCCACTGGATCATCATTGGAGACGTCAGACGTTTGCTCTGGTCATCATTGGAAAGTCTTCGTGCTGCTCAGATTCAGCTTCTAAAGACTTGTCTTCCCCGCTCTCATCTTCATCCAGCTCGTCAAGAATATGGCAAATGAACTCCTATTTCATTCTTCATTTATCCATTGTGTCCTGGAAAGCCACATGCCTAATACTATACAGCATTCATCAAGAATGAGCAACCTACCCGCATATGACAACATTAAAGTATCTGTTACATATTAATAATTCGCAAATGATAATGCATCAATTTAAAGAAGCGCAGTGACTTACCAGAAAAAAAACTCTCTCGGCATTCGCTCCTTACACATTCATCTGAATGCCACAATGACATCAATCACATTGATCAGTAGAAGCACTGCATGCAGGTGATCTGTTGAGGGTAACGCGGGAAGGAGCAGTGATGCATACACATTCATTTTATGTATGTTAGTATTCTGGGGTTAAGCCAGTACTGGGGAAATGAGTTTTAACAAAAGAAAAATATAGAGTATTTTCACTAATTTAAATAAAGCCAATTTTGAGTAAATCGAGGGTAATAGAAAATAATATAAATAAATATGTTTCCAAAACCAGTATCTATTGAGAAGTGATGAGTTCCCAAAAAAACAAACGGATATTATCAGTTGAAAGTGTTCCAACAAGGTACCTTGTTTTAAAAATTATCCCATGACAAAATGATAACTTGATTTTCACCAGTTGAGAACATCAGTCTTTAAGAATTGATAGCATATACAGTAGGCTTGTAACTCCCCTTACAGAGTATGCCTCTCTTGACATTTGAAATCAAAAATTAAGTTCTCATGAGGAAACAATCATTTGATTTTCACAGTCTGATTCACTGATTCACTCTCCAAGCTGGCAGTTAAATGCCCTCAGGTGATATTTAAATAGATAACACGACTGCATTTTTGAAGAAAATTCTAGGCCCAGCACTTGTTGACGGACAATACTGACTACAGGCAGACAGGAAATTAAACAATACACAAATGTCCATAGTGGCATTAGAAAACGCAGGTTAAGATTCTATGGACACATTAGAAGAATGCACCAAGACAGACTTACAAAATAAATAGTCAAATTCTATGAAAACAGGAGTAAAGCCAAAAAAGACACAATGAAATGGATTAAAAGCGCATGGATGTCTATTTCCTATGGCCCTTTTTAGGAGTCCAAATGCATAGAAGTCCACGTGTGACCCATCGGGTGCCTTCACCGGAATGTCAGTAAAGCGAATTGCACAGATTCCAGTTTCCATCTCCATTCTCTACGAACAGACGAGTCGAATGAGAGGTGTGGCTGGATGTTTTATCTTATGTACCCATACCTGATTTTTTGGCCCTCTCATACAGTGCCAGGATATCTGTGTTGTAAGTGCTGATAATATATAGAATTCACCTTCACTTTATTAGCGACAGAGCAAATGGTTAACTTGCCATTGTAGCAGTATCCAATGATAATCATGAAACCCCTTGGAAAACTTCCCTGGCATTCTTTTTATAATGTCTGATACATTTTTTTGTCTCTAGGGTGGTAGTAAATTGAGCGGGATTTGTTACAATCACTAAGATACACATATGCTTCGTCTAATGTCACCACATTTTTCCATCTGTCCCCTACGAGATAGCCCTCATACAGCTTTCTTGCGTTAGTGCAAAGTTCCGAAATGTGGCGAGGCAATGGCTTGTGAACTCGACGCTTATGCCACTTTTCTAATTGCAGGTCCTTGTTTATTATGGTGTTAACTGTTGAAACAGACATCCCCAACTTACATGCGATAGTCCTTTGGCAGGCATGGTTACCACCTGAGACAAGGACCTTCACTTTACTCACCACTTCTGGTGTACGGCTGATGGCTGGTCATGGATTTTCCTGTCGCCCCCTCTGGAATTAAACCCAGTCGGCCTCTGCTTTTTTATTCAATACAGCACTGATCTCATTCTTTGATATCAACATTATATATAGTACCCATCCACTTTGGTCCTAATTACAAGGAAGACAACAACATTTCTTTAAGGAGTACAGGTATTCTGATCTACATTTAATACATCAAGCAGATCAGCTGTATAACTGTCCTTGACCATGAAAGTGAGGCAAGCTGTTTGCATGAGTTGATGAAGGGAAGTTTTGTCTTTCTTTTTGTCACCAGCATGTGCTAGCCAAGGCTGAATACCAAGAGACATCGCCAAGGGAGAAGCAAATGTCTGCGTAGCTCCATAAATGAAACAAACTTTTCTGGAACTCTCAACCGATGTTATGATGAACCAATTACCATTCAGGTGGAAATATAAGCCAACAGGAAATGAATTTACAGGTAATACCTACGAGTATGAGTTAATATAAGACATGAGGTGACCTGTGCACACACTCTATCGATTTGCAATTCTCGATCATTCAGAAACTCTATCAATTTGCAGCGCTCTATCATTTTGAAGCTCTATCATTCTGATTTTCTTACATTGGGAATATTCTACGAGAGAGGAACATCGGAAGAAGCAGCAGAGAGCAAGCTATGCTCAACCTGCAAGTCATAGCAAGGAGCGGTGGTAGTGACGAACTTTTCCAAGATACAACTCAGCCCATACAAGCCTAAAAGTTTGCCTGTCATATCTATAATAATCCTGCAAGTCTATGTGAACAGGGAAACATACTGCCAAAATGTAGTGTTTCCTTACTACACATTGGAGAGCTAATGTAAGTATACTTCGCTAGGAAACAATTGTGTGAATTCTGGTGTGCCATATTCTTAAATGTGGTGTTAGTTTCCAGTGTTCATCAGAAACTATTAGATCATCATGTTTGTGAATCAATGAGGGACAACCTCAACTCGACTACCAATGGATCCATACCAGTATTATGCAACAATGGAAACCACAGTCATCATGCGTGCCTAAACAGAAGTTGCACAGCCGGCGTAATGAAACTATACATCCCAACCAAAGGAAAAGGATATCAGCCAACATGAACATCTAAGCAGAGGGAATCTGTCATCATCACCCAAATATGAGTGATGATGATGATGATGATGACGATGACGCTTGTTATTTAAAGGGGCCTAACATCTGAGGTTATCGGCCCCTAACAGTATGAAATGGATGGCATGAGATGATAATTAAAATGTTAAAATGTATCCACTTGTAATGTTTATGTAAATACCAATAATAATAATAATAATAATAATAATAATAATAATAATAATAATAATAATAATAATAATAATAAACTATAATCATTGCCCCATGCTTGGGTGCCATTTGTAACTTTACTCTTAGAATTAATAATCATAAATAACTCAAAACTTAATAAAATACTTGAAATAAATTAAATTAATAAAAATAATTGATCGAAATGTCCGTAGTGTTCAGAGTTCACCAGAATGGATCCCTCGAATTTAAATAGAGCATGATAATTCTTTATCTCCCAGAGCATATACATAATACTGTGTACTGGTACATCTGCTTCAGGCCTTACCTAACCTTCTGAAAACAACTAAATAAGTACGAACTGCACCTAGGTTCATCAATAACTCCACTGATTCTAAAATAACTAACTCTATTCTCAATAAAATCCATGCATGAGCACCTCATCAACACACAAAAATAAATATATAATACACACACAAAATATTACTCGAAGACTCCATTTTTACAACAACAACAGTTAAAACAGTGGAAAAACGAAAACAAGTACCAAGCCACCATTTGTAGTTAGTCCGTTGAACAATGTACATATATGTAGATAAGTACCCTTCACTGTCTCTGTATCAACACGACTTGCCGATTCTCATAATCAGCACTTATTATATCACACAGATACTGTACCTCATAATACTGTTCACTAACACTTGTTTTAAAGATATGCTCACTTGAGCAACACAAGCTTGGAAGATAGGAAAACTTAAAAGGGTCCACCTTTTCAATACAAAAATGTTATAGTTTATTTATAACATATATTTGCACTTGGAACTAGTTTCAACGCTGTTTTGGCGTCATCATCAGCCAAAATAGAGCATGAGTTATGAGTTTTTTGGCTGATGATGACGCCAAAACAGCGTCGAAACTAGTTCCAAGTGCAAATATATGTTATAAATAAACTATAACATTTTTGTATTGAAAAGGTGGACCCTTTTAAGTTTTCCTATCTTCCATTCTCAGTTCAATACGGACAAAAACGAAATTCTTAGATTTAAACAACACAAGCTTGTCGTTCCTGAACATAAATTATGGAAATTCTGAGATAGCTTTCACCAACATATAATACCAGGCCACCACAAAGTGATACAATACCCAGTGCCTAAGCCCTCCGCAATTGTAGGTCAGCCACATTCCACAAACATAAAAAGACTATGTTCCACAAACGTTTGAAGTCTAGTCCAGTACCGTGCAGCAGTGTCACTCCAGTACCGTACATCCAGTTTCACTCCCGTATCGTGTATCCAGTTTCCTTTCACTGTGATATCAAAGTTTATATAGACCTGCGCTTCCCCCTTCCTCTCAGATGATACATCTAGACTGATCCTGGCCAGCCAATCATGAATAGATCCTCTAGTCAAGACCACACCCTGAATCTCTTCCTGGTCCCAAGACAATAACAGACTCTGGGGTGTTTCACATGAGTCATCAGAACTTTCCGACTACATCAACAAGTCCATCTCATCAAACGGGGATGCCCGCATGAGTCACACCAATTTCCTGAGTTATAATAGCAATGATTTTCCCAACCGTGGTACAAAACAAATTACTCATGCCACATATGGAGACCTCCCAGCTTACAAATATTAATGACCAAATATACAAATTTAATAATAATAATAATAATAATAATAATAATAATAATAATAATAATCAAATACAGACAATAATATCTCTCACTTCTACATATAGTGTGAGGGTGTGATATATGTACTATCACACACACTGACTAGAGTTAAAAATAAATGGTGATGAAAAATGATTATGAGATTAAACCAATCAGTGGATCTAATTCGCAATGCCTTATTTTCTAATAAAAGTAAAAATACAAAAAATTAAAAAAATTGTGGTGATAATGGAATAAGGCATTGCCTGGAAGTACAGATATATAATTCATGTCAGAAGTTAAAATAACACATTAAAATACGCAAACACGAACTAAAATAGAGTCAAGGGATAAAAGCGCAGTTAACACAAATACAATAAGACAAAGGACATTATTACACGCGATAAAAAAGGCCACTATCCCTCATAAAACGGATAACGAGTTCTGCTGACTGCTCACCATCTTGCAGAATGAGGGAGATGGTACTTGGGAGTGTTAACCTACGGCGCAGATCGACCAGGTCCACACACTCCGTAAGGATGTGCACCACGGTAATGATCGCCGCAAGTACACACTGGAGGGGTTCTCCTTTCAATAGATGAGAGTGCATTAGGATACCATGGCCGATCCAAAAACGACATAATACCACTGCTTCCCTCCGAGAAGCCCGAAGGGAAGTCTGCCATACTTTCGTTGTACCTTTCATCGCTCTCAGCTTACCTGGAAGTGGAGTGGCCTGCCACTCCTCCCAATGGGACATAACCAGATGTCTCAGCTGAGAGTGTTACTGCCTCCTTGGCAGCCTTATCTGCTACCTCGTTTCCCTCTACACCCATGTGGCTTGGGAGCCACATAAATTGTGATTCTGGTGCCAGCATCCAAACACCCAGCCAGCAGGTTCTGGATCCGCTGCACCAGAGGGTGTCGAGGGAAACATGTATCAACAGACTGCAGCAAGCTCAAGGAGTCAGTACACAGAAGAAAGTGTCGACACTCATTGGATAGAGCGTACTGCAGAGCATAGAGCTCCGCTGTGTACACACTACAGGTTTCCAGCAGAGCAAAAAGAAACCTATCAGTGTCGACAACGAACGCACAGCCCACATTTGTGTCTGTTCTTGAGCCATCCGTGTAAACGACGACTGAACCTGGATACCAGCCAACAACGGACAGGAAGAGCCTCCGATAAATCGAAGGGTCCGTGTTTTCCTTCGGGCCCCACTTGGTTGTCTGACAAGGCAAATATGTGATGTCATAGACAACACATATCTCTCCCATGAAGCTTTCTTATTTTGGTGAATAAAAACTCGTGCCTTAACGTGGAGTCTTTTAAATGTTACCAAGTTGGCCATAGTAGGCTGTCTACGATAAAGTTTATGAGCAGGACGGCATTCTTTGATAGGTGCTGCAATTTCTTCGTTCCACCAAGGAATGAGTTTTCGGCAAGGAGTCCCTGAGAAGGAGGGAATGGACTCCTCAGCAGCAGCAAGGATAACTTGTGTTATGTAAGTTATATCAACGTCTACAGTCCGTAGGGTCTCGTTAAAGATAACGAGTGATGTGAACTTTGGCCAATCAGCATGTTTAAGAATCCATCGAGGAGGAGCCTCGACGGATTTTGGTTTCAACAAAGTAAGAATAATGGGAAAATAGTCACTGTCACAGAGATCGTATGTATTCCACCGAAACAGCGGAACCAACATTCGGCTGCATAGACATAAGTCTTTGTGAGAGTATGTGCCATAACAGACACTGAAATGAGTCGGTTCACCTGTGTTCAAAATATATAAATCCAGCTCTGTTATTAATGTTTACAAATCCATTCCCCTGGCGCAAGGCGTTTCAGGGTCCCATACGGGGTGATGGGCGTTAAAATCACCCAATAAGAGGAAGGGAGCTGGAAGCTGATCTATGAGGTCAGTGACATCATTTATGTTAAGAGGCTGGCCTGGTGGAAAATAAACGTTACACACTGTTGCTATGACAGGCAGCGGTATCCGTACCGCAACTGCTTCCAGTGGGGTTCTTAGAGGAACCTCTTAACTAAAGAGTATCAGAACAAACAAAAATACCCACGCCACTGGATGCCCGGTGAGCATAAATTGTTCTGTCGAGTATAGTCTGAAATTTCTCAAGACCGTATGATGACCTGGTCTGAAGTGTGTCTCCTGAATACAGACTATACTCGCCGCGAACTCACTAATGAGCTGACGCAGCTCAGAAAGATGCCTGTCATAACAATTACAATTCCACCGTAACAGTGTCATAGTGTGGAGTAAAAAAAGAGTGTTATGTTATGAGCGACAAGATGCTCTCAAACCTAAACACTATCAACATCCACATCCAAAGATGTAGACGACAGCTCGACGTTCATCCCGTCATTGACAGACGGCGGAACTGATGCCCAGAACTTCAACGCTTTCCGGGGGTGGGAAGTCCCCCTACGAGGGGAGCGCACATGTTTCGGAGCAGGCGTACCTGCTGGCGCAGACTCATGCCCTCCGGATGAAGGGCATGATTTCCCCTCCGTACAAGAAGTGCGGGAATATCTGGTACGGGCGCTCCTCTTCTCCACCTTCTTTTTAAGTTGAGACAGGCTGGGAGATAATTTCCCAGCCCTGGTCGACGATGCCGCCTCCGCCAGCGTGGGCACGGCTTTCGCCAACCTCTTAAGGGGGGAGACTTAGCCTTCCGCCCTTTCTGTGCCGGCTTAGAACTGCCAGCTGGCACAGACTTCTTGGTGGTCGAAGGAAGGGAGGTCCCCACCTTCGAGCTTATACTCTTTGCGACTTTGCCCTCAGGAGCAACAGCTGCCTTGGGCGCAGCGATCATCACCAGTAATGATGTTGTGAAAGATGGACCTGGGAGAGACTGAGCTACCATGCTGTAGTTCAGTGTACGGGCAGGTGTATTCGTGCAATTAAACTTACGGTGCGCTTCCTGGTAGGAAAGAACATCCAGGGTCTTGATCTCCTGGATCTTCTTCTCACTCAGATATGTCGGACAGTTAAAATCTTGAGGAGAATAAAGACCAGAGCAGTTAATGCACTTGTACGGAGTTGTGCACTCCTCCGCGCCGTGAGCTACTCTTCCACATGTACCACACACAGACTGATTCGAACAATGAGATGCCATATGTCCGAAACTCTGGCATTGATAGCGTCGCATAGAAGGCGGGATGTACGGCTTCACATCACAACGATAAGTTGTTACCTTGACTTTGTCTGGCAACACCGACAACTTGAAAGAAACAATGAATGCATCATTGCCAACGTCTTCACCATTGACCTTGCACGTAATGCACCGGACATGTGTCACGCCACAGTTCTTCATGGCTTCCATCACCTCTCCGTCAGTGTTCAAAATAAGGTCGTGGTGAAAGATGACTCCGCAAACCAGATTTAAGGATTTGTGCTCCTCCATTTTGATGGGGATTTCGCCAAAGTGGTTGCTCTTAAGCAACCGATCGGCTTGCAGTGCTGTACGAGTCTTCAAAACCAAACTACTACTACGCATTTTCTTGAGATCCTCAAGTTTTCCATAGATGCCTTCAATGTGTCTACTAAAAAGGATAGATTTTACCAGCTTAAAATCGTGCCCATCAGTTCTGGTAGCAACTAGAAATCTAGGGAAGCTGGATCCCATTCCTTCATGTTGCGCATGTTCCCAAGGAGCTGAACCCCTCAGGGAAGCAAAAGTTAAAGAATTCGGTGGGGGACCACCTTGGGCAGGTCGATGACGTTTCAAAGCCATGCCCGAAAATCATCCTCCCCAAATGCCACCTCTACCAATCAGGGGTCTCTGTAGCTGAACCAAGCTGCCAAGGCAATAACCACCTGGTCATAGCCGGTACTTCCCGGGGTCCGATGTTGGACGATGCCTAATATGGGACGACTGAGGCAATGGGCACTAAGACTCCCCTCCTCCAGTCACCCAAAATAGCATGTACTCCATAGTGTGCATAGAGCACTAAGTATAGAGAAAAAATAAAAAAACAAATAATAATAATATGTCCTTCAGCATTCGGCTGTGCGGGGACCTGTGTTGTCAGGCGGATACTACTGCAAGGGTACATGATGCTCACGTAAGAGGCCCATCTCCGAGCAGCACGCACATCAAAAATTTGGAATCAGTCTACAACTAACCCTCAAAAAGCAATAAAAAATAAAGACGGGATCATGGCCACATGACCCTTTTAGTAGTCTTCTACGACAGGCAGGGATTACCTGAGAATGTCTTCAGCCCCTCCCATCGACAGGAGGTCCAACACATGACATCAAACCGCAATGCATGTCCACGCCTAGGTTGCCCTTTTAGTCGCCTCTTACGACAGGCATGGGATACCGTGGGTGTATTCTACATGTGCGTCTCCCACACACAGGGGTTCGACATATGAGTACCATTTTCAGTAATCTTTCTTCATTTTCAGTAGATTAATGTAAGGTTCCTCCTCTGCGAACCATGTGACCTTGCCGCGGTGGGGAGGCTTGCGTGTCCCAATGATGTAGATAGCCGAGCCGCAGGTGCAACCATATCGGATGGGTATTTGTTGAGAGACCAGACTAACGAATGGTTCATCGAAAGGGGGGTAGCAGACTTTCGGTAGTTGCAACGGCGGCAGTCTAGATGATTGACTGATACGGCCTTGTAATAATACTCAACATGGCTTAGCTGTGTTGATACTGCTACACGGCTGAAAGCAACGGGAAACTACAGCCGTAACTAACTCCCGAGGACATGCAGCTCTCTCTGTATGAATGATGTACTGATGATGGCTTCCTCCCGGGTAAAATATTCCGGAGGTAAACTAGTCCCCCATTCGGATCTCCGGGTGGGGACTACACGGGAGGGGGCGATCATCAGGAAGATGGATACTGACATTCTGCGAGTCGGAGCATGGAATGTTAGAAGTTTGAATCCTTGTGGTAGGTTAGAGAATCTGAAAAGGGAGATGGATAGGCTAGAGTTAGATGTAGTTGGTATAAGTAAAGTACGTTGGCAGGAAGAACAAGACTTTTGGTCAGGCGACTACCGAATTATCAACACAAAATCAAACAGGGGAAATGCAGGAGTTGGTTTAATAATGAATAAGAAAATAGGGCAGCGGGTAAGCTACTACGACCAGCATAGTGAAAGAATTATTGTCGTCAAGATAGACACCAAACCAATGCCCACCACAATAGTGCAGGTCTATATGCCTACTAGTTCAGCGGATGATGAAGAAATCGAAAGATTATATGAGGAGATAGAAGATTTAATACAATATGTAAAAGGTGACGAGAATCGAATTGTGATGGGAGACTGGAATGCAATGGTAGGCCAAGGAAGAGAAGGTAGTACAGTAGGAGAATTTGGATTGGGACAAAGGAATGAAAGAGGAAGTCGGCTGGTTGAATTCTGCACTGATCATAATTTAGTCCTTGCCAATACTTGGTTCAAACACCACAAACGATGGCTGTATATGTGGACGAGACCTGGAGACACTGGAAGGTATCAAATAGACTTCATTATGATTAGGCAGAGATTCAGAAACCAGGTGTTGGATTGCAAAACTTTCCCAGGAGAAGACGGGGACTCTGACCACAACTTGTTGGTCATGAAATGCCATCTGAAGTTGAAGAAATTGAAGAAAGGAAAGAATGCAAAAAGATGGGATCTACATAAGTTGAAAGAAAAGAGTGTGAGGGATTGTTTCAAGGAACATGTTGCACAAGGACTAAATGAAAAGGCTGAAGGAAACACTATAGAGGAAGAGTGGAGAGTCATGAAAAATGAAGTCAGTAGGGCTGCTGAAGAAATGTTAGGAAGGAAGAAAAGATCAACTAAGAATCAGTGGATAACTCAGGAGATACTACACCTGATTGATGAACGACGAAAATACAAGAATGCTAGAAATGAAGAGGGTAGAAAAGAATACAGGCGTATAAGAATGAAGTGGATAGAAAGTGCAAGACAGCTAAGGAAGAATGGCTGAATGAGAAGTGCAAGGATGTCGAAGTCTGTATGGTCCTGGGAAAGGTAGATGCTGCATACAGGAAAATCAAGGAAACATTTGGAGAAAGGAAATCTAGGTATATGAATATTAAGAGCTCAGATGGAAAGCCACTTATAGGGAAAGAAGACAAAGCAGAAAGATGGCAGGAGCATATCCAACAGTTGTATGAAGGTAAAGATGTAGATAATTTGGTTCTGGAACATGAGTCTGTTGATGCTGATGAAATGGGAGACCCAATTTTGAGGTCAGAGTTCAACAGAGCTGTGAGTGACCTCAATAGGAACAAAGCACCTGGAATTGATGACATTCCCTCTGAATTACTGACTGCCTTAGGAGAAACCAGCATGGCAAGGTTATTTCATTTAGTGTGCAAGATGTTTGAGACAGGAGAAGTCCCATCCGATTTTCGGAAGAATGTTGTTATACCTATTCCCAAGAAAGCCGGTGCTGACAGGTGTGAAAACTACCGCACCATGAGTTTAGTATCTCATGCCTGCAAAATTTTAACACGTATTATTTACAGAAGAATGGAAAAACAAGTTGAAGCTGAGTTGGGAGAAGATCAATTTGGCTTCAGAAGAAATGTTTTTTTTTTTTTTTTTTTTTTTTTTGCTAGGGGCTTTACGTCGCACCGACACACATAGGTCTTATGGCGACGATGGGATAGGAAAGGCCTAGGAGTTGGAAGGAAGCGGCCGTGGCCTTAATTAAGGTACAGCCCCAGCATTTGCCTGGTGTGAAAATGGGAAACCACGGAAAACCATCTTCACGGCTGCCGATAGTGGGATTCGAACCTACTATCTCCCGGATGCAAGCTCACAGCCGCGCGCCTCTACGCGCACGACCAACTCGCCCGGTCAGAAGAAATGTAGGAAGACGTGAAGCAATCCTGACTTTACGTCTGATCTTAGAGGATCGAATCAAGAAGGACAAGCCCACGTACATGGCATTCATAGATCTAGAAAAGGCATTCGATAATGTTGATTGGACCAAGCTATTTATGATTCTGAAGATGATAGGGATCAGATACCGAGAACGAAGAATTATCTACAATCTGTATAAAAATCAGTCTGCAGTGATAAGAATCGAGGGCTTTGAAAAAGAAGCAGCAATCCAGAAAGGATTGAGGCAAGGCTGCAGTTCGTCCCCTCTCCTTTTCAGTGTTTACATAGAACAGGCAGTAAAGGAAATCAAAGATAAGTTTGGAAAGGGAATCACAGTTCAAGGAGAGGAAATCAAAACCTTGAGATTTGCCGATGATATTGTTATTTTATCTGAGACTGCAGAAGATCTCGAGAAGTTGCTGAATGGTATGGATGAAGTCTCGGGTAAGGAGTACAAGATGAAAATAAATAAGTCCAAAACAAAAGTAATGGAGTGCAGTCGAATGAAGGCAGGTGATGCAGGAAATATTAGATTAGGAAATGAAGTCTTAATGGAAGTAGATGAATATTGTTACTTGGGTAGTAAAATAACTAACGATGGCAAAAGTAAGGAGGACATAAAATGCAGACTAGCACAAGCAAGGAAGAGCTTTCTTAAGAAAAGAAATTTGCTCACTTCAAACATTGATATCGGAATTAGAAAGATGTTTTTGAAGACTTTCGTGTGGAGCGTGGCATTGTATGGAAGTGAAACATGGACGATAACTAGCTCAGAAAGAAAGAGGAGAAAAGCTTTTGAAATGTGGTGTTACAGAAGAATGCTGAAGGTGAGATGGATAGATCGAATCACGAATGAGGAGATACTGAATCGAATTGGTGAGAGGAGATCGATTTGGCTAAATTTACATGTAGACATGACAAGGAGTAGAGCCACAACAGACAATAGTCACAGTAACGCAATAAGGCCCACAAGATTCTGTAGCAGCAGACAAATTGATGCTTCTTCCATTCCATAAATCGAAAGTAACATAATCAGATACCAGGACTCAAAAATTTGGATTGAAGCCCCTTTTAACCATAACTTACATCAAAACAATCAACTTCCAACGGAGAGTCTGGTCGCTACAAACAAGAATTAAATATGTCAATACTTCCTCTGATCAAATTGCCAAATTGCAGCAGCAAGCCTCATCAAATCTAGAAGCCATTTTCCAACTAACTCAAGACTTCAATTCTAGATTATCATCATGACTAATCACGCATAATGCAAAACTACAGTTTTTTAAATAACATTATTTAGAGAGCACAATTCTTAACTATAATTTGCAATACTGAAATGTTACTGTATTCTAGAAACCAACGCACTTCAGAAACTATGGCTCCTATATATTAACATTTAATATTTATATTTATATTTATGACTCAAATTTTAATGCCAAATTATAGTTGAATCAATTTTATTTTAACATTGCAAACAATTTTTAGCCAAATTAAAAACTGTGTTTTGGACGTCAATGTGTTTTAGAATTAAGAGTTAAACCATTTTAACATCGCAGAACATATTGTCATAATTTTTTATGTGTATATTATTCTTGTTTTAAATATTGTTATCACTGAAATTAGATTTACATTCAATGTAATAAAATTTGTAACAACAAACCAAAAATGACAAACCTTGAGGCAATTGTATAGGCTGATGATGCTTGTGAATAAAAGCAAAACATGTCCCGGTAAATTAGTGTTGTAACATTACAACTTAGCAACACAAACTGTAATTTGTATTGAAAAGGTGGATCAAAATAACCAACAAATTGTTCGTATATCTTGGCTAAATTTGACGAGAAGAAGAGATAGAATGATAGGACACATCTTAAGACACCCAGGACTTGTTCAGTTGGTTTTTGAAGGAAGTGTAGGTGGTAAGAACGGTAGGGGTAGACCAAAGTATGAATATGACAAGCAGATTAGAGTAGACGTAGGATGCAATAGTTACGTAGAAATGAAAAGGTTAGCACAGGATAGGGTGGCATGGAAGCTGCATCAAACCAGTCTATGGACTGATGACTCAAACACACACAATGTAAGGTTATCTTCCAGAAGTAGAAATTTCTATTATACACTGACTGACAGAGCAAATGCAACACCAAGAAGGAGTGGTTCGAAAGGGATGAAAGTTGGGGAAAAAACAGAGACGGCACGGACGAATAATTGATGTTTATTTCAAACTGATATGCAGGTTACACAATGCGCACAGCATCGACTCAGTAGGATGTAGGACCACCGCGAGCAGCGATGCACGCAGAAACACGTCGAGGTATAGAGTCAATAAGAGGGCGGATGGTGTCCTGAGGGATGGTTCTCCATTCTCTGTCAACCATTTGCCACAGTTGGTTGTCCGTACGAGGCTGGGGCAGAGTTTGCAAACGGCGTCCAATGAGATCCCACACGTGTTCGATTGGTGAGAGATCCGGAGAGTACGCTGGCCATGGAAGCATCTGTACACCTCGTAGAGCCTGTTGGGAGATGCGAGCAGTGTGTGGGCGGGCATTATCCTGCTGAAACAGAGCATTGGGCAGCCCCTGAAGGTACGGGAGTGCCACCGGCCGCAGCACATGCTGCACGTAGCGGTGGGCATTTAACGTGCCTTGAATACGCACTAGAGGTGACGTGGAATCATACGCAATAGCGCCCCAAACCATGATGCCGCGTTGTCTAGCGGTAGGGCGCTCCACAGTTACTGCCGGATTTGACCTTTCTCCACGCCGACGCCACACTCGTCTGCGGTGACTATCACTGACAAAACAGAAGCGTGACTCATCGGAGAACACGACGTTCTGCCATTCCCTCATCCAAGTCGCTCTAGCCCGGCACCATGCCAGGCGTGCACGTCTATGCTGTGGAGTCAATGGTAGTCTTCTGAGCGGACGCCGGGAGTGCAGGCCTCCTTCAACCAATCGACGGAAAATTGTTCTGGTCGATATTGGAACAGCCAGGGTGTCTTGCACATGCTGAAGAATGGCGGTTGACGTGGCGTTTGGGGCTGCCACCGCTTGGCGGCGGATGCGCCGATCCTCGCGTGCTGACGTCACTCGGGCTGCGCCTGGACCCCTCGCACGTGCCACATGTCCCTGCGCCAACCATCTTCGCCACAGGCGCTGCACCGTGGACACATCCCTATGGGTATCGGCTGCAATTTGACGAAGCGACCAACCTGCCCTTCTCAGCCCAATCACCATACCCCTCGTAAAGTCGTCTGTCTGCTGGAAATGCCTCCGTTGACGGCGGCCTGGCATTCTTAGCTATACACGTGTCCTGTGGCACATGACAACACGTTCTACAATGACTGTCGGCTGAGAAATCACGGTACGAAGTGGGCCATTCGCCAACGCCGTGTCCCATTTATTGTTCGCTACGTGCGCAGCACAGCGGCGCATTTCACATCATGAGCATACCTCAGTGACGTCAGTCTACCCTGCAATTGGCATAACGTTCTGACCACTCCTTCTTGGTGTTGCATTAGTCAGTGTATTTTACTTTGAATAAAATTATCCTCTTCAAACTTTATGGTATTGGATAATTAGACTATGAGTGCTGTAGAACTATCGTAGTATTGGAGTGCAAGTTACTATCCTCAAACTTTACTACTAGAACATTTGTAACATACAAAGATCATAGTTTAATAACAATGATGATGCCAACAATTAATTAATGTTAAATGATTAAACCCAACCAAACACTGAGATGAGATTTAATGGAATGATTTCATTTTTCAAGCTGTGTATTTAACAGGTTCTTCTGATTTTCAATCATGTGATAGGGATTAAAAATCACATGTTAATAATCATGCTGAGTAAAAATTGGTACGGATCGGGAATAGTTCAAGATGAGATTGTCGAGCTAATAAATAGGTAGAAGTGTGCATTATTTGCTGTTTTGCAAAAATGTGCTCTATTCACTGTTGGAAGATACAGTAAGGCATTCATCCATTTTATGAATTTAGAAACAAGGCAAATGTGTGCAGCAATCAGGAATGACGTAAATGAGCATGTGTGGCTACTAGAGCAAACGTTGGCTTGAACAATTGGTAATCATTCATTAGGAGGCTCAACACGCAATCAAATAAAATATAGCTAGTAACCCTGATTTATACGAGCAGTGTCATCATCGATTTGAAGTAGGTATTCACTAATTAATGCTTAACCCATTAATGCCCAGAAAATATTTTTTTCGGGTTTTCTTGTACTTTTTTCAACATTACATCTATAACCAATCCTTGAAGCAAGGATACTTAAATCATCTGAATATTTCAATTTTAAGGACCATTTTTTTTGCGTATGATATATCATACGCTGGGCAGTAGGGGGTAACATATTACACCAAATATATTTATGATTTACTAAGAACAAAAAAAAAAAATTATTGCAACATAAATTAAAACTAATAACGATCATGTACAACAACTGCAACGAAACAGATTGGGACGCTGTCAAAGCTTCACTTACAATGGCAGCAGATGAAGTGCTAGGAAAAAAGACGCTTGAACCCAGGAAGAACTGGATGACTGAAGAAATACTAAATCTCATTGAGGAAAGAAACAAAGAACACCGGAAAAATACTCCAGAAGGAATGATAAACTATAAGAAACTAAAAAACTTAGTTACACAGAAGTGCCGAGAGGCAAAAGATGGATGGATGACATTTGTGAAAGCATAGAACATTATACGAAAATTGGAAATGTTGACAGAGCATACAATCAAGTAAAAAGAACAATTCAAGGCTAAAATGAAATCCAGTGTAATAAAAGATACAGAAGGAAGTCTGTTAATAGAAGATGAGGAGGTAATGAAGAGATGGAAAGAGTATTTGGAGGATCTATATAATGGAGAAGAAATTGACAATGTAGATGAGTACATCATAAAACAAGACCAGGTTTCACAAGATGAACTAGGTCCTCCCATAGTGAGAAGTGAATTCGAAACAGCACTGCAACAGCTGAAAAAGAACAAGGCTCCTGGACCAGACAAACTGCCTGCTGAACTATGGAAAAACTCTGGAAAAAGGATGAAGGATGAACTCTTCAAAATCACCAGGTACTGCTATGAAAACGGAGATATGCCAGAGGATTTTGTAGAAAGCAAAGCAGTACTTCTGCACAAAAAAGGAGATTCAACAGAATGCTCCAATTACAGAATACTAAGTCTTGTTTCACATGCAGCAAAAATATTCACATGCATATTAAAAAACAGAATCAAAATGAAAATTGAGCAGAATCTAGATGATGATCAGTTTGGGTTCAGGAAAGGAGTAGGAACGAGAGAAGCTATTATAGCACTTAAAACCATCTTGGCCGTGCGCGTAGAGGCGCGCGGCTGTGAGCTTGCATCCGGGAGATAGTAGGTTCGAATCCCACTATCGGCAGCCCTGAAAATGGTTTTCCGTGGTTTCCCATTTTCACACCAGGCAAATGCTGGAGCTGTACCTTAATTAAGGCCACGGCCGCTTCCTTCCAACTCCTAAGCCTTTCCTGTCCATTGTCGCCATAAGACCTATCTGTGTCGGTGCGACGTAAAGCCCCTAGCAAAAAAAAAAAAAAAAAAAAAAAAAAAAAACATCTTGGAGAGAACACTGGAGCTTAACAGAAATACATATATAGCTTTTGTAGACCTGGAAAAAGCTTTTGACAATGTTCAGTGGAAAAGACTGTTCAAAATTATGAAGGACATTCATTTGGACTGGAAAGACAGAAAAGCAATACTTAACCTCTACATCAATCGAAGAATAAACATCGAAAGTAATGATAAAGTATGCAAGGTGAGAATCAGGAAAGGAGTAAGACAGGGGTGTTCCTTATCACCATTTCTATTTAATCTAAACATTGAAGAGGCCATGAAAATTTTTAAATCCAAAACACCTGACATTAAAATAAATGGAACAACTGTACACTGTATTAGATTTGCCGACGATATTGCACTTCTGGCTGACAATGAGAAGAACATGCAGATCATGCTCAACAAATTAACATCCATCTTAAAAGATTTCCAACTTAACATTAATGTAAATCAAACTAATGTTATGGTTGTAAGCAAATCTAAAATGAAGTCAGAGGCACATCTCAAAATTGGAAGTATTTTAATAAAACAGGTGCACAAGTTCTGCTACTTAGGATCAGTTATTACTGATGACAACAGATGCACTGTGGAAATAAAAAGAAGGATTTCCCTGTGTAAGAAAGCCTTTGAGGAGAAGAAGCAGCTCTTAACTAATAAATCCTTAAATACTGAACAAATGAAATTATTTATCAAAACGTTCATTTGGAGTGTGCTGCTATACGGTTGTGAAGGATGGACTCTCTTGAAGGAGGACGTGAAATGACTAGAGGCAGTGGAAATGTGGCTATGGAGGAAGATGACAAGAACTAGCTGGATTGAGAAGAAAACTAATGAAGCAGTGCTTAGAGAAATAAACACCCAGAGACATTTAATAACAACGATAACAAGGAGAAAAGCGTCAGTTTTCGGTCACATTCTCCGGCATAATAACTTCATAAAGAACTTGTTCGAAGGCAAGGTGATGGGAAAGAAAGGCAGAGGGAAACCACGGAAGAAGATCATTGAAGAGGTAGTTGAGATGATGGGATACCAAGGTTATGGAGAGATGAAAAGGATCGCAGAGAGAAGAGATCAATGGTTGCAGCGACAAGGCAAAGCCTTTAGATGATGATGATGAACTGAATACTGTTCTTATAGATGGAATTTAAATAATTCAAAACCCTCTGGGGCAAGGAATACTCGTGGGGAAAGTCCGTACTTCCCACCTATCATATGATGTGTTAGCATGATCTGAAACGAATTTTGAAGCCTACTGTTGTTTTTGTAATACAACAGAATCTTATTAGTAACAGTAAACACAGAAAACATTGTATTGTTTGTTTTCATGATTCTCTCCATCACCATTTAGTAATCACTTCATCATATAGAACTGAACAATGCCCTGGAGTGAACTTACTGAAGCTCCACCTTTGAATGCATGATGGTTTTGCACATTTTTCTTTGTAAACCTGACTGACTTCTTAAGCTCCTTGTTTACCCAATTTCTTACATTTCTTACTTTCTTTTGTGGATTCCTGGATTTATTCTACTTTTCTTACTTACTTTTGTGGATTCCTGGATTTATTCCATTCAGAAGATACATCAATGGATTCTGTAGTTGTAGGAGCCTTCTGTAGTGGTATTTGATTATCATCAGCGGCAGTAAATACTCTCTCTGAATTTTCAGAAATGCATATATCGAGTCACTCTTTTAAGCCACACGGATTATTCTTTACCCTCTGACCTCGATTTCCTGCCTAAGTACACCCTTCCCTACGTCCCAAGCTGTAGCACAATCATCATCACTAGGCCCATCGTCTTGATCACTGTCATTGCCATCAGTAGCTCCCGTTAAGCACTAATCTTATTTCATCAGCTTCTGAAAATGGGTCATCATCAAAATCATCATTTTCTAAGCTGTCTAGAATGTTCAGAATGCCTCCCCATCTGTTATTCTATTTTATCTGAAATTGAAAAATTTCATCTTGCGAATGCCCAGCGTATGATATTTCTTCTTCTTCTTGCTAGGGGCTTTACGTCGCACCGACACAGATAGGTCTTACGGCGACGATGGGATAGGAAAGGCCTAGGAGTTGGAAGGAAGCGGCCGTGGCCTTAATTAAGGTACAGCCCCAGCATTTGCCTGGTGTGAAAATGGGAAACCACGGAAAACCATCTTCAGGGCTGCCGATAGTGGGATTCGAACCTACTATCTCCCGGATGCAAGCACACAGCCGCGCGCCTCTACGCGCACGGCCAACTCGCCCGGTGTATGATATTTCATACATTAAAAGATATTTGTGTTTGAATGCCATCTCGATCAGTGAAGATAGTAACTATCATATGAGGTCAAATGCTCATACTATTCCCGTAACAAATGTACTGATATATGATTAATTTTTCACAGCTCAATTCCACAATAATTATAAATACTCACCGGCGCGTCATTTTTGTCAGCCTGCTGTGCTACCCGCAATTTCTTGCCAACTATCGTCGTAACAGGAGGAGAACAACAATGCCATTAGCTAGGAAACATTATTTGCGTCTCCGATGAGCTAAATAATGCCTTTCAAAATTGCAAAACAGTCGCAGGGATGGAGATATAACGCAATTTGGAAAGCACGTTTTGCGTATATCATAAGGTGGGCATTAATGGGTTAATGGAGATTTGCTGATCTAGAAAATTATTTCGAACAAGTGATTTAATAACATTTAATCACGTATTTCCACGAGTAAGAACTTGTGTAAGGTGATTGTAATGTACTGTCATCTAAAATATCATGTTACAATTACAATTAAAAATCGGTAAAATAATAATTATCGCACTAGGTCAGATAAAAATACAGTTAATGAGCATGTATTGTATACATGTGTGCTGTGTAGCGATATGTTTTGGAACATATTCTTGTGCCATATCATGCAATGTATAATTCATAATGAGATATCTGAACTTCATGTATGCTGTCGCAGTGGAACTTGCGGATTTTGTCGAACCTAGGACATACTGTTGAAGTGATTATCATTTCTCAAAATTATTACTTAAGAATTAATTACTCATCTGAGATTTATTGTATCACTGTCTGACATGACAAATCCATTAATTTTAAGTTACATTTAGACTACCGCTATGATAGCTGTGAAGGCCCTTCAGGAACTCAAAAAGTGGTGGCAAAAGGGGCTCTGGTTAAGACGCAGCAGGTCGTTATGCTTGTTAGGTTCCAAAATGGATAAAAAAAGAAAATAAATAAATAAATAAATGCAATGTAAATTATAATCTTATAACAGTTGTATAGTATTATTTGAAGTAATTCCATATACTATATATATGAGTCAATTATGTTTAAGTCAGAAGATGTTTTGAGTAGAAATTTGTAAATAATATAAATTTATTAAGGATGAGCTGTGGGATTAACAGAAAAATTTGTTAGTGTAAATTATATAATACTATATTTTAGAAAAATGTCCTCTCTTGTTAACTTAAATTTTGTGCTTGATAATAATGTATGTTTGTAAACCATTTGCCACTGAGGTAGACACCTCTTTTGCATACATACATGCATACATATTCATACAACAACATTATAAACCATTATGCATTTCAGCATTCAGTCTGCAAGCCTCTGTGAATTTACTAAACATCACCACAATCCCTTATTTGCAACAAGTGCTGTGGCGTCATTTAGTTCTACACCCCTTATCTTTAAATCATTAGAAACCGAGTCTAACCATCATTGTCTTGGTCTCCCTCTACTTCTCTTACCCTCTATAAGAGAGTGCATTATTCTCCTAGGTAACATATCCTCCTCCGTTCGCCTCACATGATCCCACCACTGAAGCCAGTTTATGCATACAGCTTCAACCATCGAGTTTATTCCTAAATTAACCTTTATCTCCTCATTCTGAGTACCCTCCTGCCATTGAATTACCCAAAACACTGTTCATTTCCTTTTTCTCTCCCTTCCTAAGATTCTTTATCACTGTCCAGAAAGGTTTCCCTGCGCCTTGACCTTGCCTTCCCACGACTTCCTTTTGGATTCAACAACTGTTTGTTTCGCTCTGTTTCTTTCATCTATATACAATTCCCTGTCTGCATCAGCCCTTGTTTGGAGCCATTTCTGGTAAGCCTTCTTTTTATGTTTACAAGCTGCTCTCAATTCATCATTCCTCCAAGATCAATCAATGAATATTCAAGATAAACTTAAATATTATAATTAAGTGGTCCGCCTATTCAATACAATATATAATTTATTATATCTAGTACATGTTTCATCCCCTAAGGGACATCATCAGCTAATAATAAATTAACATTAATATATCAGAAATAAATATTATTAAAATTGGAAAGACATATTAAATTTTTTGACATTTAAAATAAGATCTTCGTAATTTTGTTAAAATTACAAGTCATAAGACAGATAAAACAGTTAAATTCTCCATATTTCTCTTGTTGTTGTTCTTGGAATATACCAGTTTTGCTTATAAAATCTTAAAATATAATTTGTTGTAAATAGCACACTTGATGTGTATCTCTTGGTAGAAGATTTGTTGAAACTTAATGCTTCAGAACTTAAAGTCAGATCGGTGCCGTGATGGTAAAGTTCTGTGTGGTAAAGGATAAAATTTTATCTGAAATAAAATGAAAAAATAATATAAGTGTAAGTAACGTGAAATAGAAGATGAAATAAATATAACTTAATGTAATGAAATCGCATTACTTACTCCTCATTATTGGCCCCAATGTGCGAAGAAGGACTCACTTCTACCGAGGTAAGTGTGCATCTGCTTTAAAACAAGTACTGGTAGTTGCTACGCTGAACGGGGAGTGTGGAGGGGAAGTAGGAGAGTGTGTCCTAAGGTGAACAACCTGAGTGTCACGGAGCATGTGACGTGTTAGAGTCTGACGTTTCTTCCTAACTCTCGCTTTTAATAGTTCTTCATATAAAATGTTATACTTCTCAGAAAGCTCATTGATATTATTTGTTGGATTGTTTCTCTGGTCCAGACAAATGTAGATCTCCTCATATATGTTTAATAAATGGCCTTTATTTATGGTTTTCAGTATTTTAAGGTCATTATATATGTTTGTAAACATGTGATTGGAGTCGGTCATGTGTTCGTTCATGGCTGAGTATCTGTTGTATTTCTTGGCTCTGGTGTGTTCCTGATATCTTATAATGAAGTTCCTACCTGTTTGTCCTGTGTAACTTTTTAAACAACTAGCACATTTCAGTTTATAAACACCCAAATTTTGGAATTCATTATTATTAGTAACGATATGAGTGTTATAAAATAATTTCAAGTTTGTGTTGTTAGTCCTGAAAGCGATTCTTAAATTACGTCTTTTGAATAGATTCGTAATACTATATATTTTATTGCTATTATATGTAAATACGGCAAATTTCTTATTCTCTTTTTCTTTTCGTTCTTGTATTAACGTAGTCTTAGGCTTATTTTTTACTTTATTTATAATCCCGTTTACAAACTCTTTATTATAGCCATTCTTGTATGCTAAATGATATATAGTATTAATTTCTTTTTTTAAATCCTGGGATGAAAGCGGAATATTAAAAGCTCTGTAAATCATACTAAAGAAGCTCCCGGGTGTAAAGAATCATTTTTGATCATGTTGACACTCTGCGTTGGTTTTCTGAAGATGTTAAAGGAAAGGTTTTGATTATTTCTAGTAATTTTCAAGTCTAAAAAATTTAAAGTGTTATTTACTTCAGAGTCAAGTGTGAATTTGATATATGGATCAAGGGAGTTAAGTTGGTTTAAAAATGTCTGGTAATTAGTAATTCTTTCATCTAGTATTACAAAGGTGTCATCTACAAATCTAGACCAATGGTACAAACCATCAAGTTTGTCAATAATTTTAGTTTTTTCCATGTGATAAATATAAATTTCGGCTAGGATGCCTGATGCTGGGGCACCCCTCGGAAGACCTTTTTGTTGGTAGATTTTGTTGTTAAACATAAAATAGTTATTGTTTAAGACAAAATCTAGGACTATTAAAAATTCACTTATTTCTTGTTGGCTCAAGTGGCTAAATTGGATTAAATTCTCTTTAATAATGTTGATGGTTTCTTTTATTGGAATACTAGGATACATATTTTTAATATCATACGATTGTATTGTGTGACTGGTATTTAATTCTAAATTTTTGGTAGCGTTACAGAATTCGATAGAGTTCTTTGAAGATTTATTGTTGTGAAATTTGAAATGTCTTTGAATAAATTTATGTACATATTGTGAAATTTTATACGTTGGGCTAGTCCTGTAATTAATAATAGGTCTGATGGGTGCCCCAGGTTTATGTAATTTTGGCATCGCTCTAGCAGTAGGAAGTCTTGGATTCATATTAAGCAGCTTCTTAGATTCTTGTTCATTCATCAGAAATATGTTGTTTTTCAAAATTTGTTTTAACTTCTTTTGGAGTCCATTAGTAGGATCTTTTTTAACTATTGTAATATTGCTTTCTGTGAAGGATAGTTCAGTTTTTCCAACATACTGAGTTTTGTCCATAATGACTGTAACATTACCTTTATTGGCTTTTGTAATTATAAGATTATCATCTTGAATCTTTCATTTAAGTTCTTTTAATTGTCTGTTATTAGTGTGTTTAGGTTCAAGTTTGCTATCAGGATTCACTAAAATATCCTTTAGTTTCTTTTTGATTTCATATACTGTTTCTTCTTGTTGATCTAAGGGTAATATTTGTATTGAGTGTTCTATTTCTGCAACTGTATCTATCTTATCTTTTAATTTATTAGAGTGGGGCCAATTATATTTGGGTCCGTTACTAAGGATAGCTTCTTTTGTTGTACTGAAGGATATATCAGATAAATTCTTGCTGGGTGGATGGAATTGCGTTTCTATTATTATGTCCTTCAAACACAAACACATTTCAAATTTCATAACAATAAATCTTTAAAGAACTCTATCAAATTCTGTAACGCTACCAAAAATTTAGAATTAAATTCCAATCACACAACACACTCGTTTGATATTAAAAATATGTATCTTAGTATTCCAATAAAAGAAACCATCAACATTATTAAAAAGAATTTGATCCAATTTAGCCACTTGAGCCATCAAGAAATGAGTGAATTTTTAATAGTCCTAGATTTTGTCATGAACAATAACTATTTTATGTTTAACAACAAAATCTACCATCAAAAAGATCTTCCGATGGGTGCCCCAGCATCAGGCATCCTAGCCAAAATTTATATTTATCACATGGAAAAAACTAAAATTATCAACAAACTTGATGGTTTGTACCATTGGTCTAGATTTGTAGATGACACCTTTGTAATACTAGATGAAAGAATTACTAATGGCCAGATATTTTTAAACCAACTTAACTCCCTTGATCCATATATCAAATTCACACTTGACTCTGAAATAAATAACACTTCAAATTTTTTAGACTTGAAAATTACTAGAAATAATTAAAACCTTTCCTTTAACATCTTCAGAAAACCAACGCAGAGTGTCAACATGATCAAAAATGATTCTTTACACTCGGGAGCTTCTTTAGTATGATTTACAGAGCTTTTAATATTCCGCTTTCATCCCAGGATTTAAAAAAAGAAATTAATACTATATATCATTTAGCATACAAGAATGGCTATAATAAAGAGTTTGTAAACAGGATTATAAATAAAGTAAAAAATAAGCCTAAGACTACGTTAATCAAGATCGAAAAGAAAAAGGGAATAAGAAATTTGCCGTATTTACATATAATAGCAGTAAAATATATAGTATTACGAATCTATTCAAAAGACGTAATTTAAGAATCGCTTTTAGGACTAACAACACAAACTTGAAATTATTTTATAACACTCATATCGTTACTAATAATAATAAATTCCAAAATTTGGGTGTTTATAAACTGAAATGTGCTAGTTGATTAAAAAGTTACACAGGACAAACAGGTAGGAACTTCATTATAAGATATCAGGAACACACCAGAGCCAAGAAATACAACAGATACTCGGCCATGAGCGAACACATGACCGACTCCAATCACATGTTTACAAACATAGATAATGACCTTAAAATACTGGAAACCGTAAATAAAGGCCATTTATTAAACATATATGAGGAGATCTAAATTTGTCTGGATCAAAGAAACAATCCAACAAATAATATCAATGTGCTTTCTGAGAAGTATAACATTTTATATGAAGAACTATTAAAAGCGAGAGTTAGGAAGAAACGTCAGACTCTAACACGTCACATGCTCCATGACACTCAGGTTGTTCACCTTAAGACACACTCTCCTACTTCCCCTCCACACTCCCCGCTCAGCGTAGCAACTACCAGTACTTGTTTTAAAGCAGATGCACACTTACCTCGGTAGAAGTGAGTCCTTCTCTGCACATCGGGGCCAATAATAAGGAGTAAGTAATTATTTTTTCATTTTATTTCAGATAAAATTTTATCCTTTACCACACAGAACTTTATCATCACGGCCCCGATCTGACTTTTAAGTTCTGAAGCATTAAGTTTTAACAAATCTTCTACCAAGAGATACACATCAAGTGTGCTATTTACAACAAATGATATTTTAAGATTTTATAAGCAAAACTGGTATTTTCCAAGAACATCAACAAGAGAAATATGGAGAATTTAACTGTTTTATCTGTCTTATGACTTGCAATTTTAACAAAATTACGAAGATCTTATTTTAAAAGTCAAAAAATTTTAATATGTCTTTCCAATTTTATTAATATTTATTTCTAATATATTAATGATAATTTATTATTAGCTGATGATGTCCCTTAGGGGACGAAACATGTACTAGATATAATAAATTATATATTGTATTGAATAGGCGGACCACTTAAGTATAATATTTAAGTTTATCTTGAATATTCATTGATTGATTGTAGTCAATACGGGATTAGTATTACTTGATGTGAAGCTGTTAAAGCTTATCACTTGTAATTCCTCCAAGATGTCCACTTTTTCCCATGTTTACACACAGTTGTTCCTAGGCATTCCCTTGCTGAATTCCCTGAATCTGCTTACTGTCTACTGTTCAAAACTTCTCACTGATCATATCCGAGTACTTCTGTCTAATTTTCTTGTCCTGGAGATTTTCTACCCTTATTCGTTTGCAGACAGAGTTCACTTTCTCTACCCTAGGCCTAGAGATACTTAGTTCACTACAGATCAAAGAGTGGTCTGTATCATCAAAAAATCCCCAGAAAACTCATACATTCCTAACAGATTTCATGAATTCAAAGTCAGTTAAGATATAGTCTATTATGGATCTGGTGCCCCTAGCCTCCCATGTGTAGCAGTGAATAGCCTTATGCTTGAAGAATGTATTCGTAACTGCTAAACCCATACTAGCACAGAAGTCCAGCAAACGCTTTCCATTCCCATTAACTTCCATATCTTCCCCACATTTACCAATCACCCTTTTGTATCCTTCAGTTCTATTCCCAACTCTCGCATTGAAATTGCCCATTAACACTATTCTATCCTAGCTATTGACCCTGACCATGATGTCACTCAATGCTTCATGAAACTTGTCAACTTCATCCTCATCTGCACCCTCACATGGTGAATACACGGAGACAATTCTAGTCGTAATTCCTCCAACTGACAAATCTATCCACATCTTTCGCTCATTTATATGCCTAACAGAAACTATGTTGCGTGCAACGGTATTCCTGATGAAGAGCCCTAACCCACACTCTGCCCTTCCCTTTTTATCACCCGTCAAGTACTCTTTATGATCTCCTATCTCTTCCTCTTTATTTTCCCTTACCCGAATATCACTTACTCCTAGCACATCCAGATGCATCCTCTTTGCTGACTCAGCCAGTTCTACTTTCCTTCTTCCATAAGCCCCACTAATATTGATAGCTCCCCATCGAATTTTATTTCGTTCGCCAAGTAGTTTCCAAGGAGTCCCTCACCTGTCAAATGGGAGTGGGACTCCGTTTCTCCCATAGGTCCAAGGCTTGCTTAAAATGTTCTGAGCATGGTAAATTCATGAAACAGGATTCTACCCTACTTGCACATAGTCCAAGTGAGGATCTCTCCTCTAATGGGTTAGGGACCACCGGTGGATTGTATAGTCCTAGCCGTCTGAGCACAAAGAGGGCCGTGACTCAAAATATGTCCGAGATGCCCACTCCCATACCATAGCAACTGGTATTCCGACTCTCAGGACCACTTACCGGTACTAGGCCACTCAGCCATTGCCCATGGTTCACAAACTAGGACATGACTACATAAACCCACAACATGAACCATCCTTTTGCAAATAAAGTGATTTTGATTTGATTTGATTTGATTAGGAAATTTCTGTGCTCTAATTTTATCTACATAATTTTGCATGATTAAGAGAATATTTTCAGCTCGTAAAGTCACAATTTAAGCATATAATCATACTTAATATACTGAAAGAGAAAATAACCAAAGATATAAAATTAAAGAAAAAATTGTAACAGTCGAAGTGAATGTTAAAGAAACATGTGTTTGAGAAGGAAGTGGAAGGGAACTAAGTAAGTAATGATAGGGATAATAATCAACATTTAAGACTAAAATCATGCCTTGAACAATGTTAGGAGTAATAATCCGCACCCGGGAGATAGTGCGTTCGAATCCCACTGTCAGCAGCCCTGAAGATGGTTTTCCGTGGTTTCCCATTTTCACACCAGGCAAATGCTGGGGCTGTAAGTTAATTAAGGCCACAGCCGCTTCCTTCCATTCCTAGGCCTTTCCTATCCCATCGTCGCCATAAGACCTATCTGTGTCGGTGCGACGTAAAAAGCAACTAGGAGTAATAATCCATCCCTAAATCATACTGATTAGAGAGATAGGATTAATAATCCAGAATTAAATAATATTAAATGATCAATAATAATCATAATTAATTCTCAGAAATGCAGATGATTTTATTTTTTTCTATTTGCTTAACGTCGCACCGACACAGATAGGTCTTATGGCGACGATGCGATAGGAAAAGCTTAAGAATGGGAAGGAAGCGGCCATGGCCTTAATTAAGGTACAGCCCCAGCATTTGCCTGGGGTGAAAATAGGAAATCACGGAAAACCATCTTCATGGCTGCCGACAGTGGGGTTTGAACCCACTATCTCCCGGATGCAAGCTCACAGCGGCGCGCCCTAACCGCACGGCCAACTCACCCGGTGAAGCTGCTTATACAGTAAACTAACACTAAAGGTCATTAGTGAGGAATTCATAACCATGAGAGTAATTGATTAATTAATTTAATTAATTTGTTAGAGAATATAAGTTAAATCTCCCTGTGTGTAAATACCAAATTAGTGTACAGGAGAACTGCAGTGAACAGAAGTGTTGAGACGTGAATTATAATTTACAAGTGGTGTACATATTGTACAGTTTAGTGATGTTAGTGATAGAATTAATTTTTAGACCACATGTTCAGTCTAATGTAAATTAATGGATTTGCATATCAGACAGTGTCATAATAATTCCCAGATGAGTAATTCATTCTTAAGTAATAATTTTGAGAAATGATAATGATAATTTAAACCCACATGTGGATAATTAAACAAGATTTGTTGAATTAAGGGAAGTTTAGTCAAGATAGGACAGAGATAGGATGGTATTGAAAATAATTTCAGAATATTATCAGTAACAGAAGTTATCTCTGATTAACTGTCATTTTCGTAACTGCAGAAGAGACCAATGAATTATGAGTAAGAATTTATTAGATTTGTATAAATTCATGGCAAAGTAAGTTTTCAAACTGTAATATTTTTTCAGTCAAACAACTATCAAGAAGAAGAATGTTTATTTTGATATTTTATTTCATAAAGTCCTCCTTTGCTGTAGTAATTGTTCATTATTGGCCACAAGCCTATCAAGCCACAATCCCCCTTTGTCTAAATTTTTAATTAAAGGCCTCAATAAAGTAAGGTCGGCCACACGCGAATGTATCATGCCGAGGTGCTTTATGTTTACTGACTTAGCGACCCCAGAAATGGAGACCCTATAATAATAATAATAATAATAATAATAATAATAATAATAATAATAATAATAATAATAATAATAATAATAATAATAATAATAATAATAATAAGTGGATATTTTTGTGATCAAAAGTATCAGTTCTTGGATCACCTCTCATTACTTGTAACATCACCACTTATGACATGGGTGGCCTGCTCATAACTCTACTGTGGGACTTCCCCATTGTGTGTTCTTCGGATGTCTTTATTCATTCTCCATCAGATGGAATTATCCATTAAGATACACAAGAAATAGTTTCTTAAACAATTCAGTTACACTGCAATAGATTTCAGTTATCAATAATAAAGAATGCCACAATATTTGTAGAGGTCATTCACACATAATGAAAGATTGATATAGTATAAATAATTCAAATTTACAAAAAAAACATTTCGCTCCAGTGTGGTAGAGGGCTCTTCAGCTGGAGTGTCTTCTCTTCCAAAGACGCATAAGCTTCTTTTCAAGCACAATCCAGTGACAGTGTACTAGGGGATATACAGGATTATCTCCAATTACTGAAGATGTATACTTTCACCAATAGTGTGAATTATAAAACTGGCCTGTACTATACCTTTTGTAATATTTATTGGGTTTTTCTTACAAGTTATTTTATGTCACACCGAAATAGATAGATCTTATGGCAACAATGGGATAGAAAAGGGCAAGGAATTGGAAAGAAGTAACCGTGGCCTTATTTAAGGTGCAGCTCCAGCATTTGCACAGTGTGAAAATAAGAAAACATGGAAAACCGTCTTTAGGGCTGCTGACAGAGAGGTTCCACTATCTCCTGAATGCAAGCTCACAGATGAGCAACCCTAACCTCACTGCAAACTCGCTCGGTAGTATGTATTGTTATTATGAGACAATAGCATTGGTATACAAGTATCTACATAGCCTGCTTGCTTTGTTCGCCAACTCCCAGTAGGGGTTTCAGCCCCCTGATTACACTACCTTGGTTCATGACTATTACAGGACCACTCACAAAACTGCTGACATTATTTGTTTTATTTTAGCAAGCTGCACACTGAATAATGCAAATGTGAACAGAAGAAAGTACAATCTGAATATTTTCTTGAAAATATCGGCTAATATCTTCTGATCAACTGAGTGTTTTCTTCTGGATATAGATCAAGTTAAGGTAAATCCCCAATATTATAATATCAACATCAATCGCACTGTCAGTTATCTCTTCTTTTTATTAATTTTTTTGTTGTTATTTGTTTTACGTTGTATCGACATAGATAGTTCATATGGCGATGATGGGATAGAAAAGGGTTAGGACTGGGAAGGAAGAAACTATGACGTTAAGTTACAGTTCCAGTATTTGTCTGGTGTTAAAATGCAAAACCATCGTCAGGGCTGCCAACAGAGTGGTTCGAACCCACTATCTCACAAATGCAAGCTGACAGCTATGTGACCCAAACCAGGCAGCCAACTCGCTTGTTCACATGTCTTTCTCCTTTTATTTGACTCACTGATTGATTCCCTTTTGTTTATATGCAGCTGTTTTTTTTTTTTTTTCATTAACTATATCAACATATTGACCATAGTCATCTTTGATGAAAACATTAGGTCAGTTTTGTTGATAGCCAGTATTTCACAGTTATGTAAAGCCCAAAAAGATTCTAAAAAGGCTAGGAACAACAGATAGGAAATCTGCCACCTGGGCGACTGCCCTAAATGCAGATCAGTAGCGATTGATTTGAAATGTGTGAGTAGTGCCCAAAGGTTCAGGCACATTTATTTTGGCTGAAATAGGCAGGTAAATAGGCAGTCATTTCATGAAATAGACAGTAAAATAATGAAAACAGGCATTTAAAAATTATGAAAACTGGCACTAAAATAATTTAATGTAGGCTTCTTAATACACATCTGAATCACACTTTAGTACTTAAATTTCTGTTACATGCCAAGTTTTCTACTGCGATACAAAACTTTTTTTTATCAAGGAAAAGGATCATTCTACTTCCAATGAAGTGACTGGAGCATACTTAAAACATGTTATTGTGGATGAAATCATATCAGCAGCAACAGAACCTTCACTCTTCAGAACATCATTAATGCATTTCTTTCTAAATCCCCATTAGCCCCCAAGACACATTTATACTTTTCACTACCAACCAAACCTATGGTTCTCAATGCTTTCAGCAAATGACACACAGTACCGCAGAGGAAAACACCAGTGTCTTGCCCCTTTTCACCAATGAGGTAATTGCTTCCAGTAAAACACCATAATGCAAGATTACAGCAGATTTCTTGTTACCACAGAGTTTCTTCATCTTGCAAATTGAAGCTGCTTCGTCTTCTGACATAGCGTCAATTATCTCGAGTCCCTTGTTCAAATTATTGGTGTAACATACAGCAGCACAGATCCAGGTTCCCCATCGTGTCAAAAAAATTTGTGGAGGTAAAGCAAGCTCTGGTGTTACATGCTTAAAATGCAGATTTGGGAAGGAGATCCACATACAAACATTTTACTACTTCTGCAACTCTATGCAGCCCACGGGCTTAACATGTCATATAAAGCATATTCGGGAAGAGAACTTTCAAAGCCTTGTCGCCTTTCTTCATCTAAGGTGTGGCATAAAGCAGGACCTCATTATGCCGTATTGCGTCTGGCCAAAGTAGCAGTAAAGAATTCGTAAATAACAGTACCACTGCAGAACCATCTGCTTCCTCCATCTGTTCTGCAATTAAAAGAAAAATCGTGATTTCATTATGCGTGGCCTCCATAGTTCTGATGATTACAATGGCCATGGCCATGTAAGCGTTCCACTGCATCTGTTGTTTTGAAGCAGCAAGAAGGGGAGGAGCAAACTAAATGAAACTTCACGTACTCAGAGGGTATGTGATATTTCAGTGATTACAAAGTAGAGTCGTATTTACAATGAACTTGGTTGTGGGACCCCACTCATCAGTATGATGTTGCACCCCCTCTGGCCTGGATGCATGCACTGATTCAGTTGGGAAGGGTGTCAAAGCCATTGTATCCTCTCCTGAGGCAAGCTGGTCCACAAATGTTGTAAGTAGTCCTTGATATCCTGGATAATGGCACTTGGACGGAGTTGACCTCCAAGCTGGTCCCACACATTTCCCACACATTTTCTATAGGGGACAGATCTGGGGATCTTGCTGGTCACGGGAGTACCTCAACATCATGCAGATAGTTCATAGAGACAAGTGCCGTGTGTGGACGAACATGGTCCTGTTGAAAAATGGCACCAGGATACTGTCACATGAGAGGTAACACATGAGAACGCAGGAGGTCTGTGACGTACCATTTTGCCATCCGAGTTCCCTCAATCACTACCAGCCATGACCTGAAGTCATACCCAATCTCTCCCCACACCGTGATGCAAGGAATAACACCAATGTGCCTCTCCAAAACATTGGAAAAAATGGGACATCTCGCCAGGTCGCCACCATACTCACAGACGATGGTCATCCAGGATAGTACACAACCGAAATTCATCGCTGAACACAATGTGACACTATTCATCAGCAGTCCATGCTACCCGGTCATGGAATTACTCTAAACTCAGCTGTTTGTGTTGTGGTGGTGAAGGCAACCTATGCATGGGATGGTAATTCCCTAGTTTGGCTGCTGCTAGTCTCCGACTAATGATGCAGGAATACATGTGACTATTTTCATTTTTACCGTACTGAAATTCAATATATTAAATGTTTAACAATTAATTTATTGAAAACCACCTATTCAATACTATTAAAGTCTTTGAAACTATAAGACAATCATTATATTAAAGTTTAAGCATATAGTACATGTTTCATCTGTCATTGCAGGCATCATCAGCCATAAATTCTAAACTCCAAGTCAGAGCTTTGAGTGGATGCTATATTAAAACTATTCTCAAGAATTAATTTTTTTTATATATAATAATTTGCACGGATGTACAAGAACATAATGGTCATATTTGGATGTATACTGAGATGCCCCTTCCTCTTAAGAAGTGAGAAGCCCATATACGAAAGGCTCTCTCCCTCAAGACTCTTCTTAATTGCCTGCCCATCCAGTTGTTATCAGCTTTGTTGATATTTAAAATGCCAAAGACAGATTTCCTCTCACATTGTAAGTTTCTGACAGAATGGAGGTAGGCATCTTCGACTCGAAGCAGACGGTTATAGATGTTGAACTATTGTAAAGAAGCCTCCCATTTAGCTTTCACAAGGCCCAGTCTGCGATAACTTCTTGGAGCTTGTACCATTCCATCTGGACAGTCGTGAGGAAGCGCAATGATTTCTTTCACAGCTCCTCTCAGTAACTTATCTAAATCATCTAGAAAGCTATTTTTAATCTTTACTAACAGTACACACTGCAGGGGATATATGATTCTTGGCCAAATATACTGATTAATGATGGGGAGTTTCTGATCATGTTTCAGTACAGGTGAACTGCACAATTTATTGATGTTTATATTCAGGTCCTTTATGACTGCAGCTTCATTAAAGACAATTTCATCACTAAAGTTAACGCCAAGATATCCGATGCATTAGTCAGTATTTGTCAAAGAATTTATAATAGAATCATCCACAGTGGGAATTTTAATTGGTACAAGATTACTGTTTCCGTTTACTCTTTACAGGAGTGCAATGAAGTGCAATCCGATTTGGTAACCATGCCTATTGCTTTCAATGATAATTCAACCTGATAGATTTTATTTTTTTTCTCTCTATGCAACATTTTCTCCTTGGAGTGTAAGACACATAGCAAGTATGGGACCCGGCAACCTTCTCGACCAGCTGGACAAGCTTCACAGTTTTCTTGGAATCTGTAGAAACCAACTGCCCCAGAATTTAAGCAAGGCTGGATTTACAATTAAGTGCAAACTTTTTGGGGACGGCATGTTTTTTACAATTACAGAACTGTTTTTAATTATTTATTTATTAATTAAGATCTAACTACAATAACTTCACAGCACTTTTGACCCAAAGTCGGTACGGAGAGCGTCGCTGTGTGGACAGCGGATGAAAATGACTGATGACTCATTATGTCTTTCAACTTGGATCTCCTCCCTTCTATCCCCTCCTACTCCTCTTCCTGTTGCATGTCTGGGCCTGTTCACTTGAGCTCTGGTTTTGTTAACAGATCCTATTAACAGTGTTGGGACAATCACTTTGAGCTTTTCACTTTTTCTGTAGTTTGTGTTATATAGTGAGCATTAGTGTTTGTTAATAAGGTTGGAAATTAAATATAATGAGGTCCAATAGTGATAGCAATAACAATGCAAAAACTAAATTCAGTAGAAATCAGTGCAAAAATTTTGTCAGGAATGGCGGAAGAAAAGTGAAATACTATTGAATAAATTCTGAATTTAAACTACTTTTCCCAGGAAAGAGAAAATGAAGAAAATACAGATGAATCTTCGAGTCGTGCAAGTGAAATTTTCTGTTGGAAATGTGGACAGCAATGGCAACATTTAGAGTGAGTCTTGTAATGAGGACAAAGAACTTTATAAAATTAGAACCACTAGTAAACGAAAATCTTGAAACTATTAACTTTGTTTTGCCCGAGTTTGAATATATATCTGACCATGCTTTCTGCATTATCAGTGAAGAATTATGAGACTACTTGGCCCAACACAGCAACACCACAAAACCATCAAAGTGATATTTTACCTAAGTGCCTATATCCCCACACACGTACAGGCATTTATAATACAAATTATGTTCTTATCAATTTAAACACAGGCAAGTAATAAATACAAATTGGAGAGTATATTCTCAAACTAAAGAATGTATATTTTCCATACCATGCATGTTGTTTGTTGGGCAAACTAACGCAAGTGTATTTACAACTGGCTTTAACGACTGGAAAAATGCCTCGCAAAGAGTTCAAAACTATAATCTATCAGCTTCATTGTCCGTATTGATGAATTAAGAATGCAAGTATGAAGAATGAGATTTCCACCTAATCAATACTTTATTACAAATGTTTAAAGTTATCTACATTAAAACAGTACCGGTTTCGACCTGTAAAAAGGTCATCACCAGCTGTTGGTGAACCTGCTTAATAGCGGTTGTACATAAAACATTACTAAAACTAATTTAACAAGAATGCCTTATTCTAATATAATATTACTATTAAGATATATGCATATGGTACATATGGGGCTTAGACTCGGAGTTCCATTCAAAAATCTGGGCTGTTGCCAACATTATGTCAAACAATATACATATGTACATATGATGCAATAAAGGGCTTTGGCTTGCTGGAGTCCCTTGAATGCCACACACTCCAAAAATTGTATAACAGAGGTTGAAGATACAGTTCCTATAGAATAGAGGATCACTGAGGTTTCGGTGTCAAGTTGAAACGTCTATGCAGCATGTCAGCACTGAGACCAACCGTTGTGAATACACAATCAAGGTGCTTTGTTGGGCCGCAATAATGCGGGGAGCGTAATCGACTGAGGTTCTGTAGCTTGTTCATTCTTGGTGTATGATGTTGCTGATAAATACTAGTTTCCAGGTTCCTTGTTGAGGCATGTCATGCTTTGGATGAAATTTTGAAATTAAAGAACGGTTGATAGAGTTCCCTTCTTCACACTTGCATTTGTGCTCAGGTAAATTCAAAAATCTGGTTCACCAACAGCTGATGATGACCTTTTTACAGGTCAAAACCAGTACTGTTTCAATGTAGATAACTTTAAACATTTGTAATAAAGTATTGATTAGGTGGAAATCTCATTCTTATACTTGCAAGAGTTCAAAAGACATGAAAATTCTCCTTATCATTAAAAAAAAATCTTGGCAACTTCCAAAATGGAGGTAGCCATAGCAGTTAGCCATCAGCCGTTCTGGAAGACTATGGGATGAGGGGTAGATTATTAAAAGTGATCAAAGATACTTATGTTGAAAATTGGGCTACTTTGAGAATAGATGGTACAATAAGTTCTTGGTTCAAGGTACTTTCAGGGGATTAGACAAGGCTGTAATCTTTCACTGGCCACACAGTTAGATACAAACAGAGGATGGTGGTGTAGTTCAGTAAAATCACCAAGGCTTGCAGACTGAATGCTGTCAGTCTAAAAAGAAGAAGAAAATAAAAAAGATGATGGTGATGATGATGATGAGAAAATATAAGTATAGAAATTAAAATGTATGGAAGTAAAAGAAAAGTCCAATATAAATTGAAACAACACATACCCAGAACTGAGGTGAAGAATGTTGAAGTAGAATGGGACATATTCAATGCATTTGTAAGCTGTGCACAGAGTGCTTGTGGGAGAATAGCTGAAAGAGTGAAAGATAGAGACCCCATGGTGGAAAGAGACTATAAAGGAACCAGTAAAAAATAAGAATAAAGCATGGTAAATATGGAATGGGGACAAAACAGAAACAGAAGAAAGTATCAGAAAATGGAAAGAAGGTGCAAGAAAGTAGTAGGTTAAAAAAAATTAAAAAAGAAAAGCTGGGAAGGATTTACAGGTTAGTTGGAAGAGGAAGTTTTTAGTGGTAAAAGGGTGCTATATGGACTTGTAATCAGAAAGAGAAAAGAAAGATTCTACACAAAGCAGGTGAAAGGGATAAAAGGGGGAAATATTAATACAACCAAAGATGGTAAAGAAAGGATGGAAGGATTACTTTGATGAACTCCTGAATGTGTGAAGGGGTGTAGATGAGATGATAGAGGTAGAGTGTGAGGAGGCAGAATCCGTAAGTGAAATCACAATGGAAAAGGTGGAAACTGCTGTCAAACAAATGAAAGTGAGAAACACAGCAGGATTAGATGAATTGTATGTGGAAATGATAACAGCAGCAAGACCCATTGTTCTACAATAGCCGTATAGGCTATTTGAATGTATGTGGAAAGAAGAATCTGTGCCAAATGACGGAGTAAAGGAGTAATAATACCCATATTTAAAGAAGACAAGAAAATATGTGATAATTATTGAGGAATCACACTCATATCTCAGATATCAAAAATATTTGAAAGGGTACTAGAAAAGAGAATGAGAAGGTGGAAGGACAATTAGAAGAACAGTAATATGACTTGCAAAGTGGAAGACCAAAACTAGACCCATCTTATGAGGCAGTTAATGGAAAAACATTGGGAATATGGAAGAAATATGGAGATAACATACCTTTAGAAAAGGCTGATGATAATGCACCCAGAGCAAAGATTTGGAAAACAAATTATAGAATTATGCACAAGCAATGTACAAATATTTTGCAGCAGTGTCCAGAAACATGTGGGGAGGACAGAGTGGTTTTGGAATGAAAATGGACTATGACAAGGAAGTGTGCTGTCACCACTGCTATTCATATTGGTTATGGACGAAATTGTGAAGGACACAAAATTAAAATATGGGGACAGGGAGCTGCAGGTAATGATTTTTACAAATGATATTGTGGTGTGTGGTGCAAACAGAGAAAAAGTACAAGGGCAACTCAATTTGTTGAGTGAGGTTATTGAAAATTATGGAATGAAAATCAGTATGGAAAATGGTAAGACAATGGTGTTGACTAAAGGAGAAAGGGAAGGGAATTATAAAAATGAAGGTACAAAACCTTGAAATTGTGGAGAGCTTTGAGACTTGGGAAATGAAATGATGCATGATGCAAGGCTGGATTGGTAGATTAGTAAAAAGAGTCGACAGGGAAATGCATTCTACCATAGTGAGAGAAACCTGGTGTAGAGGAAGGAAATACCAATTAATTGTTAAGAGGTGATTTAAATGAAGTACTACTGCCTAATACCGATATGCAACAGAGACCTGGACCCTGACACAAAGACAGGAGAATGAAATCCTGGCCAGTGAAATTAAAGACAAGAAAGCACAGAGTAAAAAATTAGGACATCTGGAAGGAAATATAGTGCAAAAGCTTGACGACAGAATGGAGAGGGATATATTAGATAGTTTGGACATGTTAAGAGGATGGAAGATATAAGGATGCCAAAGCAGATGATGAAGACCCAGATAGAAGGAGGGAAGGTGAGAGGAAGACCCAGACTAAGGTGGTTGAAAAGTATCAAAAATAGTATAATTAGAAGAAACCTGGATTGGTACACAGTTAAGGAAGATCAATGGTGGTTGGATGGAAGAAGATTTAAAAGTGCCTTGAACATCCCAACCCAGCGGGAGCTGGACAAGCGAAATGGATGATGATGATGATGATGATGATGATGATAATGAAGAATAAGTTCATGGGATTATTACTGGGCTCTGTCTTCTGTTCACAGGGCCAAGGTCCTATACGTTGATGGACAAATTTGTTTCACATTACTTCTAGCACAACTTTGACTAATAAAAGTATGAACACAATATTATTTTTACTTCACAACAGTCCACCTCCATGGCGTAACTGTTAGTGCTATTAGCTGCTGTCTTTGGGGGCCCAGGTTCAATTCCCAGCACTGTCAGAAATATACGAATGGCAAGGGCTAGTATGTGGTTAGAAAAGGTACATGCAGCTCACCTTCATTGGGGGTATGCCTGATAAGAGGCTACACTACCTCAGGACAAGGGTTTTTTTTTTAAAGTTTCATAATAAGTACGAACCTCAAATATAAGTGTTGTTGAAAGTGGTGCCTATTTGCAGTTACATATTCTTGATAAAATCAAAATTCACTCATGCTTCAATAAATCTACCAACTGTATATTTTCTTTAAGTTAATCTACACTAGTGATGTGCAGATGCCGGCAGCGAGCTGCTACACGGGCAGCAGGCACATAGCATTGGCAAACGGGTGTGACGTCACAGTCTGCTATGCTCTCGTGCACTGTATAACAGTAGGTTACATTCAGTTAACATGGTGAAGCTTAGCGCGAAAGGTTCAAAGCTGAGACTCCTGACTTCATTGTCGTTTCAACATGAATGGGAAGTATTGTACTTTTTTACGTATGCTCAAGGGTTGCCAAAATATTTAATTTGTCATAAAACCTTGATTCACTTGAAGAAATGCAATTGAAAACAACATTATGTCATTTATCATAGTTAAGGATATAATCGATATTATGATGACGATTGTCTACCACTAATAAAGCGACTAAAGGAGGTAATGATCAACCAAGAGGTAGGTATTATATTCACGTATTTCAGAGTTTGATTAATTTAATCATATTAGTCTATTAAATATGGTTAAAAACTGAATACGCACTAACTACGATTATATCATTCTGTGATGCATTATTAGCACACTGCTACATGAATCGTAAATATGATTATTAAAAAATTAAAACCTGAAATATCCATATACAAAAATTATTTAAAGTAAGGGCAAGATAAGTTTACGTCACTCTGTTTACTTTCAGGACAATGAAATTGTAAATATAAACAATGAGCTAGCCGTTTGCCTCTCCTACAGAATTTCTGTTCTTTTGGCAAAACAATTACAAAGTTCATCAGATGGAGATTCATTCAAAGATTGTTTAGAAATGGGGCGGAAGAATTTAGCCAACATCTGACAAAACAATTTGAATCAGTAAAACTAACAAGATGGACTGTGAATCGATGAATTCAAGATCTTAGCAAGGAAATACGGGTTGTTATTGCCAGCCCACAGGTCACCGCTGGCGCACTGGCAAGCCTGCACATGCCTGCTCTACACTATCTGTGTTATTCTTGAACACTCTACTCTTCAGAATTTTTCAAACAATGTAGTGCAATTCAAGGTTAAGGGAACATGTGGATCATAAACCTGTACTAATGATCTTGTCATCGTAAGCCTCCCTCACAGATTGCTGAAAATATGCATAT
The DNA here is from genome assembly GCF_040414725.1 of Anabrus simplex. Taxonomy (NCBI): domain Eukaryota; kingdom Metazoa; phylum Arthropoda; class Insecta; order Orthoptera; family Tettigoniidae; genus Anabrus; species Anabrus simplex. The sequence continues at coordinate 223,231,178 of NC_090267.1, forward strand.
TGTCTAGTGAGTATTTGAGAGTATTACCTGAATTACAGAATCTTCAAAGAATATGGATACCATAAGTCTTCCTGCAATTACAGCTCATCATACACTAATTTTACACCATGTTGTGGAAATGTGTGTATTAATCAGAGATTCTCTGTACTCTACACTTGTTATTCTGTGAATGAATAAAACCAGGTAAATGAAACCATGCTTTGTCTATGAAAATAAGTTTAATAATTTCGTGTGGCTATTTCTAGCAGAGTGCAGCCCTTGTAATGCAGACCCTCCGATGAGGGTGGACGGCATCTGCCATGTGTAGGTAACTGCGTGTTATTGTGGTGGAGGATAGTGTTATGTGTTGTGTGTGAGTTGCAGGGATGTTGGGGACAGAACAAACACCCAGCCCCCAGGCCACTGGAATTAACCAATGAAGGTTAAAATCCTCGGCCCGGCCGGGAATCGAACCCGGGACCCTCTGAACCGAAGGCCAGTATGCTGACCATTCAGCCAACGAGTCGGACATGAAAATAAGTGATTATAGACTGACACTACCATTAGAAATATTCTGAAACATTATCTTGCATAAATTAATTTGTCTTGCTTTGAAAATCATTTTAAGTCTAGGATTTCAGTTTTAAAACTTCAGTTGCATATACAGAGAATTTTGAGACATCCATTTCCTGTGCATTCCTGTATAGATTTCTTCTGTAGAGTCTGAACCAAATGTAGGTAATTTGGCATCAACAGTGATATCAAAGCTTTTTCCAGATCTTGGTCGGTTGTGCTATCTCAGTTTTAACTATCTTGATTTCCTTTCTATCTCTGCAGTACATGCATCCAAATTTGTTATTAATGATTCCAGATATATTATGGGTGCTCTTCATAGTCGTGATGAGTCTGGACTAAGGTGGTACTTACTATGGACCAAGAGCAAATGAACATTTTTTTATCCTCACACGGTCTTTTTCGTTAGTCCAAGTATGATCCAGCCTTAGTCTAAACTAACTTTAGTCCTGGTCATGTTAGTTTAGCTGAGGACTATCTTCATTAACACGGGGTTCGCACATGAAGTTGCATTAGTACACAAAATATGAGACATGAGAAGACATGTGGAATAAGACCGATTATCTTCCTGAAGTCCAATGGTGTTAATTCCAAGAACAGATATTGTTTTACCGAGGCCAGCACAAGAGATATGACAGAACTTGTGCATCCTGAACTATATGAGCATGCTTCCAAAGAGGACTCCTTGTTTCTATAGAGAACAGAAATCTCATTGCTCTGTATTATTACACAAGAGGAGAAATCCAAGACAATAATACAGATTTGCACAGAATTAGTCAGCCCATAGACATCCAAATTATTTACATGTCTTGGTTGTCACTGCTTGACTCTTGTCTCAGTACGTACAGTTTCTTCCTGAAGAAGGAAGATGAAAGGATGAGAAAGTTACACAATATTGGGAAGTTTCCTGATTTGTATCAGTCTACTGTCAGCATAAGTCAACCTTATAATTTAGTTCTACATCATTGGAGCCATACCTGGGACATGTATTCAGATTTAAAATCCTTGAGGGGAAGATGCAGAAATTTATATTAAGAGAAAAGGAAGGTTTTCTTTTAATGTTTAGGTAACAAAATGGTTAACTTACACATAATAAACTGTATAGGCTATTAAGTATTATCACTGTCTTCTAGTGATAGCTTAATACTGTTCTGAGTTATAGGTCGTATGTGATGCTGATTGTTGAATGTTAAGGCATTGTAACATGTTAGAGGGAAAGCATTCACACTTCTCAAATTTTTAATGAGAGTAGCATAAAAAAATAGGTTTGAAAATGGAGAATTAGGACACTATTTTTTTGTGGAATGGTGGATAAGATGTTCAGCATTACCAAGGAATCCTGTAACACACCTACAATATAAAACATAGGATGGCCTGCAACATCATGGAATGTTGTTTTGAATGCTGGAAGGGAAGATTCTTTCTAACACTATAAATACTTACCAGCCCTAGTTAGCTTCCCCAAACTTGTGAATCCCGTCAGTCAGTAGAAAACAAATGCAAACTGTTGCAGACGTCTCGAGCATGATATGACCTGTGCTTTATAGATGTTCATATGTGTACTGCAATGCCTGGCAGCAATGTACAAAGGGCACTAGGAAAGTTTTGCAATGTGAGTGAACGCTTTAGACTTTTTCAAAATAATTTCCACCACACTCAATACACTTCTCCATACGTTGAAACCAGTCACTGAACCAAATCCGCCACTTTTCTTCGGTTATATTTTCACACTCTTGACTCCATGCTGCCAGAAGCTCCTCGTTGGATGCAAAACGCCGCCCTTTCAGCTTCATCTTCACTTCTGGGAACAGTTACATAAAATTAGCTTCATGGTCCGTACCGCACTTCAATAGATTCACAACTATTTTATTTTCCACCTAGTCGATACAATTATTGCCTAAGGCAATTTAATGGTTAAAAATGCTAGTTGCTTTACGTTGCACCGACACAGATAGGTCTTATGGCGACGATGGGATAGGGAAGGGCTAGGAGTGGGAAGGAAGCGGCCGTGGCCTTAATTAAGGTACAGCCCCAGCATTTGCCTGGTGTGAAAATGGGAAACCACGGAAAACCATTTTCAGGGTTGCCGACAGTGGGATTCGAACCTACCATCTCCCCAATACGGGATACTGGCCGCAATTAGGTTAAAAATGGTACATGTTTAGTATATTATATCGTCCCTGTTCTGCCAAAACGGCGAATGTGACAATGCTCTTCCTATCCATTATTTCCCTTCAGACTGGTCACGCCTTCCAGCTACATATTGATATGAGGTCCATCAGAACAATTTTTGTTGAGTTCATTTTCCTATGCGGGTGTGTAAAGGAAAATGAACCTTAAATACATCACACTCTAGGAGTGGGTATATGTCATGCAAACATACATTCCTTCAGTATGGTAGAGTAAGGTTCATTTTCCTTTACACACGCACATAGGAAAATTAACTCAACGAAAATTGTTCTGATGGACCGCATATCAATATGTGACTGGAAGGCGTGACCAGTCTTAAGGGAAATAGTGGATACGAAGAGCATTGTAACATTCGCCGTTTTGGCAGAACAGGGACGATATTATATATTATCAACATCTTCAGCCACATAACACTGTTTAGATGAAAAATACATAAATTGACAAAGTAATGCTTTGGAGGAAGTGTCCTTAAAATTAACATAAGATTGACAACATTAAAACAAACAAAAATCTCAAGAGAAAATATATAAATTATTTCTACAATTGAAAGCAGTCGTCAAGGAAACACTTGTACAATATTCCATATAAACAGTGTTATGTGGCTGAAGATGTTGATAATATACGAAACATGTACCACTTTTAACCATTAAATTGCCTTAGGCAATCATTGTATCAACTAGGCGGAAAATAAATAAATACTTAGTTGTGAATTCTGGGAAGAGTGCGAAGTCACATGGGGCAAGATCAGGACTGTATGGAGGGTGATCAAGCACAGTCAACCCTGATCTGGTAAGAAAATCCATTGTTACATTAGCACAATGTGCTGGAGCATTGTCGTGATGCAAGAGCCAAGTGTTGAGCCGTGACCTTGGACGGAGCTGCTTGAGAGCCTGGATGACCTGAAGTAGACAAGTCTCACTGAACCACATCGCAGTAACTGTCCTTTGTGTTTCTAGCATAACCCGAGTCAGGATGCCCCGTTTAGTGAAGAATACTGCAATCATCCTTTTCTTCACTGACCTTGACTTTCGCACAGTCACAGGAGTACCCTCATCTTCAAACATCCACACACTGTTCTGGGATTTTGTTGGGACATCGTAATAATAAAGCCAAGTTTCGTCACCTGTAACGATGCTATTAACGTTACACGAAGTCCCATTTTCAAGCTGTTTTAGCATTTTTTGGCACCATTTCACTCGATGTGTCCTTTGTTCCTCTGAAAGTGAATAGGGCACCCAAAGGGAAAACATCTTTCTAATATGGAGATGGCGGTGTAGAATTGAATGAATAACTGGTGCAGGGATGTGGAGGGTCTCTTCTATCTGCCGATATGTCAACTGCCTCTCTTGCTGCAACATTTTCCCCACAGCTTCAATGTTTTCCTCAGTCACTGATTCAGACGGTCGCCCAGAACGAGGATCGTCTTCAACCCCAAAATTTCCCCTTTGGAACTCTATGTACCAGCGGAAACTTGTTGTCCAATGTGGACAGTCTTTCCCCAGCACAGGAGTCATTTCCTCTACGCACTAGTCAACAGTTAATCCACGAGCAAAACTGTAGTGGTTAATTGCGCGATATTCACCTTTAGACCACACTGACATCTTAACTTGCTTTCAATCCCACTGCTTGGTAACAACTGGTGTGAAGGTCACGCCTTGCTATCTTCTAGACCAGTTTTCATCCCTCACCATAACAGGGGTGTCCAGCCAACCGTTTCTGCGCATTGCAAAACTTTCCTAGTGCCCTCTGTACAAGGATGATCTGTAGACTATCATGGTACACTGATAGCCCAGGTCTATGAATAACATTTTATTGGTCTGTATTTAGTCCTGCCTAAGTTGGCTCTAATTTTAGTATGTTCTAAAGAACAAGTGAATGTTTCTGAACACCACCCATGATCAAAATGCTGTAACTTGTCCAAGTTTCTTGTGGTTTGACTGATGTTTTGTCTGTCGATCGTTATTTTGGTTTTATCCCTGTTTATTTTTATTCTACTCTGTTATTGATGACTTCATCATTTCAACATACTACAGTAAAATTACATCACTAACAAAATAGTAATTAATAATACAAAGACTTAAGTACAAGTACATGCAGAGGTACAAGACAAACTAGATCTTTAGGAAGAAGAATTTGAACTGATCATCAGCAAAACAGAAACAGTTGCTTTGCTGACTCTTCGAAATCCTGAAGCAAACCATGTCTAAGTACAAAACAAAGAAAGAGATACAGTATTATCAATAACTTCAAATACACACAAGAGAACTATCGATAAGATCATTTTGAAACAGACGATGCAATTTTGCTGAGAGGATAAGGAGAATATGATATAGCTATGTACAAAAATTTAGCAGCCATTTTGAATTCTAAGGTGTCATATTCTTGATTCAAAATCAGTGTGACAATGCAGTTACTGGACAACCCTTGTATCTTGCTGCGGTGGCACGCAGTGAAGTGGAGCTGCGGTTGCGCTGGAGAGAGATGTAACGAACTGGCAGTTAACACATGCTAAGGTCACTTTAATGAATGTGAAAACTAAATGAGGAGTGTTAATCGCATGATAAAAACACAAATATTTTTGGCCACATTATTCTTCACAGTTTTCCTTACTTATTTGAAGGCAATATTTTGCAGGCACTTCGAACTTGGGAAGTTTCTCTGTTATGTAACTGGTTGTGATAGGAAAGATCTTAATTTGAAGGTAAAGTTGGAATTCAAGAGGACAGATTGGAGCAAATATATATTAATAGCATGATGATGCTTGTTGTTTAAAGGGGCCTAACATCTAGGTCATCAGCCCATAATGGTACGAAATAAGACGGAATGCAATGACAATTTATAAGTACAAAATTCATCCACTGACCAGAATTCAAAATGTGATGATGAAGAAGGAATGGATGAATATGAATTTAAAACAATCAGTGGATCGGACCCACAATGCCTCACCTTCCCAGAAACTATACAACTGACCAAGGGACTGCTTCCAAAGCACAAACATGAATCGATGATGCTTCTTGTCTAAAGGAGTTCAATATCCAGGTCAACGATCCCTCATAATGGCACTTATTGCTAGTAAAGTAAAACCATGGTATTTCTGAAGTTGCAGTACTAATCAAAGGTAGCGTAAACTCACGGTGTTCCAAACATTATGGTATTAATCACAAGTATTCTACGTCGTACAGGTAATCCAGACCTATGGTGTTTCTCACATAATGGCACCACTCGTAGACAACGCAAACCCATGGTGCACCTCACATAGGTGTACTAATCACAGGGACTCCTACTATTTTTGACTCCCCTGAAGATATTTTTAGAATGAGAAGATTAAATAAGAAATCGGAATAGGAGATTCTCTCCTCAGCAAGATACAGGAATCGAGACTGAAGTGGTTTTGACACATGAAAAGGATGCCACCGAACAGAACTGCAATGACGGAATTTGAAAAGAGGTGTGGAAGGAAGTCAACCTGTGGGAAGAATGAAAAGAAAATGGATTGATTTTGTGAAGAAGAATGTACTGCAAACAGGACATGACTGGGACAAGTTAGTAGAATAAGTTTGGTAGAATGAAAGTAGCTACCAAATATTACAGTTGGTAGCATGTAACAGAAAATTCTGTAATAAGTAGCATGGAGAGGAGAATATTATTAGAAAGGGCACCCAAATGGGTATTAGGATTTACAATATTCACTTATCGACATGATTCTCTTGTTGCAAGTCGTGATGTGATACTTGTCACACTGTTTGCCATACAAAACACATGTACAATTATCATCTGGATTATGAAAAGACTTCACAGTGCATATCTTGTGGTGAAAACCATGAATGGAGAGACGTGTTATGATATGTCTTTGATCTTGATTTTCTTTGGTCCAGTTTCTCACCAACATGGCATCTGAGATATAAAAGTCGGGGTCGATTTCCTTTTTCTTTTCTTCCCTTCTGCGTAGAAATTCATTGTAAGCTCCAGTAGATGGCAGATGGAGTCGCATTCTGAGGTCCTGAATGTAAAAAAGTTTCTTTGGTCAGTTCATATACTAGACGTGATGGAGCCGATTTCCCAACTCGTTAAGTACATTTAAGAAAGCGTGCTTTTACTTTCTCTATCCTTTCGAGATCTCTGAGTTTGAGATGGTCCCAGATTAATTCCAATCCGTAAGACAAGATGGGTGATATTACTGTGTGGAATAACATTATTGCCGTTGATAAAAATAGTGCTGCGAGATCTTTTATCTTGTAGATGGCCCTTATCGCTGCCGCAGTTCTTTCTCCTGTATGGTAACTAAAGGAGAGAGCAGTGGTTTGAAGAGTTATTCCTAAGTACTTAAATTTGCTGACTGTTGTTAGATCATTATTACAGAGAGTAAGAGTGTCTTTTGTAGAAAGTCTCCCTCCTTTTGGGAAGGTCATTTGGACCGTCTTCTGAAGATTGATCGTGAGCTGATTTTCATTAACCCACTTTTCTAACTCTAGTAAAGAGGTTTGTAAACTGACTTTCTTTGATGACCCCAGTACCATGTCATCTGCATAGAGGATAACTGTGGTGTCGGGTGAAGATTTTACTATATTCGTAATGTCGGCAGTGGTGATGTTGAACAGTAAAGGACTCATCGGTTCACCCTGCAGTACTCCATTGGTTTGTCTGATCAGGTCCGAAGTGACAACTCCATCTTCAATCTCTATGTAGTTCACTATCAAGGTGTTACTTAGCAACTTAATAAGGGGATGAGCTTTGCTAATCATGTTTTTGATCTTCGTTAGGAAAATTTCTCGATTTACTGAGTCAAAACCCTTCGTGAAATCCACAAACTGCATAGTACTTTCCTTTGGGTGATCTTAATGCTTCTTCTATATCCTGTAACAGGTATTTTACAGTGTGAAGTGTGCTTCTTCTGGGCATAAATCCAAATTGGCATTCCAGGATTGTTACAGAATCTTGCAATTTCTTTGCAAGGATCTTCATAAATATTTTGAAGATGTTGTTTTCCAGTGCAATGCCTCTATAAGAATTGGGATCATTTGTCTGTCCTACCGGGCGAGTTGGCCGTGCGCATAGAGGCGCGTGGCTGTGAGCTTGCATCCGAGAGATAGTAGGTTCTAATCCCACCATCGGCAGCCCTGAAAATGGTTTTCCATGGTTTCCCATTTTCACACCAGACAAATGCTGGGGCTGTACCTTAATTAAGGCCATGGCCGCTTCCAACTCCTAGGCCTTCCTTATCCCATCGTCGCCATAAGACCTATCTGTGTCGGTGCGATGTAAAGCCCCTAGCAAAAAAAAAATTGTCTGTCCTTTACCCTTGTATAGGATTTTCACTGATGATCTCCTCCATTCCTCAGGTATAGTTCCAGATCTTAGGCAGGCATTGAATAAGTTCGTCCAGAAGGGCAGTAACATTTCTTGAGTTTCTTTGAGATGTTCTGTATGAATACCATCTGGGCTGGGAGCTCTCTTGATTTTCAATCGATTCACAGTTGCTCTGACTTCTTCAAGTGAAACCTGGATTATATTTCCGTCTGGAGTCGTGTTGATTGCAGGGAACGCCTGGGTTTTATTTTCCAGATTCAGGACGCCTCTGAAGTGTTCTTCCATTAATCCATAGGTATTTCTTGAGACCTTGATACCATATTTTTTCGAAGGACTATGGATCATGTTTTGCTGCTGTAGCTAGTTTCTTTGTTTCGGCTACCAAATATTTAGATCTCTTGGAATATAGAAGTTGTTTGTACTCTCTTCTACCTTGTCCATAGAGATGAAGATAATTGTCTGAGCCAACAGTACGGGTATTGTGTAGCTGTTCTAGAGTTATCTTTCGTTTGAGATAACACTTTTCGTCGAACCAAGGTTGAGCTGTTCATTTTCTGTATGGAAGTGAGGCCTTGTGTAGTTGGTCAGTTACAATTTCTAGTGCTTCATCTATGTGTCCTTCAGTTGCAAGCTGTTCTGCCTTGAGGATTTCTTCATGGTTGAGAGTTCTAGTATCTATTCTTCTGGAATACTTTATCTTGTTGTTGCTCAATGTAGCAATTTGTTGTGGGCAATGGAGAATAATATCTGTTGAGATTGGTATATGTTTTCTTATCAGAGCTGCACCTGTGGTCCACAGTCCTTCTTGATTTTTTATGATGATTCTATCCCCTTTGATCAATAGTGCTTGATCCATTGTAGGCAATGTACATCTTCTCTTCTCTCTTATTTATTAGATTATAGCCTTCTTCTGTTAGCATTTCGAGCACCAGATCAGATTTTCGAAGCGGTTTATCAACACGACAGATTAGATCACCTGCTATGATGTTTGTGTTGTTTGTTTTTGAGATAGCTTTGGCAAGTTTCTCTATGACGTCCCCTAACGAAATTTCAGGACTGATATAAACGCCAATTATATTGATGTCAGTTGTTTTTACTATTACCATATTGTCCTCTTTGTATATTTCTTTTAATTTACCAATCGTAGGTTTCAGAAAGCAAGAAACTCCCCCTTCTGGTCTGCCTTCAGTTGGTTTTGTGAGAGCATGAATTCCATAGAAGTCTGGGATATCTATTCGTTGAAGTAGGAAGGGGAGGAGAATGGATAGAAACACAATAAGTAAAAGACAAAATGTCAGGATTGAATAGGTTGACTTATCGCAGAGGCACAGTGGAAGTAATAGGCGGTGGCGGCGGCGGTGGTGGCGGCGGCGGCGGTGGTGGCGGCGGCGGCGGCTTAGGTAGATCAATTCAAATTTTTTCTCTAAATATTACTGTATTACCAAAAACTTTAACGGAAAACCAGAGAGAATTCTTAAACACATCATTACAATATAATGGTCTTCAAACAGAAACAAAATATTAGATGCAGTCTATATAAACAATTTCAAGCATCATTAATACTTGATCTCATGACAAACCTTACAAGTAAGAAGAAGAAACCATATGACAATGATAAACGATTTGCTTTACGTCACACTGACACTGATAGGTTTTATGAGATAGGAAAGGACTAAGATTGGTAAGGAAGTGACCGTGGCCCTAATTAAGGTACAGCCCCAGCATTTGCATGGTGTGAAAATGGGAACCCATGGAAAACCATCTTCAGGTCAGCTAACAGTGGGGTTCGAATACACTATCTCCCGAATGCAAGCTAATAGCTATCAGCAGGAAGGTTTGGCCTCGGGTACCTTGGCAGAATATTATTTAGATTTTAGAGTATACTAAGATTGATAACAATAACAACTTCCACAATATTCTTTTCTGGACTAGATATGTGGATGATACTTTAGTAATCTTAGATGAGAGCACAACAGACGCTGCTACCACTCTTTTTAACCTCAACAATATTGACCCACACATAAAATGTATGCTCGAATCTGAAAATGAACAAAGAATACATTTTTTTAGACTTGACTATCATTAGACAACCAGACTACTTAAAATACAATATTTTCAGAAAACCTACCCAAATAGCTTCTACAATTCGTCAAGATTCTTCACATTCCCAAATCCATAAACGAGCGGCATACAACAGCATGGCTTATCGAGCCTTTACTGTACCAATGCCAAAGAGTAATCTTAAAAAAGAATGGAACATTATTCGTATGATTGAAAAACTTAATGGATACAACAGTTATTTCATTGAAAGAATTATCAATAAATACAAATATCGCCCTTTAACCACTTTGAAAAAAGAAAAACTCAATGTTACCTTATTTTCTACCTTCACGTTCAATGAAGAAATTTATAAAGTCACTAACGTTTTTAAAAAACATCATGTTAAAATAGCCTTTAAAACTATCAATAATAACGCAACAATCTTACACAACTCTACTTCTATTAATAAGAGACTCAGGAGTATATTATGATAAAATGCAACTGCTTTAATTTTTCTTATGTTGGACAGACTGGAAGGAGCTTTAACATAAGATACTTGGAACATTTCAATGCCCTAAAATACAATAAATTTACAGCAGTAGGACAACACATGCACAATTACAATCACAAGTTTACTGACATTAAGCAGGATACAGAAATCCTCGAAGTTATGAATTAAGGACCCCTCCTTAACATAGCATAAAACTGCTTTATACATTTGGACCAATATTTTAATCCAAATTACAATCTTAATGGCATTTCCAAAAAACAAATATTCTATGTGACCTGCTCATTCATATTTTCAGAAACACAAAATCAAATAATCAAGGTCCGATTTTTTGTTCTATTCATTCTTTACTGTTCATAGTATACATGGATCATCTGCTGAAAGATATAAAATGGCAGGGAGGAATTCAGTTAGGTGGAAAGTTAGTAAGCAGTTTGGCCTATGCTGATGACTTGGTCTTAATGGCAGACTGTGCCGAAAGCCTACAGCCTAATATTTTGGAAATTGAACATAAGTGCAATGAGTATGGTATGAAAATTAGCCTCTCACAGACTAAATTGATGTCAGTATGTAAGAAATTCAACAGAATTGAATGTCAGATTGGTGATACCTATTCTGACGCATATATTTAATCATTGCCTCATACAGGGAGTATTCCCAACTGTGTGGAAGCACGGTATCGTCATTCCTACTCCTAAGAAGAATTCTCCTAGTTTACCATCAGATTATCGCCCTATATCCATTCTCCCACCCCTTTCCAAAGTACTAGAACGCTTGGTACACGAACAAGTCCTCACTTACTTGACTAACTTCTCACTACTTGACCCTTACCAATCTGGTTTCAAGAAAGGACACAGCACAACGACTGCCCTACTGAAAGTAACTGATGATATCCGACAGGCAATGGACACTCGACAAGTGACTGTACTGGTTCTACTTGATTTTTCTAGTGCTTTTGATACTGTTGTTCCTCAACTGCTACTTTCAAAATTGGATTCATTAAATTTCAGCAAGACGGCAATAAACGTTTTCAGTTCGTACCTCAAAAATTGCCGTCAGTGTGTCAAAGTAAATAATAGCAGATCTGAGTGGCTTAACAAACCCCTTGGTGTCCCCCAAGGGTCTGTACTTGGACCATTGCTGTTTGCAATTTACTTACATGATGTTGCCAAATCGATTACACATTGCAAGTATCATCTTTATGCTGATGATCTGCAGATCTACTACCACTCAAGAACTGATAAAATTCAGAGTGCTGTAGAGAAAGTTAATGCTGATTTAAGTCTCATAAGTAATTTTGCATTGAGTAACAATCTCAAAATTAATCCTCTTAAAACGCAAGCAATAATCATTGGTACTTCGAAAAACTTACACGTCTTAAAACAATACGAAATTCCTCCTGCAGCACTAAACAATTCCATTATGTGAAACAGTTATGAATCTTGGTGTGGCTATAAGCGAAACATTGAACTGGTCGCAACATGTGACGAAAGTGTGCCAAAAGGTATATCAAAGCCTGCATCCTCTGAACCCGTTTAAAAATATATTTCCTTGGTCCTTGAAAATAAAGCTCATTCAATCACTCTTGTTTCCAATTCTCAAATACTGTGATACAGTTTTTATTGATATCAATAACGAGCAAAGCAAGAGACTGCAACGTGCCCAAAATGCATGCATCAGGTATGCATTCGACATACAACCATACGCCCATGTATCCCCATTCTGTACACAATTATCTTGGTTACGACTGAATGGCAGACGTAGACTCCATGCAACTACTTTGGTGTATCAAGTGCTTTCTGAAAACACTCCTCCTTACCTATCCACCAGATTTCGCTACCTTAGTTCCCTACACCTGTTCAACACCCGGTCGGGCTGTACGCTAGAAATTCCTGTGCATCGAACCGCAACCTACACCAGATCGTTCACGATCACCGCCACGAGCTGGTGGAATGAACTCCCCAATGACATCAGAGAAGCTAAATCTAAGACAAAATTTAAAATCCTTTGACAGCGTCATCTTTTAAGCACTTCCAGTCTTTCTTGAGTGTGAATGGGATGCATGAAAGAGTGAATATGGTTGTTTATTGCAATGTGTTCCTGTATATAATTTAGTTATACTTTACTCACCTTAGTTTAGTTAGTGATACTTTAGCTGCTTTAGTTATACTTTAGGTTGTACAAATTTCATATGTTTAAATTTTATGTAAAAATTACATTGTATATACATGAAGTGGTTAAGTGTAAGAAAGGGCCGGGAGCCCTAACTTCGCCACAATAAAGACGCTTTAATAATAATAATAACAGGTCAATAATTTCAAGTATTTAGGTTGTGTGTTCTCCCAGGATGGTAATATAGTAAGTGAGATTGAATCAAGGTGTAGTAAAGCTAATGCAGTGAGCTCGCAGTTGCGATCAGTAGTATTCTGTAAGAAGGAAGTCAGCTCCCAGATGAAACTATCTTTACATCAGTCTGTTTTCAGACCAACTTTGCTTTACAGGAGCGAAAGCTCAGTGGACTCATGAAATCTTATTCATAAGTTAGAAGTAACAGACATGAAAATAGCAAGAATGACTGCTGGTACAAACAGGTAGGAACAATGGCAGGAGGGTACTCGGAATGAGGAGATAAAGGCTAATTTAGGAATGAACTCGATGGATGAAGCTGTACGCATAAACCGGCTTCGGTGGTCGGGTCATGTGAGGCGAATGGAGGAGGATAGGTTACCTAGGAGAATAATGGACTCTGCCATGGAGGGTAAGAGAAGTAGAGGGAGACCAAGACGACGATGGTTAAACTCGGTTTCTAATGATTTAAAGATAAGAGGTATAGAACTAAATGAGGCCACAACACTAGTTGCAAATCGAGGATTGTGGAGACATTTAGTAAATTCACAGAGGCTTGCAGACTGAACGCTGAAAGGCGTAACAGTCTATAATGATAATGTATGTATGTATGTATGTTCATACTTAGGCAATCGCCTGTATTCCCGAATCCCTTAGCTCGCCTTGACCCCGCCCCTTTCCTTTCCTCTTCACTTCCTTCCTCTCTCCTCTATTCCTCCCCGCACCTCCCCTCGCTCTCAAACCTCACCCACTCCACTCCTCATTCACGCTTCATTTCCATCTTCGCTCAACTTGTTGCAACACGAGGTGATTCCCATATGACATATGTCATTTAAGTATATTCTTCCCCCTAACATAACTCTTTCTATCTTAGCTGTCATTTATCCAGGTCAACTGTACAGTCCGCATTGAACTGCGAAATCCAACCACTTTTAATTACTATTATGTATTTAGACCTCCAAGCGCAACAATCATCATCTTTCAAGATTCTTAAAACAGAAAAGCTTTTCTAACATCATTCATCGCATTCATCTATACTGAATATATGAATATCTTGAGAGGACAGCATGACTTCGGCTCAGTTGAACTTTGAATAGAAAGCAGCATATTTAAGAAGCCAGCCTTTATTGAACCTTTACGCATCATTCTTGACCAGCAATTTAAGGATCTCTATCAGAAACAACTTTTTAACGTAGTGCAGTGCATCTCTTGAACCTTACTTTAGTTTCTTACAAGGTATGTATATTTCATTTTTTATGTTATTGACATTGCACTTTGTCAACGGAATTTTATTTTATGTAATCAGTCTTAACTTCAATTCTATGAGTAGCGCATACAGTTTTTAAGACCTTTGTGTCTATACATTGTTTATTTTCTTTGATGTATTTGTGTTGATTTGCTTTAAGGCTGATGATGACCTACAGTTAGGTTGAAACTAGTTCCTGAACGTAAATGTAATGTAAAATATTGTACAGTTTGTATTGAAAAGGTGGACCTTAATAATAAAATATTTAAATACTATTGTAATCACAGTTCAATACGGATCTATAATATTGAAATTTGTATCTTTTAATTGATAGCTACGTGACCCAAACCACACAGCCACTTGCTCGGTACAATGATAAATTAAGCCTTAGAGTGAAGAAGGGATATCAAACAAAGGACTTTTTTTTTAAACAGTATGGATAATACCAACAGAACCTCCAATGCACTGGAAAGAATATGTAAAGACCCCTAGCGGCCAGTTCTAGAGACTACCTTGCCGGGAGGAGACCAGCCACAAGGTTCAGTAAAATTTCATAAAATTAATACTTAAAAGAAGGTGTCGCAAGCACAAATGAGTAATAAATAACTCAACATAATAATTTTAATTAATAATAAGTCTTTAACTAGCTTGTAGGGAAACCGTGCAAGAAAGCAGCTTCTGTCAGAAGCTTTCTCTAAGTTCAGAATTTATAGGCTACCAAACTTTGAAAATTTGAACAAGTGATGAAAACTTGACAATGTCTCACAGCTTTGTTCCACAGTCCCATTGATTTCAGAATGTTTTAATACAAAGAGGAAATAGTTGTGCAAAGCAAGCACCACGGGTCAACTTTACACTATGTACAAAAGGAGTTGGCACCTCAGGAGACTTTCTACTCATTAGAGGAAAAGTATTCCATTTTAAACAGCAGATCAGTGTCCCAGTGATCCTGAAGGTAAAGCATTTGCATAAGTACGTATGTGAAATAAATGGGATAAAAATGTTTTCATTTCACTAATGACGATGTATTTCCAATCAATTATTCTGAATTGTTCCCCAACACTTGAAAGAAATACTGTCTCTGCATATGAATATCTCTTACTATTTAGGTTCTAGAATTTATACATGCAAACAAATCGAAAAAATTAATTGGCTCATTCCCTGACTCTAGGCACATTAACCCCTTAGCGTCGCAACCATTTAAAGAGCTTCCTACCCCGCGGCCGGATGAGATTTCGAGTACACGCAATGGAAATACATTGATTCACTTAAAGTGTTACTACAAGTATGAGAGTAGCTCGATATTCACGAAATTTGGAATTCCTTATGATAGAACTAAGTACATCAGATAATTACATAATTGTTTCAATTTCGTTAGTAATTTAGTTCCGTGTTATAGTGTTCGAAGCACTCTTCGAAACAGAGACCCACGTCACTCTCCTGGCAGCATTACACTGACGTCTTTTTTTTTTTTTCATGTTTTGAACACACGATACGTCTCTGAGGTTTGGATTTCTCACTCTTTGGTGCTAATTTCCTGATAAAATGTCTTTCCTGCAACCTTGGAACTGTATTATCTGATGCGCGCCGGTCTTGAATATTTTTTTCCCGCTCGAGCGAGCGTATTTTGTAAACAAACCTTTCACCAGCTGAACCCGATAAGGTAATTGCTCAATATTAATCTCTGTGACCTGTGTGAATATTATTAGAGAATTTAGGTATCATAATTCACTGCTGAAAACTTCCCTTTGACCTGTATAATTATCTATAGTCTCCTACACGAAATTTCCAAGTACTGTTTCCTCCTTATCGTCACTGTCATAATTTACCACTGTCACATCATCTATTTCAATATCAGTGCTGCTCATACTGTCACTACTACTTCCGACTAAGCTTTCATCTGAATTATACAATATTTCAAGCACGTTACTGTCAGTCAAACGACAGCTGAGTGCGGTGCGTGACATGGACTGATGAAGCTGCAGCGAGACCAAAAGCAGCAGGACGAGAGTGAACGAGGGGAATAACATTTATGACGAAACAAATCAACTCGATACATATTTCAGATGAAAGGTCGAGACATTGTCTTTCAAGTGAGATATATACCATGAACAACTGGTTCTCGTATCGTAAGACAGAAAGCAGCACTAACTCATGCCTACACAGAGCGCTCGTGGATGAGTTACGAAAATATTACAAGCCGAGAAATAAAGACAATATAATAAATAAACCGCACTCTCAATGTACAAATAGAGCAAAGAATATCACGCGAAAAGACAAACTTCTCAGATCATCATTTCTTTATTTTATTCTGTGGGAAAGAATGAAGCAAACAGACTTTTAAAAAAAGCAGAGAATGGTGCTCAGACTTACCTGACAGATGCTTAACCTCGTAAAAATCAACTACATTATAACGATTTTCAATTTCTATTTACAACACTGATAAACCCGAAAATGTCTTCTTGGAAACAAAACAATTTGCATATCAATAACTCCGAAGCTCTTCGCGCTATAGCTGTAAATGTGAAACCATGTTTGGGTCTATACCACGTATAGAGGTTGGCGGCTACGGAAGAAAAGAGGGTCTATACCACATACAGAGGTCGGAGCTGAGGGGTTAACGAAGTTGATTCATTTTAGTGTCAGGGTTTCAAATGACCTACCTATATCTGAATTTGCAGCAATTACAACTCAGGCTGGAGGAATAAGTGGGGATGCTGGATTACTAACACTTTCAATTTCAGAAACACTGATGTTCTCATTGTCACTATCACAATTAAAATCTTCGTCAAAACAACCTGACAATGTTCCTAGTAGATCAAGAATGTTGTCTTCATTGTAGTTTTTCACCAATCTGCACATGGTGGTTCAGAGTTTGAAGGGCTAGTGAAATTATCATTCATTCATTTTTACACCATGTCTGAAAGCAACAGGTCACAAACCAATAACACGAACATGTAATTCGAACCTCAATCTGAATGCCATTACAGCAAAACAAAGCCCTAACACTGTGCTGACCAGTAAAGCCAAGCAAAACCAGACAATTACGTATATGTACGTCAATGGCATGTAGTGCGGGAATCACAGGACACACATGCATGTCAGGTTATATCCAACAAGTTAATTTCTTCTTCGGAGAGTTCTAGATCAACACCCCTAACAATTCCAATATACCGAATAGCCAACACCTGTAGATTCTGTTGATTGAGAATTTTGTTGCTGAACAATACATTTGCACTTACCCTCAAGTTGAAAGTATTCCTACTCTCTTCCTTCCCTGCATTGCATCATACATATGCTCTAATCTGCTTGTCATACGCAGGTGGTTGAAAAGTTCTCGGAATGCACTAGAATTATGTATCTTACCTCGGTGGAACTGCTTTTATTTTTCAACATAGTCTCCCTGTAGACTAATGCATTTGGTTCAGCGATGTTCCAATGCCTTGATCCCATCTCATAAATGAGATTCCTCCAGGCCTGCAAAATACCTCTCCAATTTGGCTGTCAGTTCTTCCCTTGTAGAAAATCTCCGTCCACCGAGGAAAATTTTCAGCTTGGGGAATAGATGAAAGTCTGATGGTGCCAAATCAGGTGAATAAGGTGGATGTGGCAACAATTCGTACCCCATTTCATGAAGTTTTGCCATGGCAATAACACTTATGAGCGGCGGAGCGTTGTCCTGATGAAAGATGACCTTTTTCCTTGACAAACCAGGACTTGTTTCGCGTATCTTTTCCTGTAGTTGGTCTAGGAGGTTTGCATAGTATTGCCCCGTAATTGTTTGGCCAGTAGGAAGATAATCTATCAGCAGAATGCCTTTTGCATCCCAGAAAACCGAGGCCATGACCTTTCCGGCCGAACGCACTGCCTTTGCTTTCTTTGGTGGTGGTGAATCAGCATGTTTCCACTGCTTTGACTGCTGTTTTGTCTCTGGGGTATAGTAGTGGACCCAAGTTTCATCTGTAGTCACAAACCGGCGCAAAAAAATCTTGTTGGTTGCACTGAAAACGGGCCAGACTTTGTTCAGACATTTCCAATCTGGTGCGTTTATTGTCCAATGTCAAGAGCCGGCACCCATCTTGTGGATAATTTTTTCGTAGCCAGTTCTTTGGTTAAAATACAATATACCCGTTCAGAAGACATCTCTACAGCTTCAGCAATCTCCTGCACTTTCAGTCGACGATCCTCCATGACCATTTTATGCACTTTTGCAATAAATTCTGGGGTCGTAACACTTTTTGGCCGTCCACTACGCGGATCATCATCCAAGCTCTCCCGACCAAATTTAAACTCGCTGGTCCACTTGGCAACAGTTGAAAATGAAGGAGCAGAGTCCCCAGTGCGTTCTGAAAGTCGGCATGAATTTCCTTTGCTTTCATCCCTTTCTTCACAAAGTATTTAATCACTGCTCGAATCTCAGTTTTTTCCACTGTCACAAATCACTACGGGGAACAACAACAAAGAGTTGTCATTACAACACTCCTGCAGCTAGAGCAATGACGCGCCACGTGTTCACTCACAAAGGATGTGTGATTATCACGCGGGAACCTCGTTGCTCTAGCACCGACATCTAGCGGTGATTCCGAGAACTTTTCAAACCGTCCTCATATTCATACCTCGGTCTACTCCTACCGTTCTTACTGCCTACACTACCTTCAAAAACCAACTGAACAAGTCCTGTGTGTCTTAAGATGTGTCCTATCATTCTATCTCTTTTTCTCATCAAATTTAGCCAAATTGATCTCTCACCAATTCGAGTCAGTACCTATCTCTTCATTCGTGATTTGATCTATCCATCTCACCTTCAGCATTCTTCTGTAACACATTTCAAAAGCTTCTATTCTCTTTTTCTGAGCTAGTTATTGTCCATGTTTCACTTCCATACAATGCCATGCTCCAGATAAAAGTCTTCAAAAACATCTTTCTAATTCCTATATCAATGTTTGAAGTGATCAAATTTCTTTTCTTAAGAAAGCTCTTCCTTGCTAGTGCTAGTCTGCCTTTATGTCCTCCTTACTTCTGCCATCGTTAGTTAGTTTACTACCCAAGTAACAATATTCATCTACTTCCTTTAAGACTACATTTCCTAATTTAATATTTCCTGCATCGCCTTTCTTCGTTCGACTCCACTCCATTACTTTTGTTTTGGACTTATATATTTTCATCTTGTACTGCTTATCCAAGACTTCGTCCATACCATTCAGCAGTTTCTTGAGATCTTCTGCAGTCTCAGATAAAATAACAATATCATCGGCAAATCTCAAGGTTTTGATTTCCTCTCTTTGGATTGTGATTTCCTTTCCAAATTCCCCTTTGATTTCCTTTAGTACCTCTTCTCCATAAACATTGAAAAGGAGAGGGACAAACTGCACCCTTGCCTCACTCCTTTCTGGATTGTTGCTTCTTTTTGAAAGCTTTCAATTCTTATAACTGCAGACTGATTTTTATGCAGATTGCAGATAATTCCTCGTTCTCAGCATCTGATCCCAATCACCTTCAGAATCTTAAATAGCTTGGTCCAATCAACATTATCGAATGCCTTTTCTAGATTCACGAAAAACCATGTATGTAGGCTTGTCCTCCTTAATTTGATCTCTAAGATCAGACTTAAAGTCAGGATTGCTTCACGTGTTCCTACATTTCTTCTGAAGCCAAATTGATGTTCTCCCAACTCGGCTTCAACTTGTCTTTCCATTCTTCTGTAAATAATACGTGTTAAAATTTTACAGGCATGAGATACTAAACTAATGGTGCAGTAGTTTTCACACTTGTCAGCACTGGCTTTCTTGGGAATAGGTATAACAACATTCTGCCAAAAATCGGATGGCACTTCTCTTGTCTCATACATCTTACACACTAAATGGAATAACTTTGTCATAAGGCAGTCAGTAATTCACAGGGAATGTCATCAGTTCCAGGTGCCTTGTTCCTATTTAGGTCTCACACAGCTCTGTCAAACTCTGACCTCAAAATTTCATCAGAATCAACAGCCTCTTCTTGTTCCAGAACCAAATCATCCACATCTTTACCTCGATATAACTGTTGGATATGTTCCTGCCATCTTTCTGCTTTGTCTTCTTTCCCTGGAAGTGTCTTTCCACCTGAGCTCTTAATATTCATACACCTAGATTTTGTTTCTCCAAAGATTTACTTTATTTTCCTGTATGCAGCATCTACCTTTCCTAGGACCATACAACCTTCGACATCCTTGCACTTCACTTTCAGCCATTCTTCCTTAGCTACCTTGCACTTTCCGCTTCATTCTTTAATCGCCTGTATTCTTTTCTGCACACTCCATTTCTAGCATTCTTGTATTTTCGTCATTTATCCATCAAGTCTAGTGACTCCTGAGTAATCCACTGATTCTTAGTTGATCTTTTCTTCCTTCCTAACATTTCTTCCGCAGCTCTACTGATTTCATTTTTCATGGCCATCTACCCTTCCTCTATTGTGTTTCCTTCAGCCTTTTCATTTAGTCCTTGTGCAACATGTTCCCTCACACTTTGTCCTTCAATTTGTCTAGATCCCATCTCCTTGCATTCCTTCCTTTCTTCAATTTCTTCAACTTCAAATGGCATTTCAAGACCAACAAGTTGTGGTCAGAGTCCACGTCTGCTCCTGGGAAAGTTTTGCAATCCAACACCTGGTTTCTGAATCCCTGCCTCATTATAATGAAGTCTATTTGATACCTTCCAGTGTCTCCAGGTCTCGTCCATGTATACAGCCACTGTTTGTAGTGTTTGAACCAAGTATTTGCAAGAGCTAAATTATGATCAGTGCAGAATTCAACCAGCCGACGTCCTCTTTCATTCCTCTGTCCCAATCCAAATTCTCCTACTGTATTACCTTCTTTTCCTTGGCCTACCACTGCATTCCAGTCTCCCATCACAATTAGATTCTAGTCACCTTTTACATACCGGTATTGTATTAAATCTTCTATCTCTTCATATATTCTTTCGATTTCCTCGACATCCACTGAACTAGTAGGCATATAAACCTGCACTATTGTAGTGGGCATTCGTTTGGTGTCTATCTTCACCACAATAATTCTTTCACTATGCTGAGTCATAATAGCTTACCCACTGCCCTATTTCCTTATTCATTATTAAACCAACGCATTTCCTCTGTTAGATTTTGTGTTGATAATTCTGTAGTCGCCTGACCAAAAATCCTGTTCTTCCTGCCAAAATACCTCACTTAGACCAACTACATCTAACTTTAGTCTATCCTTCTTCCTTTTCAGATTCTCTAACCTATCACAAAGATTCAAACTTCTAACATTCCATGCTACGACTCGCAGAATGTCAATATCCATCTTCCTGATTATCATCCTCTCTCGTGTAGTCCCCACCTGGAGATCCGAATGAGGGACTAGTTAACCTCCAGAATATTTTACCGGGGAGGAAGTCATTATCAGTACATTATTCATACAGAGAAAGCTGCAAGCCCTTGGGAGTTAGCTACGGCTGTAGTTTCCCGTTGCTTTCAGCAGTGTAGCAGTATTAACACAGCTAAGCCATGTTGAGTATTATTACAAGGCCATATCAGTCAATCATCTAGACTGTCGCCCTTGCAACTTCCGAAAGGCTGCTACTCCCCCTTTCGATGATGTTATTTTGGTAGAATAGTTTTCAATGTTCAAGAAAGGAAATGCAAAGATGTGCAGGAACTACCAAGGAATTACCATCATCTCCCATGTTGCCAACATAATGGAAAGGATATTGGAAAAAAGAATTACAGAAACAGTGATCATTTACCAGAAGAACAATTTTCATTCTGAGTCAGATCATGGAAACAAGCTAGGAATATGGGAAGGATATAGTAATGACTTCTATAGACTTTAAAAGAAAGGTATACTACAGCATCCCCAGAACAAAAGTTTGGGAAAGCAAGCATGCCACAGTGTGTCAGAGACCTGAACAATGCCGGAGTATTAAGGCAAAGTGAAGACGAGACGCTTTACTTAAAAATAAAAAAACACAACATTTTAGTTTTTTTTTAAGTTTATATTTCCAGATTGTGTGCGTCTGTGATACAATAAACAAAATTCTGTACCTTTATTATGACACTGCACCCCTGTTATACCGAACTTCTTTTGGGGTGTATAGTATGCCATACTAATGAGGAGTTGTCATATCATTATTTACAACATAAAAACTACTTGTATGAATGAATTATAATGTATTGGGAAAGGAAATACTGGAACTGTATCACAGTCACAGGAGACAGGTCTAAGCCGGGAGGGGACAGAAGAGGGGAGTAGGGGGTTGGGTGGAGCTGAAGGAAGCATGGCCAGATGTGTCTCTCAACACCAGAAGTTATATCGCTGTAATGATATGATGATAATAATAATAACAACAATAATAATAATAATTTATTTTATTTTAAATTTTATGGCCTACATTGGACCACACTAGTCAATTACACAAAAGATTTCTTGATTTCCAATCAGGCCAATATTTTTTCATTCTGATAAATGCTGCCTTCCTTTGTTCTGTTGAAAATACCCTCCCATTAAACCTGTTATTGATCTTGGTCTGTAACCTGATGTGTGTCTCTTGAAGTATCTTGATTTTTTTCTGTTATGCTTTTGAGATTGTCTCTTGTGATTTGTAGTTCTTTAATATCCTCCAGAATTTCTGTGATCCATTTAATCTTGGTCTTGCTATGGTGTGTATTTTATTATTATTATTATTATTATTATTATTATTATTATTATTATTATTATTATTATTATTATAATTATTATTATTATAATTATAATAAAAAATATAATAATAATAATAATAATAATAATAATAATAATAATAATAATAATAATAATAATAATAATAATAGGCCAAGGAAGAGAAGGTAGCACAGTAGGAGAATTCGGATTGGGACAAAGGAACGAAAGAGGAAGTCGGCTGGTTGAATTCTGCACTGACCATAATTTAGTCCTCGCCAATACTTGGTTCAAACACCACAAACGACGGCTGTATACGTGGACGAGACCTGGAGACACTGGAAGGTATCAAATAGACTTCATTATGATTAGGCAGAGATTCAGAAACCAGGTGTTGGATTGCAAAACTTTCCCAGGAGCAGACGTGGACTCTGACCACAACTTGTTGGTCATGAAATGCCATCTGAAGTTGAAGAAATTGAAGAAAGGAAAGAATGCAAAAAGATGGGATCTAGACAAGTTGAAAGAAAAGAGTGTGATGGATCGTTTCAAGGAACATGTTGCACAAGGACTAAATGAAAAGGCCGAAAGAAACACAGTAGAGGAAGAGTGGAGAGTCATGAAAAATGAAGTCAGTAGGGCTGCTGAAGAAATGTTAGGAAGGAAGAAAAGATCAACTAAGAATCAGTGGATAACTCAGGAGATACTAGACCTGATTGATGAACGACGAAAATACAAGAATGCTAGAAATGAAGAGGGCAGAAAAGAATACAGGCGATTAAAGAATGAAGTGGATAGAAAGTGCAAGGTAGCTAAGGAAGAATGGCTGAAGGAGAAGTGCAAGGATGTTGAAGGCTGTATGGTCCTGGGAAAGGTAGATGCTGCATACAGGAAAATCAAGGAAACCTTTGGAGAAAGGAAATCTAGGTGCATGAATATTAAGAGCTCAGATGGAAAGCCACTTCTAGGGAAAGAAGACAAAGCAGAAAGATGGCAGGAGCATATCCAACAGTTGTATCAAGGTAACGATGTAGATAATTTGGTTCTGGAACATGAAGAGGCTGTTGATGCTGATGAAATGGGAGACCCAATTTTGAGGTCAGAGTTTGACAGAGCTGTGAGTGACCTAAATAGGAACAAGGCACCTGGAATTGATGATATTCCCTCTGAATTACTGACTGCCTTAGGAGAAACCAGCATGGTAAGGTTATTTCATTTAGTGTGCAAGATGTATGAGACAGGAGAAGTCCCATCCGATTTTCGGCAGAATGTTGTTATACCTATTCCCAAGAAAGCCGGTGCTGACAGGTGTGAAAACTACCGCACTATTAATTTAGTATCTCATGCCTGCAAAATTTTAACACGTATTATTTACAGAAGAATGGAAAAACAAGTTGAAGCTGAGTTGGGGGAAGATCAATTTGGCTTCAGAAGAAATGTAGGAACACGTGAAGCAATCCTGACTTTACGTCTGATCTTAGAGGATCGAATCAAGAAGGACAAGCCCACGTACATGGCATTCGTAGATCTAGAAAAGGCATTCGATAATGTTGATTGGACCAGGCTGTTTATGATTCTGAAGATGATAGGGATCAAATACCGAGAACGAAGAATTATCTACAACCTGTATAAAAATCAGTCTGCAGTGATAAGAATCGAGGGCTTTGAAAAAGAAGCTGCAATTCAGAAAGGAGTGAGGCAAGGCTGCAGTTTGTCCCCTCTCCTTTTCAATGTTTACATAGAACAGGCAGTAAAGGAAATCAAAGAGAAATTTGGAAAGGGAATCACAGTCCAAGGAGAGGAAATCAAAACCTTGAGATTTGCCGATGATATTGTTATTTTATCTGAGACTGCAGAAGATCTCGAGAAGTTGCTGAATGGTATGGATGAAGTCTTAGGTAAGGAGTACAAGATGAAAATAAATAAATCCAAAACAAAAGTAATGGAGTGCAGTCGAACGAAGGCAGGTGATGTAGGAAATATTAGATTAGGAAACGAAGTCTTAAAGGAAGTAGATGAATATTGTTACTTGGGTAGTAAAATAACCAACGATGGCAGAAGTAAGGAGGACATAAAATGCAGACTAGCACAAGCAAGGAAGAGCTTTCTTAAGAAAAGAAATTTGCTCACTTCAAACATTGATATCGGAATTAGAAAGATGTTTTTGAAGACTTTTGTGTGGAGCGTGGCATTGTATGGAAGTGAAACATGGACGATAACTAGCTCAGAAAGAAAGAGAATAGAAGCTTTTGAAATAGAAGAATGCTGAAGGTGAGATGGATAGATCGAATCACGAATGAAGAGATACTGAATCGAATTGGTGAGAGGAGAGCGATTTGGCTAAATTTGACGAGAAGAAGAGATAGAATGATAGGACACATCTTAAGACACCCAGGACTTGTTCAGTTGGTTTTTGAAGGAAGTGTAGGTGGCAAGAACGGTAGGGGTAGACCAAGGTATGAATATGACAAACAGATTAGAGCAGATGTAGGATGCAATAGTTACGTAGAAATGAAAAGGTTAGCACAGGATAGGGTGGCATGGAGGGCTGCATCAAACCAGTCTATGGACTGATGACTCAAACAATAATAATAATAATAATAATAATAATAATAATAATAATAATAATAATAATAATAATGTATAGCACACCATGTGCAATACTGTGCTATCTCAGCTTACAGCCAAGTACTACTAGTCCTCCAGCTTGCTTGGCAACAACATTTATTATCAAGTTTCATCTCTATCCTACATATTGTCTTTGGTCTTGATGTTACATCACCTTCTCTAATTTGTCCTTAAATCTTTATTAAATGCACGAATATAATTTCCAATTTGCTTTGATTTAATTTTATACAAAGTTGTGGTAATCAAGAGGGAAGACGAAAGAAGAAAATTAAAAATATACAATACTATAATACTAATTAATACTTTTATTTTTAGTGCAATATAACATTGCAATTTGTTGCATTGTCTAATACAGTTAAAACAGAGCATAGGAATGCAAGTAGTCATCAAATATTAAGATTTTAAAAAGGAATTAACTATAAATAATAAAGTACTTGTAACTGAACATACTTATCACATACATTTCACATTATTTGCATTCTCTAGACTGAAAGCTGTAGACATTTTATGTTCTCTTTCCTTTTTAGTCAATCACATTTCAAGAGTAATGACTATAAGTAAAAAAGTGAGGTAAATTATAAACAATATTACTACAAACATATGATCTTTAAGAAAACCTCTAACAAACACAGATTCTCCTAAAAGAAAAATAAATTAATTATTCGAACATATTTTACTTTCACCTGTAGTAATAGCATTCTTCTGTAAACTACGTTGTGGCATTACTTGTTCCCCTTAAAATAACTCAAACCCCCCCCCCCCCCCTTCTCCAATTCAAGTTCAGTATTTCTCTATTTCTCTCTGTTCAGGTGGTTTTTCTAGGGTGCTGTTGGTGGTGGTTGTCTTCTTACAGAGAATCCACATGAGATCTTTTGCGAGTTTGAAGATCTCTAACACACTTCTCCCCATACTAGATACTGCGTCATGGATGGCTGTGACAAACATCGTCTTGAAATAATAGAAATTATCGAATTCCACACACTCCAAATGAGAATTTCCTAAAAAAAAATTCACAATTTAAGTACAAGGGCTTATAAATAAACTAAAGCTATGAAAAGGCCCAATGAATAAATAGAGTAAACAAATAAGTATATACAATTACACAGAAGAGCAAAACAATTTTATGGTATATTAGAGCTGGCAGGGAACAATGAATCCCTAAATACTTGTAGTAGCCTACAGCATGGATAATTTAATGATGAAGACAGCCATGTAAGGGTACAAGTTGTAACTAATGTAGGTTTTGAGTGAGATCTATCACCGATTTATTTATTTTTCATGAGAAGACTAACTGATTACTTTAAGGGGTAATTCTGTTACTCATTTTCATAAGGGAACTAAGTAGATCTGCATAAATTACAGCGCAATATTCCTAACAAAAAACTAGTGTGGATCTTATTATCAATAAGCCTGCAGCTAACTGATTAGCATGCTGGCATTTGATGCAAGGGATCCCAGGTTCAATTCCTGAGCAGTCCAGGAATTTTAACCTTCATTGGTTAAGTCCTCTGGCTTAGGGACTGGGTGTGTGAGCCATCTGCAATATTAGATTTCATCCTAGGAGGACCCCATCCTCAGATCGAAAGGTCACCTATAGGCATCAACTTGAAAGACCTGTAACATGCCTCTCCAGAGCTCTGATGCTGATTGTTAGTTTCCAATGGTGCTGGACTGAAAGGCTCAAATAACAGAAGCGCAGGCCTTTTAAGCCCAAGTTGGTGGGCTCAATCTCAGCTCAGGTGCTCAAATAAGGATAATCTACCAATACAAGGCTGGCAAAACTGAGCACCTGCAAATACACACCAAGGTGGTGGTGGTGGTGGTGGTGGTGGTGGTGGTGGTGGTGGTGGTGGTGGTGGTGGTGGTGGTTTTAGTTATAAGAGGAAATACAACTATAGTCGCGGCCACCAAATTAGGCGGGTGAGGAAAACTGCGCTGTCGTCAGATATGGGAACGGTGAAGCGACAGATGGTCGAGAGTCGCTTACCCCCGGGCACGACTGGCAACGCTGATCGTGCAGTGCTGTCAAACTGAAGCCCATCCGCTCCAGGCCACCTTATCCGTGTCGTTCCCTGTCAAGCAGCTGTTGAGCTCGCATCGTAAGTGCAGTTAAAATGTATAGTGAATGTGAATTGATTTGGGCTCAAGTCAAGAGAGAAGTGGCAGAGAGGTACAAGACATTCAAAATAAAGGGCAGAGAAAAACTCACG
Source organism: Anabrus simplex (assembly GCF_040414725.1). NCBI lineage: Eukaryota > Metazoa > Arthropoda > Insecta > Orthoptera > Tettigoniidae > Anabrus > Anabrus simplex. The sequence continues at coordinate 223,258,870 of NC_090267.1, forward strand.
TCAGAAGCCATCGACCGTGTGATTGCTGCAGATTGGGAAAAGTGCTTCAATCGCGCGGAAGATGTTCAAACAGACGATTGGGTCAAGGAAATAGTAAGGGACGAAAGAAAGGAGCCATTCTTCATCAGTGTAAAAGACGACTCGACAGATAGTGAGATAAGTGATGACAGTGACTAAGACTGGCTTGAAGCCAGAAACCGATTCTTACTTCACTGTAAATTAATATAAACCTATTATTTAAAGTAGTTCTTTTCCTATATTACTCGGTACAATATACAATATTCAAATATTTATAATGTAATAAAACTAATACGGATTAATATGTAATTCGAATGTATTTACGGGGTCCTGCAGCCTGTGCTGATGCGCGCACCTGAACTGCCTCAGCTAGCAACATTTACATGATCGCTTTCCGAGCCATTTTCCAGGAAAGTTACAAGACTCACGGAAATATGTTTCAGATAAAAAATATAGGTCAGGCGATTTTTTACATTTTCCCCGCAGACAAAATTTTATTGGCTGAAGCAATAAAAACTTGGCCACTTACTGAAATTTTCAATACATGATTCTACGGATTTAAAATTACTCGTTCAAGATTTTATTTTTCATAATTATTTAAAGTGGCTTGTCTCGAAACATTATATGAAGTAACATCAGGAGCTTGAGAGAGAACAACTTGCCTCGTGCTCCGAAATGATGTGTTCAGTTAGACATTTCTTTGCCAGTTGCTACATAACCTTCGCAACAGCGTAATTTCTCTGACCCACCTAATTTCGTGGCCGCAACAATAGGTAATCATCCTGTCTGAACAAACTGAGTGGAAAAGAAATTTTAAAAAGAACAAATTATTTATTCAATGGAGGAATTCAAAACAAAGTACAAAATAAAACAAAAAAGTATTGCATTAAGCCAAAAAGGTCACTAACGAATCAAAAGAGAATCCGAGTTCCCTGAGTAACAAAACACTTGCAATTTGCATCCCCTTGATTAATCCACTGTCGCACACAAAGCAGACGATGAGATCAGCAGAAGTCGCTGCATCCCCTTGATTAATCCACTGTCACACACAAAGCAGACGATGAGATCAGCAGAAGTCGCGTCATCGGCTAGTATGCATTCGAGTTTCTCCTGCAGGCCGAGGCTCCGTCTTAGGCCAGAGAGATTAGCGCACTCTGTGAGAATGTGAGCCACGAAGTCGGCACCACAAGAACACAATGGGAGAGGGAGTCTTCCATCTTTAGAAGATAAAAGTGCGTAGATCATCTGTGACCTATCCTCAGCAACACAATACCAAGGTCTCTCTCCGTGAAGGGCAGAAAGAGCACCACCCCAGAGTAGTTGTCTTCTTAATTGCTCAGAGCTTGTTGGGAGTTCAGACAGCTAGCCACTCCGATTCCCAGGATGCCAAGATGGTTCCACGTAGCTGAGGAAAAAAAATATATTTAGCAGGTACATTCATAGGTCTTCATTTCCCGCAATCCCAATGTGGCTTGGAAGCTACGCGAAAGTGATTCTGGTAACAGCATCACTTAACCTGGCTAGAAGGTCAATGAATCTGCTGCACCAGTGGGTGTTAAGAGAAACAGGTGTCGATAAAAAGCAGAGAACTTAACGAGTCAGAACACATGAGAAAATGGTTTCTTTCGTCACCCATTGCAAACTGCAGAGCTTCTAAGATGGCATAATGCTCCACAGTATTCACACTGAATATACTAGGAAGTGAGATCTTCATGCTTATATCATCAGTGACAAAAGAGCAACCAAGATTTCATCCAATCTTAGAACCATCTGTGAAGATATGCCTCGCGGCCAGATACCGGTGAACGAAGTCCTGGAATCCATGTTCACCTTAGGTCCATGGAGTACATTTAGCCACATTTAGCCCAGCACTATGGTATTTCATTTCAACTCAAAGTAAATGTAAGACTTAACTTTCTCATGCACAAAACCTTCTGTCTATCCAATTTCTATCTGTAATAAATACCAGGCATACAACATATGGCAGAGTCACAAGAACGAGAGTGAGTGAATTTGTTTGTTTGTACTCTTTACACAGTATTATTCTAAAGTAGCTACCTAAAGGTATCATTAAATAATTTTGAAACTACTGCAGAAAATTTCTTTTAGATACTCTTCAAATCAAACACCATGTTGTATGTGAAAACATGAAATGTAATCACAAGTCAATGTATTAAAACATTTCAGGGCAGAATATCAGTGAATTCTGCCTCAGGCAAACACATTTAAAGCATGATATGACTGATTCACAGAAACAGGTTGTAGGTTGTGTGGCACACCAAGAGAAGAATTACAGACGCCCTCAAACTCCAAATTTAGAGCAATATTGAAGCTGAACATTCTGCAGCCTACAGTATAGAGAATTTTATGATGATGATGACTGCCATGTACAGGGTACCAGTTGTAACCAACTTTATGCTTTGAGTGAGATCTGTCATCGATTTATTATTTTTCATGAGAAGACTAACTGGTATCAGATATCCTATGAAACCACCAGATGCCACAGCTGTAATAGAATATGGGAAATCATGTATCTATCCTGCAAACATAATCTTTTTCTTTTTCTTCCTTTACCATTAAAATATTCCATCTGTTCACATCCCAGATACCACATTTGTCCAGAAATAAGCAGCACTTTTTTTAAATAACACAATTAAAATTACTAAGAAGCTAAAAAGGTTCCAACTATTCAATACTTTATTAGTAATGTAAAAGCTAAACATTCTGGGACTAGTTTCGACCTCCATTCAGATCATCTTCAGCAAAAAAACTAAAAATTGGCAAGTAATGAAAATACACAATGAAGGAGTGTTAAATAAAGTTCTATTAAACAACATGAAGATTAAAAATTCACAGTCTTGGTTGATACACATTTTCGAGTTAAAAATTACATAAAGGGCAAGGCGAGAAGCGTGGTTACCTTTAAGGCAGAGCTGAAGTGTATCCCTTTAAACCCTCCCCTCCTTCCCTTCGCTCACATCCGTTCAATGACATGTTATTGTGGTTTCTGTCATGGCATCGGTAACACACCTCGGACTTCACAATTAAGGGGTGAGTCTCATGTCAACATTGCCATATTTTACTATCTTTTTCAGTAGCTTAGCTAATTTAGTCATTCATTCATCTTTTTCAGACAATTTGTTCATTTGATCCGAATTGGAAAGCAACTCTACCATTTCTTATGTACTTCTATCAAATATACCAAGACGTCCCCAATGGATATTTATACAATTTCACTCTTTTCAAATGACTGTTAAAGTACCATAATACCAATATAAATGGTCTGTTATAGGACATTATCAATTTTCCAGCTAACTCATTCCTGGTTGCCAGCGTTTTGCCCCCGTGTACTATGTTGGGCTCATCAGTTGGTACTTAGCACCCCTACCAAGATGCATGGCTAGTGCATACCGTGAAGGCCACTGCGTGGGCTACTTGGAGCCACCGGCAGTGCCAATGCACTATGAGAGACTGTGTCATTACTAAAAAATTGATGCCTGCTTGGCCATCAGATGTTCAAGGTGTTCTTGTGTGTCATCCAGTGCGTGAGGGGCACACTGTCAATGCAGTTTATTACAATTCCTTTTTGTTGTATCAATTGCGCCGTGCAGTGCGAACCAAACGTCCAGATCTTTTGGACAACGCCATAATCCTACACAATAATGCGACAGCTCACACAACAGCCATCGTTCAGCGTCGCTTACAACGGTGGGGATGGAAGGTTCCTCCACACCCGCCTTATTCGCCTGATCTGACCCCATGTGACTATGATCTAATCCCCAAAGTCAAGAAGCCATTGTGTGGACAACGGTTTGCTAACAAAGAGGACATCGTAACAGCATTTCGGAGAGAGGTGTCACACGTTAGTGATACACATGCAGCGAATGGTATTCAGCGCCTGCCCCACTGCTGGCAACGCACAGTGGAAACCTTTGGTGATTATTTCGAAGGTCTGTAACCAGTGCAGACCAGTCCTTTGTACGTAGTCTTGTGTATTTGCTGTCTATACCATAATAAAACAATGTTTAAATGAAATAAGTTTCATTATGATAGATCCGTATTGAACTGTGATTACAATAGAGTTAAACTAATGTATTATTAAGGTCCACATCTTCAATACAAAATATACAGAGTTTAAATTACATAAATGATTAGGGACTAGTTTCGACTTAATATTAGGTCATCAGCCTAAAGCAAAATTAAAACATAAATACCGAAGAAATCAAAGAATGTAAAGACACATAAGGTCTCGTAAATGTACATACCATGTGAGATATTGAGAAAAGAATTATAGAGACGTGCAGCACTATGTTAAAAAATAACTCCATGACAGAGATTCATAAAAAGTCCAGTGCGCATTAAAAAGATGTTAAAGATAGGAATGCTTGAGTTGCTGGATAAGGAGATTAGTATAAACTGGCTCCTTTAAGATGCTGTTATCCAACTGAAGAACAACTGAGCCGAAGTCACGTCGTTTATTTACGATTCAAGTCCAGTGCGCCATACAGCATTAAAAAGTTGTTAGGGATGGAAATCTTTCAGTTGTAGATCAAGAAATTTAATATATGCTTGCTCCTTAAATGTGCTGTTGTATATTCGAAGAACAACTGGGACGAAGTTACGTCGTTTTTCAAAATATTCATAGACGTAAAAACACACGGATGCTAGAAAGACTCTTCTGTTTTTTGGAACTTGGAGGAAAGTGATGGTTCTGCATGGAGGCTTAAGAATCCAGAGATGCTCTACACTAAGTTAAAAAATAGAGATCCATAAAAAAAAGTCCAGTGTGCCGTATAAAAGTAAAAAGTTGTAAAAGTAATCCTTAAGTTGCTGGTCGTGTAAATCGAAAAAGGCTGGCTTCCAAGCGATGCTGCTGTTCACTGAGAGATCAATTGAAATTGTAGTAACATTGTCTTTACAAGATGTTTATAAACGTGATATATATGCGGATGCGAAGTATGATGCTAGAAGAAAGTTCTTCTGTTTCTAGAATCTTGAAGGACGATGGATGTTACGTGAGGAGGATTAACATATATGGAGTTAAATAAGGGTGGATAAAAATTTACAGTTTAATGCGGACCATACGTTTGACTCTGAATAAATGACAGCAAAGAAAGAGCAAGCATATATTGAATTCCTTGACCTACAACTGAAAGATTTCCATCCCTAACAACTTTTTAATGCTGTATGGCGCACTGGAATTTAATCGTAAATAAACGACGTGACTTCGGCTCAGTTGTTCTTCAGTTGGATAACAGCATCTTAAACGGGCCAGCTTATACTAATCTCCTTATCCAGCAACTCAAGGATTCCTATCTTTACCATCTTTTTAATGCGCACTGGACTTTTTATGAATCTCTGTCATGGAGTTATTTTTTAACATAGTGCTGCACGTCTCTATAATTATTTTCTCAATGGTGGAGCTCACATGGTATGTACATTTACGAGACCTTATATGTCTTTACATTTGATTTCTTCGGTATTTATGTTTTAATTTTGCTTTAGGCTGATGATGATCTAATATTATGTCAAAACTAGTCCCTAATAATTTATGTAATTTAAACTCTGTATATTTTGTATTGAAAATATGGACCTTAAAAATACATTAGTTTAACTCTATTGTAAAACAATGTTTACCAATGGCCTGTGTTCTGTCACTTTCCTACGAGAATCTCCTGAAGTCAGAATTTGTCTTCAGGCACTATGCATAAGTACATGCCCTATATTTCCAAATGCATATCTTAGATTTTCCGTGTTGTCTCCTGTTCGCAAGAAAAAGAATAGTTGCCATGACTTATGACTCGACCCTCATATGTACAGTATTGTTTACGTTGCATAAATTTGTCAATGATAGAGAATTAGGTGACAATACAAACAAATATAAACAAATAATGATGATTTTATAAGAACTCAACCGTCATTTATTAGCATAATGAAATGTTGTACTTATCTGGATTGCTGAAGCTTAGTTCGTTGTCACCAAACACTATTTCATGGCTGACTTATTTGTACAGTTTATTGATGCAGATGATATTACTGAAGACATTTTCTGTTTTGTCCACTTTAAGATGGATGCACATACTTGTCCCCTGTGAACCATGTGACCTTGCCATGGTGGGGAGGCTTGCACGTCCCAATGAAGCAGATAGCCAAGCAGCAGGTGCAACCATAGCGGATGGGTATCTGTCAATACCATACAAACAAATGGTTTACTGAAAGGGGGGTAGCAGCCTTTCGGAACTTGCAAGAGCAGCAGTCTAGATGATTGATATGGCCCTGTAATAATACTCAACAGGGCTTAGCTGTCTTGATACTGTTACACGGCTGAAAGCAATGGGAAACTACAGCTGTAATTAACTCCCGAGGACATACAGCTCTCTCTGTATGAATGATGTACTGATAATGGGTTCCTCCCAGGTAAAATATTCCTGAGGTAAAATTAAAATAGTCCCCCATTCGGATCTCCGGGTGGGGACTACACAACAGGGGGCAATCATCAGAAAGATGGATACTAACTTTCTGCGAGTCAGAGCATAGAATGTTAGAAGTTTGAATCGTTGTAGTAGGTTAGAGAATAAGAAGAGGGAGAATGATAGACTAAATTTAGATGTAGTTGGTATAAGTGAAGTGCGTTAGCAGGAAGAGCAGGATTTTTGGTCAAGTGACAACAGAATAATCAACACAAAATCAAACAGGGGAAATTCAGGAGTTGATTTAATAACGAATAAAAAAAATAGAGCTGAGGGTAAGCTGTTAAGACCAGCATAGTGAAAGGATTATTGCTGTCAAGACAGAAAACAAACCAATGCCCACCACTTTAGTGCAGGTCTTTGTAACTACTAGTTCAGCAGATGATGAGGAAATCGAAAGAATATATGAAGAGACAGATGTTTTAATAGAATATGTAAAAGGTGACAAGAATATAATTGTGCTGGGAGATCGGAATGCAGTGGTAGGCCAAGGAAGAGAAGGTAATGTACTAGGAGAATTCAGATAGGGACAAACGAAAGAAAGAGGAATTCGGCTGGTTGAATTCTGCACCAATCACAACTCAGTGCTTTCTAATACTTGGTTCAAACACCACAAATGACAGCTGTATACGTGGATGAAACCTGGAGACATAGGAAGGTATCAAACAGACTTTATTATGATTACGCAGAGATTCAGAAACCAGGTGTTGGATTGCAAAACTTTCCCAGGAACAAAACGTGGACTCTGATCACAGATTGTTGGTCATGAAAGGCCATCTGAAGTTGAAGAAATTGAAGAAGGGAAGAAATCCAAGGAGATGGGATCTAGACAAGTTGAAAGAAAAGAGAGCGAGGGATTGTTTCAAGGAACATGTTGCACAAAGGCTAAATGCTATTTGCTTTACGTCGCACCGACACAGATAGGTCTTATGGCAACGATGGGATAGGAAAGGCCTAGGAAGTGGAAGGAAGCGGCCGTGGCCTTAATTAAGGTACAGCCCCGGCATTTGCCTGGTGTGAAAATGGGAAACCATGGAAAACCATCTTCAGGGCTGCCGACAGTGGGACTCGAACCCACTATCTCCCGATTACTGGATACTGGCTGCACTTAAGCGACTGCAGCTATCGAGCTCGGTAAAAAGACTAAATGAAAAGGCTGAAGGAAATGCAGTAGAGGAAGAATGGACAGTCATGAAGAATGAGGTCGGTAGGGCTGCTAAAGAAATGTTAGGAAGAAAGGAAAGATTAATTCAGAATCAATGGAAAACTCAGGAGATACTAGACCCGATAGGTGAACGACGAAAAAAAAAAAAGAACGCAAAAAAATTAAGTGGGCAGAAAAGAATACAGGCGATTAAAGAAAGAAGTGGATAGAAAGTGCAGGACAGCTAAGGAAGAATGGCTGAAGAAGAAGTGTAAAGATGTTGAAGGATTACGGTCCTCGGAAAAGTACATGCTGCATACAGGAAAATCAAGGAAGTTTTTGGAGAAAACAAAACTAGGTGTTTGAATATTAAGAGCTCAGATGGATAAACAACTTCTAAGGAAAAAAAGACAGGCAGAAAGATGGTAGGAACATATCCAACAGTTGTATCAAGGTAAAAACGTGGATGATAAGGTTCTGGAACCAGAAGAGGCTGTTGATGCTGATGAAATGGGAGACTCAATTTTGATGTCAGAATTTGATAGAGCTTTGAGATATCTAAATAGGAACAAAGCATCTAGAATTGATGGCATTCTCTCTGAATTACTGACTGCTTTAGGAGAAACCAGCATAGCTTGCCAAGTGTACATAGCATTTCAAGGTAATGTCTATCAACTCAATGATGTGTTTCCATGCAATCACCTATAGGTACATGGTTTTTAGTTATGATGATTGTTATCAGATTCCCCTCAATTCAATTTTCACCAAGAACTTATGATGACTTCAAGGGAGTCAAAAGTGGTCTTCTTATAATTTAATATATTTTTGCAACTAGCTGATGTACCCGTGCTTCACTACGGGATTCTACATTGTATACAGAATTCCGCGTTAGGTAGTGAACACGTTGTGAGCAAGACCGTATTAAATTGTATAGCTCTTAACGTTACCCTAGAAACGCGACGGAGAAATCACCAAACGTCTTTTCTCATGTGAAGACTGGGTTAGGGAATTTTCATTGTAATGGTAGGCCCGCATGCATACTATCAGTCACAATCAGGTTGGGGAATTTCATTATAATGGCAGACACTCACTCCTCACCTGCATGTTTACATCCTCAGAAAGAATGTCTTAGTGGTTCTCCCAACTGAAATGAACATAGGTCATTACGTCATTACAATGACGTCAGTAGGAATGGCGCAAGTAAAAGCAATGCCTTCATATTAAATACTCAATCAAATTAAAAACCACACATTTTCTCACTTTTAACGAACAGTACTACACTGCTGATCTAAGTCCAAAGTTCCAGAGCTGGAATGACCAGGCCGCAGACAGCCGTGATCGGTGAACACTCTTCGTCTTTTTTCAAGTGGGGGAGGGGGGTGCGAATAGTGGAGAGTCCCAGGGTAACTATGCCCTTTTACTAATCGGTTTCCTGTGAGTACCCGATGAGTCAGAAAATCTCAATTCACTACACTGGTTTCACAATTAGAATTAAGGAAGGTTCAATCTTTTCAATACAAAATGTGTTGTATTATTTATTATATTATTAGTACCGGTTTCGACGCTTATTGTGTCATCATCAGCTAAAAAATCACAAGTGGGCAAAGTACACATCACAAAAGTTGTATAAATAATTCTTGCATGGCAAACTACAAATGATAGACTGCTTTTCTCCTTAAAGGCTAAAAGAAAAATGAATAAAATATGATGATATAATAGGACATATAAAAACGTTATAGTCTAATGAGATAGGTAAGTATTGTGCAATAAAATTGGTCTGATGATTGAACATAAAAGTCTGAACGTGATAATAAAACGATGTAGTAAAATTGTCCACTCTTCTGTAGTTATTCAATGGAGACACATAAGTCCGGGTCCGATGTTATGTGAGGTTGGCAAGACCATCAAAAGGTTTTTGTCTAAGGCTGGGACACCTGATGTTAAGCGATTGAATAAGGTTAATCTTTAAAGTTGTCTCAGCTCAACAAGGATGGTGAATCTTAAAAGAAAAGAAATAAAAACTAAGTTAGTGAAATGGAAATCTAAATTAGGATCGCGGCCAAGGATGATAGAACATGAGACTCACCTTGTTCAGCGTGCTGTGTGTGTAGTGTGAGAAGAGTTGTGGACAAGTGAACAAGTGAGATGGGTGTGACTAAGTTGAATGAGTGCGAAGGTAAAGTGAGAAGGGGGGAGAGGGGGAAGGGGAGAGGAAAGGGTAGGGAGGCGGAGTTCAAGGCGGGTCAGGAGGGCGGAGTGGTAGTGGAGTGGGACGTAGAAAAGTGCTGTGGAGAGCGTGAAAGATCGATTTTCCTCCCGTGATTTTGATACCTCTAAAGACTTCGATTAGGAAGTCAAAAAGGATATTGGATTTTTCTGAAATTTCGTTAAGGTTTAGATTAAGATTAAAAAATTGGTCTAGGTGAATGAAACAGTTCTCCGTAACGTCGAGTAAAGGGCCTTTGTTTATGTTTTCGAGAATTTCTAGGTCTTATTCTATGGTAGTAAAATGATGCTTTAAGTCATGTATGTGTTGGCCTATTGCAGAAAATCTATTATATCTGATGGCGTTTACGTGTTCTAAGTATCTAACTTTGAAGCTTCGCCCGGTCTGTCCGATGTATGAGGAAAAACAGTTATTGCATTGAAAACGGTGAACACCTGACTTTGCGTGAATGTCGGATCTGTTTATCAACTTGGAATTGTGAACTATATCTATGTTTCTATTGCTGGTTCTGTACGAAATTTTAATATTATGTTTCTTGAAGACGTTAGTTACACTGTGTATGTTTTCACTAAAGGTGAAGGTGGCGAATAGGGCAGAGTTAGGTCTTTCTTTGGTTAATGTTGTCTTTAGTCTATATTTACATTTGTTGATAATGCGTTCTATGAATGAGGTGTTATAACCGTTGCATTTAGCGATGGCACGAATGGTGTTCAATTCCTTCTTTAGGTTTTCCTTGGATAACGGTATTTTTAGTGTACAGTCTACCATATTATAGTAAGTGGCGCATGTGTCTCCATTGAATAACAACAGAAGAGTGGACAATTTTACTACATCGTTTTATTATCACATTCAGACTTTTATGTTCAATCATCAGACCAATTTTATTGCACAATACTCACCTATCTCATTAGACTATAACGTTTTTATATGTCCTATTATATCATCATATTTTATTCATTTTTCTTTTAGCCTTTAAGGAGAAAAGCAGTCTATCTATCATTTGTAGTTTGCCATGCAAGAATTATTTATACAACTTTTGTGATATGTACTTTGTCCACTTGTGATTTTTTAGCTGATGACGACGCAATAAGCGTCGAAAACGGTACTAATAAATAATATGTTGTGAACATCACGTACAACACATTTTGTATTGAAAAGGTTGAACCTTCCTTAATTCTAATTGCGAATCTCAGTTCAATACGGGAAAATGAAGTTTTTAACTTATAATCACTACACTGGCGGCGGAAAAATCTGACTTGGGGGCAAATTTTTCCGCCAAGCCAGAGAAGAAACGCCCTCCCCTCTTCACTGCTAATTTGGAATAAAAATGAATGTAGAATTTAATAAAAGTTCAGAGGAAGAAGCTCTTCTTAAGAAACGGCTCTTTCAGGGTTGAATTTTGAGTTATTTAGTGAATTGTGGTGCTATCATTTGGAATAGGCCTAAATTGTAATTATAGATCATGTCATACTACTACTACTACTACTACTACTACTAAGTGAGCCCCTGCCTTAAGTGTGCACACTGCTCATTCAAAATAGCGTGTCCGGGTAGGGATCGAATAGCTGGAATACTACGATGAACCAGTGTGTTACGTACCAGCAGTATCAGAAAATGTATGAACCAGAGCAATGTCATGCTAAAGAAGGAAGTTTTCTAACTCCCCGGCTATTTCACACCAATATTCAGCCAGGCTGTTATACTCGGTACGCAGCAGTAATCCCATCTATCGGAGTTGAGCGGCAGCATAAGAGACAAAGAACATCACAACAAACAATGGTCAGAGTAATGTTATTGTTGATCAATGTTATGCGCTGTCGATATTGTAGGCCGTCACATTTAGTTTCCTTCCGACTATGAAATACCACTCTTATCATAGTCGGTACGGTAAAAGTGAATAAAACATAAATGATCGGAAATTGTATTCTCTATAACTTTTGTTATGTAGTACTTTTCAATGGGACCAATAAAATAGGTATTTAAAAATTAAATTTTAGATGCTTTCCCCTAAACTACAATTTCATCCAGGGCGAATAAAATTGTTTATAACTTAGACTGTAGTTTGTTATTCCCCGACTCTACATACCGATTTTCATTCAATTCTGTTAACCCATTTTCTCGTGGCTCGGCGTTGATATGGACTTAGCAACAAAAACACAAATTCATAAATATCTGTGTTATCATAGCTGGTACGGTAACAATGTGTGACATAAATGATCGGAAATTTAATTCTGTATAACTTAAATTATGCTATATTTATCGATAGGACCACTAATAGTATAAATATTTGAGAGTAAAATTTTAGGCCTTCCCCTAAACTACCATTTCACTCAGCATGAATAAAATGAGTTATAGCCTAGATTGTAGCTGCTCATCCCCCGACTTCACATACCGATTTTCATTAAATTCTCTTCAGCCGTTTTCTCGTGATGCGTGTACATACATACATACATACATACATACATACAGTCAGACAGACAGACAGACAGACAGAAATTACGGAAAAGTAAAAAGTGCATTTCCTTGTCACTGTGGACATGACCGATACAGAAATACCATTCTTTTCCATTTCTGAGTAATGTACAGACAAAACTCTCATTTTATATATATAGATGTGTTGAATGGTGGAACATCCCTCAAACTCTACATTATATACTAAAAACTCACGTTAGAGGCTGCGTGGCCAAGGCGGTAAAGGCATGCTTGTATCGTCCATCTAGAGGGACATGGGTTTGACTCCCCACTACAAATTCTAAAATTTAAGAAACAATATCTCCATGTCTGGAGGTGCACATGGGCCTGAGGTTCACTCAGCCTACACCAAAAATAAGTACCAGGTTAACTCCTGGGAGCAAAGGAAGCTGGGCGTAGAGCTAACCACTCTATCCCACAAAGTGCCAATGTTATGGATAGTGGAAGCCTTTACCTTCCACCCTTGCAATGGCCTTCACGGCTTGTACCAGATATGACTTTGCTTTTTGTTTTTTAAATACCAGTACTCAAGTTTATTATGTTGGTTTATTCATACCCCCTACTTTGTAATTCAGCGAACATGTAATGGCTAATCTTCTTTTTCTTCTTTTCCTGCCGCTTTTTCCCACACCTGTGGGGTCGCGGGTGCGAACTGTGTCGCACATGTGGATTTGGCCCTGTTTTACGGCCGGATGCCCTTCCTGACGCCAACCCTCTATGGAGGGATGTAAGCACTATTGCGTGTTTCTGTGGTGGTTGGTAGTGTAGTATGTTGTCTGAAGATGATGAGGAGAGTGTTGGGACGGACATATACACCCAGTCCCCGAGCCAGAAGAATTAATCAGAAGCGATTAAAATCCCCGACCCGGCCGGGAATCGAACCCGGGACCCTCTGAACCGAAGGCCAGTACGCTGACCATCAGCCAACGAGTCGGACATGTAATGGCTAATGATGATGTAAAATATATTTTTCTTTATTGCATACTTTTGTTGTTGTTGTTGTTATTATTATTATTATTATTATTATTATTATTATTACTACTACACATCCCTTAAAATGTAAATAAACTAATATTTTATATACTTAATTATGCTTATCTCTTTGTATTCATTTATTTCATTGCATATTGTTATTCCTATGACAACATGCCTTCTTTATGATGTAAACTAGCTGATGTACCTGTGCTTCGCTACGGGATTCTCAGAAAGACTGACTTTGTGGTTTTCCTAACCTAAAATCAACATAGGTCATTACAAAAACGTAAGTATGAATGTAGTGATTAAAAGCAATCCTATCATATAAAATACTCAGTGTTCTCCCCAGAAATTTTCGTCAGCTGGGTGGCAGGAATGAGCAGCCGGGCGGAGAATACTACGTAAAAAATGAACATGCTAAAATTTCACTTTATTCCTCCCAGGTATTGACAATAATATCAGACAGGTATACATTAACTGCAAAATATAACTATTTTAGTGTTATTATCACGAACAAGATATAAGAGTATTTCGAACTTCTAGCGTTCTACAGCTCGCTATTTTCATATTTGATTTACAAGTTGCTTTATGTCACACCGACTCAGATACGTCTTATGGCGACGATGGGATAGTAAGGCGCTAGGAGTGGGAAAGAAGTGACCGTGGCCTTAATTGAGGTGCAGCCCCAACATTTGCCTGGTGTGAAAAAGGGAAACCACGGAAAACCATTTTCAGGGCCGCCGAAAGTGGGGTTCGACTACTGCTCGTTCATAATCATATAGGCCTGAGACCGGGGCTTACCACTCCGTTGCTGTGGAGTGCAATATGGGTTTTGTGACGTCATGCGGAATCGAATGCACGCATGCGATTCCACGTTAATCCAGACAACTGCTCGAGTACTACACTACATGATAGTCAAGCTAAACATTTAACCTCCGATGTAATTGAAGCAATTATGCTGATAAAAAGTGATATATCATGTAAATAAACAGTTTTACAGTATGTACAATTTAATTTGGAGCAATCAGTGATTCAAATATGTATAAATATTATGTAATTAGCAATTACCTAGGTTATGTTAGCCGGGCGGCCTGTAAAAACGAGAGGGCGGTGCGCCCATCAAAAAGGTCCTAGGGAGAACACTGAATACTCGATCAAATGGAAAGCCGCACGTTTTATCACTTGTAACGAACAGTGCTGTGGTTAGATTGCGGTGCCAATCTAATAGTCCAAAGTTCCAGAGCTGGGATGACCAGGGCGCAGATTGCCATGAACGCTCATCTGCCATTATTCCACTAAATATGCACACTGTTCATTCCAATCAGTGCCTCAGAGTAGGGTTTGAATAGCCCGAATGCTATGATGATCCAGTGTGTTACGTACCAGTAGTATCAGAGAATTTATAAACCAGGGGAATGGCATGCTAAAGACGAAAGTTATCTGACTCCGCAGCTACTTCCCATCAATATTCAGACAGGCTGTTACACTCTGTACGACTGGGCGAGTTGACCGTGTGGTTAGCGGTGCGCAGCTGTGAGCTTGCATCCGAGAGATAGTGAATTCGAACCCCATTGTCGGCAGCGCTGAAGATGGTATTCCGTTCCTTCCCAGGCAACATTGACAGTAACGTTCTTTTCGATGCTTCACGTATAGAATCTCTAGTTTCTTTAGTTATTGCATTTTGTTGCTGCCTTTGACTTTTCGATGCATTTTCAATACTGGTGTTCTGTATAAAACTCTGTGGAGTGATCCGCACATTTCCAACCTCTTCAGCGAAGGAGATGGAGAACTACGGAGCAGCCATGGACTTGAACTTCCTCCGGGCGTCTGGATAAGATAGCTTATCCAGCGTTTTTATCTCCTGGATCTTCTTCTCCCGCTTAAATGTAGGGCGCTCCTTGGAGTTTGGAGCATGTGCACCCGGGCAGTTGACGCACACAGGTGGTGGTGTGCAGTCAACCCCGGCATGCTCGCACTTCCCACACATTTTACAGCTCGTCGAACCTGTACATCGCAATGAGGTGTGGCCAAACTTTTGACAGTTATAGCACCTCATTGGTGTCGGAATTTTTGGATACCTGTTTTCATACATTTAAACATTCTTCTATTCATTCAACTGAAAAATGTTAAGACTGTTCAGCCATACTGACTATGTGGACAGGTTCGTTACACTGCAATCAGCCACACACAATAATTGATAAAAATTATTGATCGTGACAATCATGACAGTCCACCAACACAAATTTGGACATGCCATAATCTGGAACTCTGCCCCGTTTTGTAAGCAGTCCATTTGTCCACATGTTTTCAACACATTTCCACTGCCACTTCTAGCCATGGTTAGAGCTGCGATTCGATCAGGCACACTCAGGATTCAATCTCGCATGTTCTCTTGTGGTATGAGCTCCCATTCTGCCTGCAGTGCAGCCTGAAGTTTAACCAGTGTGTCACGGGAACGACTCCTAGCACATCTCTCAAGCATATCCCAGACGGGACTATGAGTAGGCTACACCATACACTCAGTTTCGACTTCAGCCAGGTACTCATGTACACAAAAGGCAATGTGTGGGCAAGCACTGTCATGCATCAGGATAAAGTTCTCACTGATGACAGGTGCAAAAGTCACCGCATGATACACCAAAATCTACTTGATGTATCGGTGGGCTGTCAGACTTCCAATCTCGACAAACACAAGTTCCGTGCGCACATTAGTGATAATCCCAGCCTATACCATCACAGAGCCTCCTTGACCGGTGCCCTTGTAGAGAAACTACAGGGTGAATAACGCACCCTCGACTTTCTCCATACTCACCCCTTCCATCCGGTGCCCTCAAACGGAATCTGGATTCATCCAAAAAACAGCCCTGAGCTCCACAGTTTCGATGGGCATTGGTAAATTGTATTCAAGAGGCACGGTGCTCACGTGTTAAGCAGAGGTCCTGTGGTGGGCCTCTTGGACTTTTAAATCTGCTTCAGACAACCTCCTCCTTATTGTCCTTTCGCAGATGTTCATGCCCTGTACTTGCTGCAAAAAATGTCTGGCCTCCACAGCTGTTGTGTGTCAATCACAAAGAACTTGCATTATGACAAAGCGATCATCACACTCAGTACGATCACACTCAGTAGTACTTTTCCTACAACCAGAACTGCGCCTACTGGTGTAGATATTGTCCTCTCTGTACCGACTTCACCCACGTACTCATGTACACAAAAGGGAATGTGTGGGCAAGCACTGTCATGAATCAGGATAAAGTTCTCACTAATGACAGGTGCAAAAGGCACCACATGATAGAGCCCGTACTACGACAGCCAGATAAAAGTATGGTTTAAATTTATGCGGCAGTTTGCACATTTATCTGGAGGTTCAGTTGAAAACACATACTACAACTTGTGTTTATGTGTAATCTGGGAGAATATTCTCTAGTTTAGATATGCCAAAGTTGGACAGGCACTTAACGCTCTTATCTGGGAACTTTGCTCCTACCAGGGACACTCCTGTTAGATTTAACGTCAAAAACTTCATAATTGGTCCTTATTGAAAAAAGATTTACATTCAGAAATAAAGGGTAGGATTCTCCACCTGTTCAATACAACTTAAAATGTGATATAAATTAAAATGTCACATTTTATTAATAATTTTTAGGTACCGGTTTCGGCATTCTATATGCCATCATCAGCCTAGGTTTAGCAAACAAGGACATTGAGTAAATTACATATGTATATACACAAATAAACCTTCTAAAAGTCTAGCAATTTATAATACATACAGCGATGGAACGACTGTGGGCCCAGCAGACTATGCCGTTGATGGCGATTGCGAACAGCATGACACTCAGTACCGATCCCTGGGGTACTCCATTTTCCTGAACGTAATATTGCGAAAATGCGTTCCCTACTCGGACTTGAAGTTCTCAATAAACGTTGGCAAATTTCCCCGAAATCCCCACTGGTGTACTGTGGAGAGAATCCCACATCGCCAGGTAGTGTTGTAAGCTTTCTCCAGGTCAAAAAACACGGCGACTAAGTGTTCCTTCCAGAGAAAGGCCTCCTGAATGGCGCTCTCCAGTCTGACCAGATGATCAGTGACAGACTGATGAGAGCGAAAACCACACTGGTAGTTAGACAAGAGACCCTCCTTTTCCATGGCCCACAGAAGACGCCGGTTAACCATCCTTTCAAATAGCTTACAGAGGCCATTTGTAAGGCATATTGGCCTATAACTATCCAGAAGTTTTGGATCTTTACCTGGCTTGGGAATTGGCATCACAATTATCTCACGCCATTGAGATGGAAACACTCCCTCACTCCATATTCTGTTGAGATTATGGATTTTGTCCGGTCCAGGAGCTGTATCTCTGCATAGCACAAGTGCACTCCGCAACTCCCACTTTGTGAAGGGTACGTTGTAGGGATGCGAAGCACTAGAGGCAAAAGAGAGATGCGGTGCCTCTGCTTTGCGCTTAATTGGAAGAAATGCAGAGTCATATCTCCTACAGCTGGGCGTATCTGCGAAATGTGACGCGATATGGTCGGCAATGACTGAAGGAATCGTAACTATATCTCCATTAATGGAGATTCCGGGTACTGAGGGCACATTCTGTACCCCAACAATAAGACGGAGTTTTGTCCATACTTCTGATGACGGAGTATCTGCCGTGATGGATGACACATACTTTTCCCACGTAGCTTTCTTACTTTCTCGAATCAAAAAACGGGCCTTCGCGTGCAGACGCTTAAATGTGATATGATTGGCCATCGTAGGATTCCGATGATAATGCTTAAAAGCCTGTCGGCGATCACGTATGGCCACTGCAATTTCATCCGTCCACCATGGGACCTGTTTCCGGCGATGATTACCGGACGAGGAAGGAATTGTTTCCCTGCAGCAGCCAAAAGTCCAGTAATAATGGAAAAATCGTGGGTGTCAACAGACTCCAGCACATCATCAAATCAAATCAAAATCTCTTTATTTGCAAATGAGGTGTCTACCTCGGTGGCAAATGGTACACTAAAATACATTATTCTCAAGCACTAAATATTAAATTAACAAGAGAAGAAAATTTTCTATAATACAATATTATACAATTTACGCTAACATTTTTTTCTATTAAATACACAGCTCATCCTTAATAAATTTATATTGTTTACAAAATTCTATTTATAATATCTCCTGTACTACTTACAAATATAGTCAACTGATATACAGTATGTGGAATTATTTCAAATGATACTATACAACTGGTATAAGATTAAACTTTACATTGCATTTATTTACTTTTTTTTTTACCCATTCTGGAACCTTAGTAGTATAAGTAGCATAACGACCTGCTGCGTCTTAACCAGAGCCCCTTTTGCCACCACTTTTCAGAGTTCCTGAAGGGCCTTCACAGCTACCGTAGTGGTCCCAGGGTTCTCCAAGTTCCCACTGTACTTTACCCCTACAGGCAGTCCCCTACTTCAGCTGTCCAAACTCCTTTGACCAGGGGATGGAATTAATTTATTCACACACATTTTTTTTTTTATTTACAATAACCTGCACTGGTCGAATACCCTCTAACACTTCATTTATTTTCTCTGTTGCTGTTTATTCTCTTTTTGAATATCTGTACAGATTTTGGAAAAGGATCAAACACTACCCCTGATAAACTGTTCCACTCCTTCACATCCTTCCCAATGAATGAAAATTTACCCCAATCGCTTCTGCTAAAATTCCTTCTAATTTTGTATTTGTGGTCTGTCCTGCCGATATAATTATTTTCCAACTGAAGCCTCTCACGGATATCTCCCCATGCTTCTTCTCTTGTATAGGCTCTATATAATCCTATAAGTCTAGTTTTCTCCCTTCTCTTACTTAATTAGTTTCCCACCCAAGTTCCTTTAACATTTCTGATACACTACTCTTTCTCCTGAAATCCCCTGTTACAAATCTTGCTGCTTTCCTCTGCACACTATCTATTTCTTTTATTAGGTATTCTTGGTGAGGATCCCAAACACTGTTTGCATATTCCAATAATGGACGAACCATACTTAAGTAACTTTTTTCTTTTAATTCTTTATTGCATCCTTTAAGTAGCCGTCATCAGCCATCACTGCGCGTTTCGTAAATTCTGGCCAATTTTACCTCCGAAGTAACCAGCGCTTGGGTACTTCGGACTGTCTTTGATTCAAGAGAGATAGAATTATCGGGAATTGGTCACTATCACAGAGGTCGTCGTGTACTTGCCACCGTAGCAGGGGAACTAGCGCACAGCTGCACAAAGTGACATCCAAGTGTGAGAATGTGCCATGTGCACTGCTGAAATGTGTCGGTTCCCCTGTATTAAGCACGTAACAATCAAACAGGTTGATTATTCGCTCGAGCATCCTCCCCCTAGCACAGCAAGACGGAGAACCCCATACTATGTTACGGGCGTTTATGTCTCCCAGCATAAGGAAAGGAGGAGGCAACTGAGTGATCAAATTTTGTAGTGCATGCATTTCAAGGTTATAATCCGGTTGAATGTACACGTTGCAAACCGTTGTCATTACTGGCAATGGAGTGCGAGATGCAACTGCATCTAGCTGAGGACGGAGCAGTACTTCTTCGCTGAAGACGTCGGAGCGAACTAGGGTACAAACGCCCCCAGTTGCCGTGCCATCCAAAGCTACTCTGTCTTTGGAATAAAGACGATATCCTCTCATAGTCGTATTGTGTCCAAGTCTCAAACGAGATTGCTGTAGACAGACTATGGAGGCCGCATAGACGGATATCAATTGATGTAACTCAGCTAGGCGACAGTGGTTACTACTGCAGTTCCAGTGCAATAGTGCCATTGTGTGGATAGGTAAAGCTTTGAATTCAGAGCAATTTCTTGCCCTTCATTCGGTCCATTACCTGCCAGATTCCGCCGTCTTTGTCGGTATCATTTTTGTCACAATCACCATCTACGACAATGAGTAGTTCAGTCTCCATTGTCTCCTCAGAAGAAGGAGGCACAGTGACTGGACACTCCGCGGACGGTGATCTCATTGATCGGGAACAGTCGGCCTTCTTCCTGGGAGAACTAGGTTCTCCAGAAAGTGATCGAACAAGAGGGTGTCGGGGCCTCTCGCTCTTGCCCACCGTTTCTGCCTTTTTTGGAGGAGAGCCGGCAGATGGCTTGCCGGATTTTCTGGACTTTACAGCCCTATTTGGGGAAGTCTTTCCCCCCGCCCTGTTGGGGGAGGACTTCCTAGCCGAACGTTCCTGGGAAGGGCCCTTCCCAGGCAACATTGACAGTAATGTTCTTTTCGATGCTTCACGTATAGAATCTCTAGTTCTTTAGTTATTGCATTTTGTTGCTGCCTTTGACTTTTCGATGCATTTTCAATACTGGTGTTCTGTATAAAACTCTGTGGAATGATCCGCACATTTCCAACCTCTTCAGCGAAGGAGATGGAGAACTACGGAGCAGCCATGGACTTGAACTTCCTCCGGGCGTCTGGATAAGATAGCTTATCCAGCGTTTTTATCTCCTGGATCTTCTTCTCCCGCTTAAATGTAGGGCGCTCCTTGGAGTTTGGAGCATGTGCACCCGGGCAGTTGACACACACAGGTGGTGGTGTGCAGTCAACCCCGGCATGCTCGCACTTCCCACACATTTTACAAGTCGTCGAACCTGTACATCGCAATGAGGTGTGGCCAAACTTTTGACAGTTATAGCACCTCATTGGTATCGGAATTTTTGGACAAACACTCAGACGATACATTGCCACTTTTATCCATTCAGGTATGGTCTCGGCATGGAAGGTAAGGATGAAAGCACCCGTATCGAGTAGCTTATCACCCACATGCCTCTTCAACCTCTTCACGTCGTTTACACTCCGACGTGCTAGGTACCGGATCATCGTATCATCGGAAGACTTAACCAAATCCCTGTGGAATATAACCCCCTTGCAAGAGTTAAGAGTTTGGTGCTTCTTGATTTTCACCTCTACCTTTCCGAATAACTTGGCTTTAAGTAGCTGTCTGGACTGTTCAGCCGTAGATGTCTTGATAAGTATGGATCCATCGCGGAGCTTGCGCATCTCGTCGACTTCACCAGCAACAATTTCTTTGCTGGAATTGCTGATCATGAAAGGACATATCCTGGAGTATACCGCTTGCATTTCTTACCTATTTTTTATGCCGTTTTTTGAAGGGCACCACCCTTTGAAAGAGTTGAAAGAGAAGAGAGAGGTTCCACTTTTTGGTCTCACGAGTACTCCGGAAATATGAAGTCGACCTTCGGCAGAGCCAAGGAGATGTACCGAAGGCAAGGCTATATACTTCAGAGGGCGGCTGGTATCAGGAGGGGGTCGCTAGGAACTACTCACCCAGTAGCCATGCATCACCTCGCCACGACCCGAAACTTGTGATTGGGGGAGGATAAAACCTCCGTACTAACCTATTCTACCCGAGGCAGAGAGGGTAGCCAGACAGGAAGAGGAATTAAATTTAAGGTGGTGAGAATAGAAGGGTAGAAATAGTGATGAAGAATAAAGAGCACAGTCACCTCTCAGGCAACTCGAGGGACACCTTGTTAGTCTGGCCCTACACCAACGGCCAATCCAGCATGGGTGACCCTGAGCTGGCACAGCCTTCGGGATCAACAAGCACACAAGCCCCCACACCGACGTCAGGGTCATGGTGTCCCTAGAGGGAGTCTGGCACCAAACCCTAATCCAGAACAAATTTTTCAAAATCCAAATTGAACTGTTTCCACTTACAGTAAAAACTAGCCTTTTACACTGACATCACAGATGCCATGTCGCTGTTTAAAGCATGTAAACCATCCAGATGGTGCATCAAAATCACCCTCCATCCCAAGAGATTTGAAAAAAACTTCGCTTTAGTCATACATATCGGTCCCAACACTGGAGTCCCTTGAGCTCACTGCTGTGAATACTACTCCAACATGCATTGGTCAAGCTCCTCAAACGTAGATTTTTTAATAGTTTTTCAGTTCACCATACCAATGTCTGCATCGGACAAACAAGCAAATAATATAAGTTTGTCTTTGGTGCGTAAAATATCCCGCACAGCAGAATCACCAACGCTATATTGGATACACACCTGTTTAACGTTAAACCTTGTTCCTCATTTTGTACAATATCCAAATTCTGTTGAATTGTCAAAACGACACGCTTCCGTTTGGTTGCCATTGTTTGCGAACTGAACTGCACAGAACAAAAACAAGACAATGACTGAGAATGGGCGGCCCTGTAACTCCTAACACTCATGCATTTTTTGTGTTTTTGACATCGCAGTTAAGCCACAACGCGGTTGATTTGATTATAGTAAATCGAGAGTTGAGTGTAGCATTCCTGATATAGGTGTTATGCCTGGTATGCATTCTTCCAGCTTCTCCACAGATGAGTAACATATCCACAAACTCAACGCAGGAATAAGTCATGAGGGAGTGATGTGATCTGCCTCAAAGGAGGGGAGTTTGCAGACCTACACACCAACCTGCTGTCTCATGTTGTTATTGTTCCAATGGGGCACACTTTGCCTTAGCTGTGACCTATGATGCTTGGAATATGTACAACGTAACTAACTCGAATGTTGGTTGCCTGTGTCCTAGCTACAGACCATCACCTCCTCACACAACCCAGCTCTAAATATCATACCATGATACTAACGACACTTTTAGTGGTACATAAAGAAATCAGTCCACAAAAATTATTAAGTATCCAACCTTACCACACTCCAGACAACATACATACATACATACATTATCATTATAGACCGTTATGCCTTTCAGCGTTCAGTCTGCAAGCCTCTCAGAATTTACTAAACATCGCCACAATCCTCGATTTGCAACTAGTGTTGTGGCCTCATTTAGTTCTATACCTCTTATCTTTAAATCGTTAGAAACCGAGTCTAACCATCGTCGTCTTGGTCTCCCTCTACTTCTCTTACCCTCCATAACAGAGTCCATTATTCTCCTAGGTAACCTATCCTCCTCCATTCGCCTCACATGACCCCACCACCGAAGCCGGCTTATGCGTACAGCCTCATCCATCGAGTTCATTCCTAAATTAGCCTTTATCTCCTCATTCCGAGTACCCTCCTGTCATTGTTCCTACCTGTTTGTACCAGCAATCATTCTCGCTACTTTCATGTCTGTTACTTCTAACTTATGAATAAGATATCCTGAGTCCACCCAGCTTTCGCTCCCGTAAAGCAAAGTTGGTCTGAAAACAGACCGATGTAAAGATAGTTTCATCTGGGAGCTGACTTCCTTCATACAGAATACTGCTGATCGCAACTGCGAGCTCACTGCATTAGCTTTACTACACCTTGATTCAATCTCACTTATTATATTACCATCCTGGGAGAAAACACAACCTAAATACTTGAAATTATCGACCTGTTCTAGCTTTGTATCAGAAATCTGACATTCGATTCTGTTGAATTTCTTACCTACTGACATCAATTTAGTCTTCGAGAGGCTAATTTTCATACCATAATCATTGCACCTATTTTCAAGTTCCAAGATATTAGACTGCAGGCTTTCGGCACAATCTGCCATTAAGACCAAGTCGTCAGCACAGGCTAAACTGCTTACTACATTTCCACCTAACTGAATCCCTCCCTGCCATTTTATACCTTTCAGCAGATGATCCATGTAAACTACGAACAGCAAAGGTGAAAGATTACAGCTTTGTCTAACCCCTGTAAGTACCCTGAATCAAGAACTCATTCTACCATCAATTCTCACTGAAGCCCAATTGTCAACATAAATGCCTTCAATTGCTTTTAATAATCTGCCTTTAATTCCATAGTCCCCCAGTATGGCGAACATCTCTTCCCTCGGTACCCTGTCATAAGCTTTCTCTAGATCTACGAAACATAAACACAACTGCCTATTCCTCTCGTAGCATTTTTCAATTACCTGGCGCATACTGAAAATCTGATCCTGACAGCCTCTCTGTGGTCTGAAACCACACTGGTTTTCATCCAACTTCCTCTCAACGACTGACTGCACCCTCCCTTCCAGGATGCCAGTGAATACTTTGCCTGGTATACTAATCAATGAGATACCTCGATAGTTGTTGCAATCCTTCCTGTTCCCTTGCTTATAGATAGGTGCAATTACTGCTTTTGTCCAATCTGAAGGTACCTTACCAACACTCCACGCTAATTTTACTACTCTATGAAGCCATTTCATCCCTGCCTTCCCACTGTACTTCACCATTTCAGGTCTAATTTCATCTATTCCTGCTGCCTTATGACAATGGAGTTTATTTACTATCCTTTCCACTTCCTCAAGCATAATTTCACCAACATCCTTTTCCTCCTCCCCATGAGCTTGGCTGTTTGCAACACCACCATGATGATTTCCGTTTACATTGAGAAGATGTTCAAAATATTCCCTCCACCTCTCCAGTGATTCCCTGGGATCTATTATGAGTTCACCTGAATTACTCAAAACACTGTTCATTTCCTTTTTCCCTCCCTTCCTAAGGTTCTTTATTACTGTCCAGAAAGGTTTCCCTGCTGCTTGACCTAGTCTTTCCAGGTTATTACCAAAATCTTCCCATGACTTCTTTTTGGATTCAACAACTATTTGTTTCGCTCTGTTTCTTTCATCTACGTACCAATCCCTGTCTGCCTTGGCCCTTGTTTGGAGCCATTTCTGATAAGCCTTCTTTTTACGTTTACAGGCTGCTCTCACTTCATCATTCCACCAAGATGTTCGCCTTTTCCCATCTTTACACACAGTTGTTCCTAGGCATGCCCTTGCTGTTTCTATTACAGCATCTCTGTATGCCACCCATTCACTTTCTATATCCTGAACCTGCTTACTGTCTACTGTTTGAAACTTCTCACTAATCATATCCATGTACTTCTGTCTAATTTCCTCGTCCTGGAGACTTTCTACCCTTATCCGTTTGCAGACAGATTTCACTTTCTCTACCCTAGGCCTAGAGATACTTAGTTCACTACAGATCAGATAGTGGTCTGTATCATCGAAAAATCCCCGAAAAACTCATACATTCCTAACAGATTTCCTGAATTCAAAGTCTGTTAAGATATAGTCTATTATGGATTTGGTACCCCTAGCCTCCCATGTGTAGCGGTGAATAGCCTTATGCTTGAAGAATGTATTCGTAACAGCTAAACCCATACTAGCACAGAAGTCCAGCAAACGCTTCCCATTCCCATTAGCTTCCATATCTTCCCCACATTTACCAATCACCCTTTTGTATCCTTCAGTTCTATTCCCAACTCTCGCATTGAAATCGCCCATTAGCACTATTCTATCCTTGCTGTTGACCCTGACCACGATGTCACTCAATGCTTCATAAAACTTGTCAACTTCATCCTCATCTGCACCCTCACATGGTGAATACACAGACACAATTCTAGTCCTAATTCCTCCCACTGACAAATCTACCCACATCATTCGCTCATTTACGTGCCTAACAGAAACTATGTTGCGTGCAATGGTATTCCTGATAAGTGCCCTACCCCAGACTCTGCCCTTCCCTTTCTAACACCCATCAAGTACACTTTATAATCTCCTATCTCTTCCTCATTATCTCCCCTTACCCGAATATCACTTACTCCTAGCACATCCAGATGCATCCTTTTTGCTGACTCAGCCAGTTCTACCTTCTTTCTTCCATAAGCCCCATTAATATTGATAGCTCCCCATCGAATTCCATTTCGTTCGCCAAGTTGTTTCCAAAGGAGTCCCTCGCCTGTCAAATGGGAGTGGGACTCCATTACTCCCATAGGTCCGAGGCTTGCTTAAAGTGTTCTGAGCTCGGTAAATTCATGAAGCAGGATGCTGCCCTACTTGCACTCCAGACAATTATCAGTTAAAAAATAATAAACATTATTTGCATGGAATTCGAACCTCTGTACCCTCAAGCCCTTTCCACTATCATATCTCCGGCCACACCTCTGCCAAGTGAGCTATAGTGAGGCTTGGCAAACAGCGGGCAGTTTCCAGCCTATTCAATACCAGTTCCTGGTCTATGTGTGTACCTCTTGTTGTAATATCCGTGCTAGTTCTACGGGTTCATTTGGGGTACCCATAATGAATTAATGGTGGCCCTGATGATTTATGCTGTCTTCTAGATAGTAATTACACATCTCATTACATTTCCCCAGATCAGAGAGAGGGACATACGTTTTTTAAGAATCATAGTTTACATGGCAGGTTCAATAAAACTATACAACAAGGGGAGAATGGGCCACTCGGTACAATTAACCGTTTTCAAAATATCTGTGACAAACATTTCAAACTCTCTCTTAACTCCACTACGGTAGCACTTGTCACAGCTGACAGAGGACAGCAGGGCAAGCAGCAACAATAACAATCAATCAATCAATCAATCAAAAAATCAATCAATCAAAAAATCAATCAATCACTACTGATCTGCATTTAGGGCAGTTGCCCAGGTGGCAGATTCCTTATCTGTTGTTTTCCTAGCCTTTTCTTAAATGATGGCAAAGAAATTGGAAATTTATTGAACATCTCCCTTGGTAAGTTATTCCAATCCCTAACTCCCCTTCCTATAAATGAATACTTGCCCCAATTTGTCCTCTTGAATTCCAACGCAATCTTCATATTCTGATCTTTCCTACTTTTAAAGACACCACTCAAACTTATTCGTCTTCTGATGTCCTCCCACGCCAACTCTCCACTGACAGCTTGGAACATCCCACTTATAATATTCCTGGTTACCAGCGTTTTGCCCCCGTGTGCTAAGCTGGGCTCATCAGTTGGTACTTAGCACACCCAGCAAGACGCATGGCTAGTGCATACCATAGAGGCCACTGCGTAGGCTACTTGAAGCCACTGGCAGTGCCAACGCACTATCAGAGACTGTCTCCTTACCAAACATTGAAAAATTGACAATGTCCAATAATGGGTCACTTATGTGGATATTATAAATTTACTCATTCGGGACAAATATTTCAGGTTCCCTATGGGAATCAACATCTATATCACATACCACTTAGTCTAGCAGCTTATCTCCTTTCTCCCAAGTCTTCACAACCCAAACTTTGTAACATTTTTGTAACGCTACTCTTTTGTCGGAAATCACCCAGAACAAATCGAGCTGCTTTTCTTTGGATTTTTTTTCATTCTTGAATCAAGTAATCCTGGTGAGGGTCCCATACACTGAAACCATACTCTAGTTGGGGTCTTACCAGAGACTTATATGCCCTCTCCTTTACATCCTTACTACAACCCCTAAATACCCTCATAACTATGTGCAGAGATCTGTACCCTTTATTTACAATCATATTTACGTGATTACCCCAATGAAGATCATTCGTTATATTAAGACCTAGGTATTTAAAATGATCCCCAAAGGGAACGTTCACCCCATCAACTCAGTAATTAAAACTGAGAGGACTTTTCCTATTTGTGAAACTCACAACATGACTCTTAACCCCGTTTATCATCATAACATTGGCTACTGTACATCTCACAACATTATCGAGGTCATTTTGCAGTTGCTCCCAATCTTGTAACTTATTTATTACTCTGTACAGAGTAACATCATCTGCAAAAAGCCTTATCTCTGATTCCACTCCTTTACACGTATCATTGATATATATAAGAAAACATAAAAGTCCAATAATACTGCCTTGAGGAATTCCCCTGAGAAATGATATAATGGATGCAGAAATTTTCTCACGGAACTGGAGTGTGTATCGTCGATATAGGATGGGAATGGTAGGAGGGGGAGTATTCATTCTGGTGAAAGAAGAATTTGTAAGCTAGGAAAAAGTTGAGGATGAAAAACATGAAATTCTGGGTGTAAGGCTCAGCTCTAAAGATAATAGGTAACTTGATGTCTTTGGAGTGTACAGATCGGGAAAGGGTAGCGCTGGCGCTGATTCAGAATTATTTGATAAGATAATCAGCTATGTGGGAAACGATAAGGAAAGGAACGTGATTGTAGCGGGTGATCTCAATTTACCAAATGCCAATTGGCAAGGTAATACAAACAACAGGAAGCATGAACAACAAATGACAAATAAGTTAATATGGGAAGGGCAGCTGATTCAGAAAGTGATAGAACCAACTAGAGGGAAGAATATTTTGGATATGGCGTTGATAAAACCAGATGAGTTCTATAGAGAAACCGAAGTAACAGATGGTATTAGTGATCACGAAGCTGTTTTTGCCGTGAAAGATAGGAAAGTATTAAAATTAGGACTATTAGGCAGTACCATATGGCTGATAAAACAGGCATGAGGGAGTTTTTAAAAAGTAACTATGATCGCTGGAAAATGGAAAATAAAAATGTAAACAGACTCTGGGATGGGTTTAGAGCAATTGTTGAGGAATGTGAAAATAGGTTTGAACCTTTAAAGGTGGTAAGGAATGGCAAAGATCCACTATATTATAACAGAGAAGTAAAGAGACTAAGAAGGAGGTGCAGGTTTGAACGAAATAGCATTAGGAATGGTTATGGAAGTAAGGAGAAATTGAAGGAACTTACTAGGAAATTGAATCTAGCAAAGAAGTCAGCTAAGGATAACATGACGGCAAGCATAATTGGTGGTCATACAAATTTTAGTGAAAAATGGAAGGGTATGTATAAGTACGTTAAGGCAGAAACAGGTTCAAAGAAGGACATTCCAGGAATCATTAATGAACAAGGGGAGTGTGTATGCGAGGATCTTCAAAAGGCAAAGTATTCAGTCAGCAGTATGTAAAGACTGTTGGTTACAAGGATAATGTCCAGATAGAGGAGGTGACTAATACTAAGGAAGTATTAAAATTTACCTATGATAACAATGACATTTACAGTAAGATACAAAAGTTGAAAACTAGAAAAGCAGCTGGAATTGATAAGATTTCTGGGGATATGCTAAAGGCAATGGATTGGGATATAGTACCATATCTGAAATACTTATTTGATTATTGTTTGGTTGAAGGAGCTATACCAAATGAATGGAGAGTTGCTATAGTAGCCCCTGCGTATAAAGAAAAGGGTGATAGACATAAAGCTGAAAATTACAGGCCAGTCAGTTTGACATGCGTTGCATGTAAGATTTGGGAAAGCATTCTTTCTGATTATATTAGACATGTTTGCGAACTTAATAACTGGTTTGAAGCTCAGCTTGTAGGATTTCAGCAAGATATAGCAGATATCCTGGATTCAGGAGTTCAAATGGACTGTATTGCGATTGACCTATCTAAGGCATTTGATAGGGTAGATCATGGAAGACTACTGGTAAAAATGAGTGCAAGTGGACTAGAAAAAAGAGTGACAGAATGGGTGGCTATATTTCTAGAAAATAGAACTCAGAGAATTAGAGTAGGCAAAGCTTTATCTGACCCTGTAATAATTAAGAGGGGATTTCCTCAAAGCAGTATTATTGGACCTTCATGTTTTCTTATATATATCAACGATATGTGTGAAGAAGTGAATCAGAGATAAGGCTGATTGCAGATGATGTTATTTTGTACAGAGTAATAAATAAGTTACAAGATTGTGAGCGGCAGCAGGGTGACCTCGATAGTGTTGTGAGATGGGCAGTGGGGAATAGTATGACGATAAACGGGGTTAAAAGTCAGGTTGTGAGTTTCACAAATAGGAAAAGTACTCTCAGTTTTAATTACTGTGTTGATGGGGTGAAAGTTCCCTTTGGGGATTATTGTAAGTACCTAGGTGTTAATATAAGAAAAGACCTTCATTGGGGTAATCACATAAATATGATTGTTAATAAAGGGTACAGATCTCTGCCCATGGTTATGAGGGTATTTAGTAGTTGTAGTAATGATGTAAAGGGGAGGGCATATAAGTCTCTGGTAAGACCCCAACTAGAGTATGGTTCCAGTGTTTGGGACCCTCACCAGGATTACTTGATTCAAGAACTGGAAAAAATCCAAAGAAAAGCAGCTTGATTTGTTCTGGGTGATTTCCGACAAAAGAGTAGCATTTACAAGTGATTATTAGAAGCAGAAATAAATCAACTGTTCAGACCACCTCACACAAGCAACACAACAGGACCTCCTCGTAACGTCTAAAGGGTAAGTTTCAAGAACATTAAATCTACTAACTAATAAACCATCCTAATATAGCACTCACACACCTTTTTGTTTTATTCAACACCTACCAGCTACACACTACATCCAGAAACCAGTGAACTGCTCTTCAATCCACACTGAATAACTTCAAAAAGCTCCAACAAAACAACATACAAAAAGTTTATATGGTTATATAATAATCCGTTATCTAACAAAACTTGATCAAACTCTCTAACAGATTTCTTGCCATCCACTTTAAGGCACCCCACCTTAATACTGATACTCATTCTTCTAGAAGTGAGGTTGACTACAAAATATTTAGACCTTCCCCCCCCCCCCCAAAAAACATATAAGCTGAACGTGTTTAATGTCCTACAAATATAAAAAGAAATAGTTAAATGCTATGACTTCAATAGACTACAATACCATATCAGTATCAGCATTATCTCCATTCGAGACAGGACATGAGTAACCGACATCCCATTGAAACTTCAAGACAAGATCGATCAGTTCCAAAACGTAACATAAGTTTGTATACATTAGTGTAAATTGTATAAAAAATAGTTTTTAAGAATAGTTCTAGCACAAGTTAATCTCCAAAAAGTTGTAAAAATTTACAGATGGTTTAAACCCATGTATCATACCGTTCTCATTACTAACTCATGAATGTTGACAGTTAATATTATCTCCATTAAATGTGAACAAGATTTGGACGTCACATTAGTACTTTAAAACATGGATGGCTTGATCACTCCATTGCAATTGTTACGTAAATAATATTTACTATGATTAATCCTAATATAGCATCCACTCAGAGCTCTGACTTGGAGATAGAATTCATGGCTGATGATGCCTGCAATGCCAGGCGAAACATGTACCATACTCAAACTTAATGTAATGACATTGTTATAGTCATAAAGACTTAACTAGTATTGAATAGGTGGTTTCAATAAATTAATTGTTTAACATTAATAAAAGAGTAGCGTTACAAAAATGTTGCAAAGTTTGGGCTGGGAAGACTTGGGGGAAAGGAGACGAGCTACTCGATTAAGTGGTACCCTATGTTCCGAGCTGTCAGTGGAGAGATGGCATGGGAGGACATCAGTAGACGAATAAGTTTGAGTGGTGTCTTTAAAAGTAGGAAAGATCACAATATGAAGATTACGTTGGAATTTAAGAGGACAAATTGGGGCAAATATTCGTTTATAGGAAGGGGAGTTAGGGATTGGAATAACTTACCAAGGGAAATGTTCAATAATTTTCCAATTTCTTTGCAATCATTTAAGAAAAGGCTAGGAAAACAACAGATAGGGAATCTGCTACCTGGGCGACTGCCTTAAATGCAGATCAGTAGTGATTGATTGATGGAAGTATATATCTACTAAATTAATTCTATTCCTTTCTTTACAATACTTCTACAGTTGAGCACTAACATTTTTATGTCATCCAACTAGATTTCCAGTTCCCTGCTCCCTAGGCCACCCCTTTTCCCTGAATTAACCTCCCTATAACCCTTCTAAACAAATTTCCTAACTCACATGTACCACTGCGGTTTAAGTAAAAGCCATCTGAGCACAGATCCCTATCTCCTACCCACCCATTAGGATCTAGAAATCACACTCCCAGTTTCCCACATACCCACTCCATAATCTCATTTAAATCCCCCATCACCTTCCAGTCAAGATCCCTCCTACACAGTATTCCACTGATAAAACACTCCGCTTCCTTAAACTTCACCCGTGCTGCATTTACCAGGTCCCACACATCCCCAGCTATGTTGGTACTAATACCTGTTATGTTGTTAGTACCAATGTGAAACACTATCACCTCTTTTCCTTCCCCCTTCTCTTCTACTTTCCTCAACTTCTGCCTTCGTTGTACTTTCAGTTTAGTTGAGAAACCACTACATTATTAAAAGATTGTGTATTGAAGGTTTGTGGTCTGCTGGAAACATCATACTAGTAGTCCTCACCGATCCTCACCTGGATTGAGTCAACCTACTTTTACACTGATCTGTTTGTTATTGCAGCGTGGTTAAAAGCGACACCAATAAATTATGCTTAGTTGCTGGTGTATTGTTTTACTGCAACATTTGTGGATGAATGTGTTCACGGTTTAGTTCATAGCTGTGCTAATAATATAGCCTTAATCAGTATACAGTACCAGCATTTGCCTCGTTTAAAAATGGGAAACCACGAAAAACCATCTTCAGGGCAGTCGACAGTAGGGTTCGAATCCACTATGCACAGCTGTGCACCACCCCCACCCGTACGACCAACATATGCAACCATTATAGAATCCTTCCAACGGCGTGAAATGAATTTCTCCATAACTCGCGGCATTAACAGCAAATACATGGGTAAGTTATCATTTACTGAAATGTTAAGGACTTTTTTTTTTTTTTCCCCACACATCGCATACGCATTGCCAGGGATTCGAAACGCTGCCGCCTTGATGACAATCTAGCCAACCATGTCACTTGGCTATCACACCTATTTCCCACATAGAGATCATACGTTATTCAAAATGACAGTACTCAGTTTGAGGTTATATTGCATCAACCGAACTAAAGACAGGCAAATTGATACGGTCAATCGCATACATTTATAAAGACTATCACCAACATATAAATGAAGACTGCTCACCTAAGAGTTGAATCGTCTGACAGTTGAGGCGTTAATTGGAGTATTTTCAATCCTTCGAGTGCCTTGACCAATTTTTCAAGAGTTGCCATGCTTACTGACTTCAGTTCTCAGAAATACACGTCGTATATAAAATTTATAGACGAAACGAAACCATTGTCGATCACATTCCACGTTTATTTCACGCTAAAATCAAATTTTCTTCTCACAACCCTTCACCGTACACAATCCTTCATACTGCCTCTTTGCTAAAAAAAATGTTCTTCTTCTTCTCCTGCAACATCTGGAAATTTATGGACTCTTGACGTGTCGCCCGGTCACAAACACAATAATTTTTAAACAATAGACCACCGCCTGCTCGATCTGCATCCAATGGCTGCTTCTACTGCTTGCTCATTCCATATTCAAACGTGTAACACGACTTACAAACAATCTGCCCATAGATGGCAGCACCAGACGTACCTACTTATCGCGTGAATACAGCTAGATAAGCATACAAGCAAAATTTTAAATCTGAAAGTAACAGATACATTAAAGAATTGTACGCATAAAGTGGTGCTCTAGCGAGTGGTTGCTTCAGGACTTTTCGAGAAAGAGGTTTCGACGAACAAGAAAACCTGGAAACTTACCTTGTATGATACCGTACTTCCCTACATTACTAAGTAGAGGTTTCACGAATCTGGCCACCACAGTTTCTAACACAAGTTCCTGGTGCTTATTGTTACCAAAACGCTTTAAAATCTTACAATGGCAGAAAGAGGGTAGAACATAGTTTTTTATAGTCTGGAGCAGATTTGTAGATTTCTTGCAGTACGGTAGAGCCGCCTCAACAAATTTCTGTAGCCCCATAATTAGGCCAATAAATCGTTGCTGGGGATAGCGCAGTTCATCAGTGGGGATGCATTAACTGAGGTGGAAACGTTATTCAAACGCGTGCTGCATTCTGTTTTTTCTTCGATTACACACACTAAATAACCACACACTAATGCCTGGGAAGCAGTTTCTAAAGTGACACACACCGAGCTTGATAGCTGCAGTCGCTTAAGTGCGGCCAGCATCCAGTAATCGGGAGATAGTTGGTTCGAGCCCCACTATTGGCAGCCCTGAAGATGGTTTTCCTGGTTTCCCATTTTCACACCAGACAAATGCCGGGGCTGTGCCTTAATTTAGTCCACGGCCGCTTCCTTCCGATTCCTAGGCCTTTCCTATCACATCGTCGCCGTAAGACATACCTGTGTCGGTGTGACGTAAAGCAAATAGCAAAAAAAAAAGTGACACATGCTGACTTAGGGGGCTCACGAACATCTTCCAGTAAATCAAGTAGGCCCTACATACTCAGCGGCATCACTGGTTCTGTTTCGTCAAGTCTGGGAGAGGATACTGAGGCAGAAAATTTTGAACTTTTTTGTGGATAACGTTAGCACATCGGTGAACATTAAAATACCGGATTTCAGAATTCTCTTTATGGAATTCTGAGCAGCCCTGGAGTCAGTCATGTCATTGCACCCTCCTCCCATTCTTATAGAACTAAACATGGGTCCAACTGGATCACCTGAAAACGCCCGTGTCCTGGGAAGAAATATCACGGCATTCTGGTTTCCCTTTCTTTGATTTGCAGAAAGGAAAGAAGCAGCAGTACACTATTTTCACTGGAAACAAGTACAGTACTACCCTACTTCCCGCTATTTCATTCTGACAAGTCTGGAGCCGGTTGGCGCTGCCACCTGCTGTGGGTATTTGTAAACGGAGTGTTTCATCTTGTGCCGTGTTAAAATACTGTAATGAGCAGACAGTATAAGCAGCCATCGGATGCAGATCGAGCAGGCAGTGCAATAGACACATTATAACATAGTCCACTTGGTCTAAAAACATTGAAGTACCGATATTCACTCACAGACTTTTCGAGGGCAGTAACATATCCACATCACTGAGTCAGATAACGTTATCCCATCCAAGAGATACATGTATATATACAAAATACAAGTGGAAGCAGGAGCAATTAGCTTACAAGGAAACAAATGCAATTGTAATGCTTACAACGTTAGGCGGGAGTCATCAAGAAAACGATTAATTAACTGAATCATTACAGGGGTGGGATCAAGCAATATGAAAGAAACACTGGTTGAGAAAGGGGTGTTTATGCGTGCTCAGCCATCGAAAAATAATCTCCGTGCGGGGGAATAAACATGACATTGGAAAAGTAGGTGGTTAATGTTACCATCTCGATCTCCACATATGTAGTGCGGTAGGGTGGTGAGATGAAAGCTATATTTATATTTTGGACTAAGGGCATGATTAAAGCGTAACCGGATTATGTTGGTAATGTGTCGTCTAGTGTATGAACCTTGTGTGTAGCAAGACTTAGTAGGTATGCGAGGTTGAAGTTGATTTTAAAAACCGTCCTTTATGTCGGGCAGAATTACACCATTCCTGTTGCCAAGCATGATTTGCTGTGTCCTTGAGAAGGTTATAATATTCCGTGGGGGGGATGCATACATTAATAGGGTTTGTCTGAAGATGGGCAGCGTATTTTGTTGCAGAATCCGCATGTTCATTAGCTATGATTCCGGAATGTACAGGGGTCCATACTAAAGTTAAGGAAACTCCAGATTCTTCAAGTTGATAAATAAGATGTTTGACATTGTACAGGTACCAATTAAATGATTATTTACAGGACGTTAGTGATTGTAACACGCTTAATGCATCGGTAATATGGTTGTCTTCGGAAAGGAGTGTTTTTTAAAATAAATTAACGCTTGATGGCTCGCGAATAATTCAGCGGAGTAGATGGAGAAATTTTGTGGTAAGTGATAGTGCTCAGTAATAAAGGTGTTTAGTTTTGGATCCATCAGTGTAAATGTTAATACCACAATCCGTAAGAGGGACTTTGAGTTTTTATACCTGCGTGTAATATTTTGCGACGAGAGAGAAAGTCCTGGAAAATTCTCCGCAGTGGGTGTAATTATGTAAGGTTTATAACAAAAACTATCATAGGCAACGTAGCCTAATATATAGGCAAAGTGGGGGTTCTTAATAAGGAAGTGCGGTAGATATGTAATTAATAGTATGCAAAATACAGTGCTGGCGCTCGCGCACATCTAGGAGGTCTTGTATTGTAATATTCATTCAAAAGTTTAGTTTTGGATTGAGTGGGGAATTCAAAAAGGGCGAATTTTTTAAGAAGGTACTTTTTGGCTATCATTTGACGTCGAATAAAAAGTGGATGTTCCACCCGATTCTACAAGTAATGCGTTGGTAAGTGTAGATCGAAGAGCTCCTAAGCAGATACGTATAGCTTGATATCGTAAAGTATCAAGGTGTTGTAAAATAGAAATGGCTGCAGTGTCAATTATAGTTGCACTATAATCAAAGTATGGTTGTGCGGTTAGGAGCGCGCAGCTGTGAGCTCGTATCCGGGAGATAGTGGGTTCGAATCCCACTGTCGGCAGCCCTGAAAATGGTTTTACGTGGTTTCCCATTTTCACACCCTAATTAAGGCCACGGCCGCTTCCTTCCCATTCCTAGGCATTTCCTGTCCCATCGTCGCCATAAGTGCGACGTAAAGCAAAATAGCAAAAAATCAAAGTATGCCCTTATGGTCGCACGATATAAGGAAAGAACTGTTATAGGATCTGATTCCCAATTACGTCGTGTGACCGGCTTCAGTATTTTGATATACCCGTTAACTTTTCGTCGTAAATTATTTATATGGATCTTCCAATTAAGTTTATGATCAATGGTAATGCCTAGGTAGGTATGATGGGTGGTGAAAAGTATTTCATGCCCGTCAAACGTGATAGGGGAGCGGTCATAAGAGCGTTTGTGTAAAAAGCATCGCCCCACTTTTCGTAATGGA
The DNA here is from genome assembly GCF_040414725.1 of Anabrus simplex. Lineage (NCBI taxonomy): Eukaryota > Metazoa > Arthropoda > Insecta > Orthoptera > Tettigoniidae > Anabrus > Anabrus simplex. The sequence goes on from NC_090267.1 coordinate 223,295,686, forward strand.
AAGTTTTAAACCATGTAGGTTGAGCCAGGTGAAGACTTTACTCATGACACTAGATAAATGGTTTTTACACGCATCTATACTATGATGAGAGAAATATAAAACAAAATCATCTGCATATACTAATAATATAGCAGATTGTAAGATAATTTGTTCGAGGTCTCTTATATAAAGGGCAAAATGTAGCCCACTTAGTATATCTCCCTGAGCGAGCCCATGTTACGATTGGCGACTGGGAATGTGATGTGTAGGGGATTTAATTGTCAGTTTTCGATAAGTAAATATATAATTGTTTCATAAGATATATGAATTTGAGAGGGAAACCCGTTAATGCAAGTTTTTCCCAAAGAAGGTGAAGAGGAACAGAGTCATAAGCTCCTTTAATGTCCAAAAATATTGCAATAGTATTTTGTTTTCGATGTCTGGCTAATAGGATGTCAATAATAAGAGTATTTATTGGGTCTTGTGTGCTTTTCCCTTTCAGAATTGCATATTGGGTTTTAGGAAGCAGATTATAATGTTATAAAGCCCAAACTAAACGTTGGAGTATAATTTTTAAGAAGGTCTTACGGATACTCGACCTTAAAACAATGCCACGATAACTGGCGGGGTCAGATGATATTTTTGGGGGTTTTAAGATAGGTATTAACAAGAATTCATTCCACGAGGTGGGTGTATGAGTAGTTATTACGATATTAATATAGAAGGTAAGAAAAACCTGTTTAGCTCGAATGGACAATAAGCGCAGCATATTATACGTAATATAATCCCGACCGGGTGAAGAATTAGAGGCATTAGTGAGGGTCATGTCTAATTCCCGTAAATGAATATGTTGGAGTAAAGTTGTAAAATGAGGACGCGATGAAGGTTCAGTGATTATGGAGGGTGGGACTGTGTAATCAGGAGTTACAGAATTAAGGAATGGAGATAGAATTGATCTGGAAACTGGTTTTGGTATTGAATGTTGTGATGCACGGGTAAGAGCACGGACTGCATTCCACAGTTGAGTGGATGGGATATGAGTAGAAAGGGACGTAACAAACTCTCTCCAAGCTTTTCTGCGTTTAGAGTTGAAAATTTGTTTTGAATACGCAATATGTCGTTTAAGTTTGAAATAACTGGAAGGTGTTAAATCGTGTCGATATGTTCGAAATAGTGTGCGACGCGTCTGTATCAGCTGATGACACTCTCTGTCCCACCAATAAATACATTGGCAGTGGCGAGTGGTATAGTTTGTTACCGATTTGTAGGGGTGAGAAGTATTTATATAATCGTTCAGAATTGTAATTAATTTTGAATACGTTCATGGATGATCATTTAATTGGTTGAGGTGGGTAAAGAGATGGGTGTTGTATATTTGAGGATCAAAGTTACGGAGTGTTCGGAAATTGCCCACGCGTGCTGATGCATAAGTGTGAGGAATAGGGTTGCCTATACCATATGTGATAAAAATAGGAAAATGGTCGCTAGTAAAGGTATCGGATAACGTGTTCCATGTGATGATGGGAGCCAGAAATCTACTGCATAGTGTGAGATCAACCGCGCTTGGATGGGAGCCGGGAGGAGATAGTCGTGTGGAAACCATCATTTAAAATAAGATCATATTGTTGAGAGGCTGTGAGAAGATGGGTGCCTTTAGAGGTATCTCTAATACTTCCCCACTTCATAAGTTGACGTCTCCGAGGAAATAACATGTGACAAATGATCGAATGGGGTATAAAATTGAGACCATTGTGATTCGGAAATAAAAACATCAGGGGGTAAGTTCTTGTACGTTATTCCTAGAGCAAAAGTATTGGGAATGATATAAGTGATTGGTACTATGCGATAAGGAAGGGTATGATGGATAAATATCGCTACACCTCCACAGCCTTGACCATCCTGTCGTTCAATGTGATATCCTGAGATACGAAAATTGACATGGGGCGAAAACCAGGTTTCTTGTATTGCGAGAATTTGCGGGGAGGTATCTTGGATAATAATTTGAAATTCATACTTTTTATGAAGGACGCTCCTAGCGTCCCATTGTATGATGTTGATCATATAAATTACTGATATGCGATATACAGTCACAAAGTTGGTAAATTACGGAGGATATCTGGGGTTGATCCCCTAATCTTTGTAAAAAGAAGCATCATTGTTTGCTGTATTTGGTTTTGTAAAAAGTATTTGTGGCGCTGGATAGGATGCTCCGATTGGGGCAAAGGAACTCGAGGAGGCATGTCACATGCCGTGGACGTAGAGTGTGAAGATTGGGAAGGAGGTGATGGGGTAAATGGGGTCACTACTGATTGTGATGGTGGTACATTCTGCTCTCGAAGGAGGTTAAGGTAAGCTGCTCTGTCATACCCCGGGGGGAGTGGGTCTGGGATTTTTTAAGTACGACTTGAGTAAACTTACGTTTACGTGGAATTTACTGAGGGGTTGAAGGGGGTTCATGCGAAAGCGGGGGAAATTGTTGTGAATATCGATCAGGATTATAAGTTGGAGGAGAAAGTTTAGATTTGGCCTCGGGGAATGAGATATTTTCTGTACTCATTATTTTCTTGATTTATTGTAGATATTTTTGTTTGGGACATTCGGAGTAGCCAGTTGAATGAGGTCCATTATAGTGTGCACATTGACGAAATTTTACGGAACACTGATTGGTTGCATGCCACATCTATATACCTGCGCTTTACAATTTCTCTCAGTGTGCCCATACCGCTGGCATTTTTTACATATTATGGGAGAAAAAATAAATGGTTCAACGTCCAAGTATACTTGAAATAACGAAACTTCCTGGGGTAAGTTCTGGGTGCGAACCACGGCTTTTACGCACCCTGTGGGAATGTATTCAACATTATCATTTTGAACCACTAACCCATCTAGCCGTTGTACGGATTTGCCCAGGCTATCGATTTCAAGTTTTTGACATTTTCAACATCCTTCAAAGACTTATCAACACCACGAATAATGCCAACACAAAGAACATTTGAACTAGGGATATATGCCTTAACTTTAAGAGTAGTAAGTAGAGGGTTACGTAAAAAAATCATTTGCTTGGGCCGCGTTGTTAAATGTGACCTGCGAACGATTACGCCCCTTGCGTGATATGGACTTCACATAAATATCCCTATCATAAAACATTCATCCTAAACCAACAGGTTGCAATTGACCATTGTTTTTGTCATTGTTTAACAAATATAACAAATGGGCCACAATGTGAGGCTGGATAATATTCTTGAACAAAATTGGATGGGGCCTGTTGTCTATCACTGTCTCTCTGATTAGTGAGAGGTTGCACATTACCGTTTTCCCTTTGATTAATGAATGATTGAGCTTGTTCGGGTTCTTCCTGATTAAGTGGAATTTGCACATGGTTAGAAATCACAGAGGAAGGATCCACGATAGCGTCTTCCTCCATATTCACTATTTCTTCATGACTTACTAGTAGGGGTAACTGTACAGGCGGTTTTAACCCTCCACTTGAGGCCGCCATCACTCACACTTAGTACAATCAATAGGTATGTTACAACACACGCAACGGTTATTACACACACACTTCTGACTTCGTATTGGACCAACCGACTTGTATCGCTGTCCAAAAGAGAATGTTAATACTTATTATTTGTGTTTTATTTGGGAGAATACTTTTTCGCGAATATTTCGAAGATGGCTGCTAAAAATCGTATGTGCTAAAAACTCAATTAAGTCAGGATCAGAGAGGGTCAGGATTCAGCTTCAGGATAAAGAAGTAGATATGCGATGCGAAGTACAAATTATCAGCTGATGACAGTAACGTAGCGCTCTCCCACGGAAACATCAGTTCTTCTTCTCTTCTGCCTCTTGTTTAGTTTTTGGCAGTTTTTGGACATAGTAGTAAAACCATCCGAGATATAGCGGGTTCGAACTCTACTGTCGGCAGCCCTGAAGATAGTTTTCCGTGATTTCCCGTTTTTACACCAAGCAAACACAGGGACTGAACCTTAATTAAGAATATGGCCGTTTCTTTCTACTCCTAGCCCTTTCCTATCCCATCGTCGCCATAAGACCTACTTGTGTCGGTGCGACGTAACGCAGTCTGTAAAAAATCTATTTTTTCACATTTTTATAGTAAAAGAATGTTAAATATGCTATTCCGAAAATTTTATCCAGGCCCAAGTCTACAAAATATTCATTACAAGCCTCTGAGCTACGAGGTCTTTTTAAGGTTATCAGTTTCAGGAACCGATTTACGATGGGTTTTTTTCGGCTATCGGGGACTGTTCTCTTAATTTAAAACACGTTAGTGCCGATTGTTTAATAAAAATGCAAAATGTGTTCAGTTTCTTTGTGTGCACGATAGTTGGTATAGGCTGTGTCTTTCATTATCAATTACTTGGGAATGGCTAACTTTCCTTGAGCCCTTAATGAGATATTGTTGGACATCAACGTGTAGGAACATACAGAATTACACATTTCACGTCCCACTTTTACCACACCAGACCTCAGATTACTTCCCTGTATACAACTTCTGCCGGACATGTGATTTAAAATTAGCAACTCAGTGTTTTTGGTTTGCGAACTGACTACTTTCTATTCCCTACTGCTGTCCCTTTTTAAAATATTTCTGTGTACCCAATTAACATTCGTTCTCACCGTGTTATCTCGTGTCATAGAAGTAAGAATAACAACGGCAAGTGTATTCATCCATGTGTAGAAGTAATATTCCGTACTACGATCATTAACTCGGACAGCTTTCTTAAAATAATTGTGCAGGCCATTTCGACCCGCATAACAGAATTGGTCATAAAATAACTTGAAAGAGTTTAAAATTTAATATCGAAGCGTTTTCGGAGTTAAAACTTTATAAAAAGGAGGCGGAAATCCGCATACTGGAGGAGGATATGGACTCCAAGTGCTATTCATTGGAACAATACAGCAGGAGAAATAATGTAAGAATTTTCGGCATCCCCGCAATTTCGAACGAAAACTGTGATGAACTAGTGCTCAACGTGTGCAAAGCAGTAGGTGCAGATGTTAGACTTAATGGCGTCAATAGGTTTCACAGAGTAGCACCTCGATCACCAGAGGAAACAAGACCTATCCTAATGATATTTGTGTCTTATCGCTCACGGCAGGAGTCTTCACTAGGAAAAGGAAACTGAAAAGCTCATCCACAACAATCCGTGAAGATCTTACGGCTATCAGAATGTCCATCTTGAAGACAGCAATCCAGCGTTTTGATCTTACAAACACTTGGACTGACTCAGGAGACATCGTAATCAAGAAGGCCGATTGGATGAAAATAAGAGTGTGCCAGTTAAAGGAACTTTCTATGGCAAAATTTTCTGTTGCAGTGCTGCCTTATCACTTGACAATGTGAGTCCACTCCCATCCTTTACCGTAAGTCTCAGATGAGAAGCTAGCTTTTTTATTTTTTCAAGTAACTTTACCTATCTATCTATCTATCTATCTATCTATCTATCTATCTATCTATCTATCCACTTACCGTAATTATTTATCTAAATATCTATTCGCTTATCTATCTTCTTATCCTACCACCTGTCGATCTACTTTCTCTTTAATAAAATTTTCCTAACTGGTTCTAATTTAAGTCAGGCCTCCGTATTACGTCTACATAGATCTAACATCAACACTACGTAGAATAAGCTCCTACTTGAGTATTCTGTACGACTAATCTGCTGTTGCACGTTATCACTATTATTATTATTATTATTATTATTATTATTATTATTATTATTATTATTATTATTATTATTATTACTGACAATTTAACTATCTAAAATACGTAAATTGCTGACCATTCATAGGATGTAGTCGCATGCTGTGTTCTAGTTAGTTTCACTTTAGCAATTGGCAAAGCATACCACAAACAGCCGCAATCCCCCTGACTTTAGCAATAGTTTCCCTTGTCACACTTCCCATTCCCCACCCATCCCTTCAACCTGTCTACCTGCTAGTCCATTGACCCGAACTCCACCCCTTGAAGCTACAACACATATTCTCTAGTCAGCCCTAAATAGACATAAAAGCACACTTCATATATGTCACCTTAATCCCCAGAATTTAGTTTCTCAAACTCGTACAGATGAACTAAAAGCGATTTTCATACCACTGTCCTTTGATATAATCTTATGCGGTGAAAGTTGGTTGAAAGTCAAACATCAGGGTAAGAATCTGGAATCACCTGGCTACTGCCTTCTGAGGAATGACAGACTTGGCAAAGGGGGAGGTGGGGTCTGTGCATTTGTCTCTTCGCGCTTGAAGCCTCAAATTATCTGTCAGTCGAATCAACAGTGTGAGCGAAAACCTGAGTACATGGTTATAGAGATACAGGTCTCTACTCTGAAATGCTTAGTAGGTTCCAGTAGCGGCGAGGTAATGTTACATATTTATTCCATTTTAGCCGGCTGAAAAAATGAAATGTCATATGGCTTTTAGTGCCGGGATATCCCAGGAAGGGTTCGGCTCGCCAAGTGCAGGTCCTTACATTTGACTCCCGTAGGCGACCTGCGCGTCGTGATGAGGATGAAATGATTATGAAGACAACACATACACCCAGCCCCCGTGCCATTGGAAATACACCCAGCCCCCGTGCCATTGGAATTAACCAATTAAGGTTAAAATCCCCGACCCGGCCGGCAATCGAACCCGGGACCATCTAAACCGAAGGCCAGTACGCTGGCCGTTCAGCCAACGAGTCGGACTTAGCCGGGTGAAACTAGGAATTAAAGGGATTATTTAAATAAAAACCATTTGTACAAGCCCTGTTGTTTTATCAGATAATTCTTTTCTTTATTCTCTTTAATCAATACCAACATTATTAGTGGAAATACTCACAAATTGTCCTTCGTCCCGGATAACCGATATGTATAGCGCCACAGCAAATAGTGAAGACTTCCTGTGCTATGAGGAATGGTACCAGGGCTATATTTTTCTGCTAAGGTCATAGACACTGAGGTACGATTCACCACCTTGCCGCGTGCATTCGTCAGTCTGACAGTCTCCTTAAATGTCAGTTAGTTTTTAGTGTATAGTGTCACGGATTTCGGATGCGTATTGCGGTGTGCCTGGACACTTGTCAATTTGCCTTTTGATCAAAAGTAAATTTTATAATTAATTCGACTCATCGGATATGAACTAGAAGTATTTTATTCTGCAAGCTAGTATCGGTACGGATGCGCCACTGTAGCGCTAGCAACCAGTAAGCATGCTGTCGAGATTGTACTGCCATCTAGCAGCAGTCTCTCAACTTAACTCAGCTTCTTTTTTTTCTCCATGCATTAACGACAATCGAGTGATTGGGTATTATCATAACGAATTGATTTGGACAAGAAGGATCAACTCTCTCTGTTGCAACTGGACTTTTGGAATACATTTGAGCAGAAGAAGGAGGGACAATGCTAACCTTTGATCCGGGGTGATAGTATCACCATATGGCAATACGCCAAATTTCTTTGATTTATTTTGCTTTCAAACTTGGAGATCTGTAAGTAGCATTTCAATTCTTGTTGATCCCGGAATTACCATGAAGTGACAAGGCTCAACGACGTTTGTTTCTTACTAAATGGTTTTGGAATATACTAATCTAAATCGTGATATGTGAACTTTATTACTTCCGAAAGTGAGAAATTATTTGCACAAAAGGAATCCGTAATTTAAGGTTATCTTGTTGAGAAATAATTACAGTTCCAGTGTTTGTGGGGCCTCGATGTAATGATTTGTAGGATTATTTGGTTTGATAATCATTCTGAGCACGTTTTCTTAAAGGTAATCCATACATCAAAATATATTTTAGTAACAAATATGTGTCCTGCACTACTACATTTAGAAATGAGAATCCTTATCACTTACGCCTGAGGTAATTCAACCAGTTATATCTTAAATATCCTATTGTCTGTACTAAAGTGTGAAATAAGATGAATGTAAGGGTTGAAAATTGTTTCTGATGACTTTTTCTGTCTCGGGTAGGTAACTGTTCGGGAGCCGCCATTTTGGAATTTTTGGTCTCGTTACCTCGTTGCTACGGTAACATTCATAACCTTATGTGGGGGTGTATGCTGTGTTTGACTTGACATTTATATGCTCTGACGTCTGTTTAATTCTGACATCTGGCTTGCGGTAATTGTGTTATGTTAGTCCTTGATGTTTGACGTTTGACTGGATATATGACTTCGTAATTTGTGTTACGCGGTGGTTAATGTTTTAAAAATCTGATCCTGTAATGGTATTTCCTTTTTGGGGTGATTCTTCGTGTATATTTATCACGTAAAAGTTTATTTTTAATTTGGTGTTCCTGATGTTTGTTCCTGGTGGAACTTGTGATCGGTGACTTAGCTTATCTGGATTACATTTGGTTTAATTTTGAAGTAGTCAGAAGAAGCACTTTTCTACTCCATTATCATTTTGTAACTAACCTAAGATCTCGGAGTTGGGATTCTCATAAGTACTCCGTTTCTTCACCTATGTTTAAACATTGATAATTTGCTCAAGGAACTGAATTTGCTAAAACAGACTTATTTAATTTTAACCCTGGTCAAAGTTTAATGACTTATATTTCTTGGCTTTAATTAATTTTTTTCTTAATTTCTTCTTAGGGACTTGTAATTTTGTCATTTCATTTCTTATCGTTACATTAAAAGGTCTCTGTTTAACGTGAAACTGGTTTTTATTTTAGTCAGTAACATTTATTTTTCACTTAATCCACCTAACCTCAGTGGGCTCGGGTTGTTTCCACGCCTTGCTACGACCTTCGGTTGGGAACATTTCGGTGACTGCTTGTCTAATTTTCTAATTTAATTTTCCCTGGTCGTGCAACTACTGTGGTGTAATACCTCTCTGGTAAGTGCGCGACAATAGTCAAATACTAAATGATTTTAATTATATAATGACACCGTATTCCTTTTTCATTGTAATACATGTGTAATATTGTTGCTTTGGTGAAAGTTTTATTGTATAGTATTGAATCCAAATCTAAAAAAAAACAATTATTACCGCATTTAAGTTGGTAAACTATCCATCTTTACCTCTCTGTCGAAATCCGCTGAGAGAACATAAAAAACTTACCATATTGTGGCCTTTTCTATGTTTTGATGTATATACCCACTCAAGTCCTCCATATTCCACAAACCCGGGTACTGTTTTTGTCTATATGTATTTTTCTCCCCCGCACGTTTAATTCTCAATCGCCGCTACTGGTAGGTGCTAAATACAAGCCGCCTAAACCTCACCATCTGAATGACTTAGAGACTGATCTTAACAGACAGTTACCTATGTACGAATATGTTATAATGATGGGAGACTTCAATACAAACCTTCTAGATTCAAAATCTTCCGAAACCATCCATCTATTGAATACGTTTCAGGCATGCGGTATGGCGATCCTACCACTTTCTCCCACTCATCAACTAAAACTTCACACACACTAATGGACTTAATAGTAACGAACAACCCTGACAGAGTATTACATCATGTCCTGACATCTGCTCCCGGACTGTCAGCCTATGACATTATCCTATTGACTTACGCACTGCAATGCCCCAAACATAAACCTAAGTACGTGACTTACAGAGACTATAGCCGTATTGACAACGAAAAATTATTGGAAGACGCTATTTCGATGTCGTGGCATGAGATAACTCATAAAACTAACATTGACGACATGGTCACCACTTTCAATAACATGATACTACATATAATTTTGACAAACACGCTCCTCTACGAACAGCACGCGTCTGTAAAAGACTCTCCCCGTGGCTAAATGATGATATTAGAGCAATGATGGCTAAGCGGGATGCAGCCCATAAGAAATATAAACATTACCCGACAGAGGAAAACTTTATTTATTACAAACGACTACGTAACAAAACGACTCAGACAGTAACAAACGCTCGACTACGGTACGCCCATGACCTTATAAAACCTGACGTAAGACCCGCTACCTTACTGAAGTCAATCCGACAATTTGGACTCAATAAACCGTACAATGTAGACGATTTGGAGATTCCCCTTGATGAATTGAATAATCACTTCGTATCCTCCCATGTACAATTAAACGAAGCAGCAAAAGGAAATCCTTTGAGTACAAATTACAACACACCAACCCAGGGCAGAGACACATTTTATTTTAGTTATGTCTCACCCCTGAAAGAGAAAGCGGCTATCTTGCGAACTAAAACTAAATCTACAGGGATGGACAATATATGCATTATAATGCTAAAGAAAATTATCGACGCTATTATTCCAGTATTGGCACTCATATACAACTTCTCCCTTCAAAACAGTGTATTTCCAACTGTCTGGAAAATGACCCTGTTACATCCTTTCCCGAAAATAAAATCTCCCAGACTAAACAGTGACCAGAGACCTATTAATATACTGTCTATAATAGCCAAGGGACTCGAACACACTGTGCAGAATTAAATCACGAACTATCTCAACGACCATGACATACTAGACCCACACCAGTCAGGTTTCCGACGCAATTACTGTACATATACAACCTTACTAAGCGTGACTGACGATATAATACAGGCTATTGATGAGAAAACTGATAATTCTGGTATTATGGGAATTCAGCAAACCATTTGACGCTGTAGACCATCAGTAGCTCCTATCCAAATTTTTCGCCTAGGGTTCTCCTACAGTACTCTGAGATGGATGGGAGCCTATTTACACGAACAATCTAGGTACCTTTTCTTCGTGGCTATATGTGAAAACAGGTGTCCCGCAAGGATCAACATTAGCTTCTGCCTATATCAACGACTTAGCTAAACAGCTGACACATTGTAAACGTCACATTTATGCTGGCGACGTACAATTGTACATCCATACAAAACCAACAGACGTTTCGAAAGCAATCGAGCAAATTAACATGAATCTAGAGGCCATAAGCAAATGGTCTTCCCAGCATGGACTTATTTTAAACCCGAAAAAATCCCAAACCATAGCATTTGCCCACCCAAGACATATTTCCAGTAATTACCGCATGTCCATCCCTGACGTACGACTTCAAAACCAAGCTTTACCCTTTTGCAAGAGTGTAAAAAATATTGTATTGTATTGTATTGTATTGTATTGTATTGTATTGTATTGTATTGTATTGTATTGTATTGTATTGTATTGTATTGTATTGTATTGTATTGTATTGTATTGTATTGTATTGTATGCTGCACATATTCAACAATTTCAAAGTTACTTTCCCGTTCAGTTTAAAGAAGAAACTAGTTGAAACCCTCGTTCTTCCAATATTCAATTATTGTGACGTAGTTTACAAAGACGCGAAAACCGAGCTTCGAGATAAACTACAACGTGCACAGAATGCCTGTGTAAGATTTATATGTAATCTGAAATCTTCAGATCATGTTACCAAATCTTACGTCGAGCTCGGATGTCTACGACTTGAAGTTAGACGCAAGCTGAATACCCTGACTTCATAGCACCGAATACTTACCTTACAATCCCCATCTTACTTGTATGAACGATTTCATGGCCTTTTTTTAAACACCATGATAAAAATATTTTAAAAACAGCCGTTAATGGAACTTCCTTCCGCAGGAGGTTAGAGGGATATAAAACCACGGAAGATTTAAAAGTATGTGCTCAAAATATCTCTATGAATCGAACTCGCAGTGCGACATATTTCTTATTCTTCCTTTTCTTCTCCTTCTCATCCTGGCCTTTCTTCTTCTTCTTCCTATTATATTACTACATCATTCATCAATAGTGTTAGAGAGTACTCAACTATGGTTCCCTGCATAGTTAACCTTTTCCCGATCCCCATTTTGAAATGTTTTTCGCCGACAAAATATACACGAAAACTGTAACATTCGTTAGTGTGATACATTTCTGGAATTGGACAAATTAATTATAAATATTAATAGGTTTGTATTATTATTATTGTTATTATTATTATTATTATTATTATTATTATTATTATTATTATTATTATTATTATTATTATTATTATTATTATTATTATTATTATTATTATTATTATTATTATAGCAATTCGTTGTATGTAAATTTTTTCGCAGGTGTTATATTATTATATTAGGAAATGAAATGTTAATTTATATTGTGTTTTACAATAGATATTTTAAGTACAGTAGGATAGCACAGTAGCATAGTAATTTGTTTGTCTCTTTTTTATTCAGTATGTAAATATTTTTATTTTACGTTATTTATGTATTTCACTGGTTAAGTATAAGGCAGGGACGCGTGTCCCTAACTTTGCTAGTTAAAATAAACCATATCTATCTATGTATCTATCTATCTATCTATCTATCTATCTATCTCCTCGGCGACCTCAAGAGTGCCTCTAACATGGCGGTACGCGCATGGACATCCCTTCCCCAGTCACGCGCTACAGCGCAGACGGCGGTGTGGGTCCTTGGCATCAGCACACTCTCTGAGTCTAGGTGTAATATTTAAGTCTTTCCTCGTTCTTACCACGACCGACTTGATGCGTCGCTCTAGCTAGCTCCATACCATCCTTGACAATCGGCTCCACACACTGTAATCGGAGTAGTTTCCTAGCTCGACACGTGGCGCTGGCAGACTAAGTTTTTACGGTACAAATGCATACTCCTCTCTGGAAAAATATATTGACTTTGGTTGCCGATTTATCGTAATTTAGAGGTATGGAGAATGTTACATTGGTTAATACTGTTAAAATTATTAATCCTAAAGGTTACTTCCGTTGATATTTGCCAAAATAATGCCGTGAAATGAAACTTCGGAGAGATGGATTAGTCCAGCTGACGTTCTGATATTGAATTTGATTGCCGATTTACCTTGATTTAGAGGAATGAAGGAGTATTTTACATTGACTGATAGTGTTAAAATGTTTAATCCTAAGGAATACTTTCATTGACAGTTGCCAAAATAACGCCGTGAAATAAAACTGCCGAGAGATGGATTAGTCCAACTGACGTTTCTCAACTGTGACGAATAACAGTAATCACTCTTATTATCCATAGCATTTAGATGCATAGCAGAACTTAGCACAATTCCGTAGTTAATCTTGAGATTAAAAGTTATTCTTCATTTATGGCCAGTTTCTGGTACACTACAGTTACCTGTGAGTTACTTAAATGAGCTTGTGACTTTAATTCCACTGTTAAATATAATGAGTATATGGAAACTTAAATCCAGATTTATAAGCCCTGGTAATAAACAGTACAGTTATCGTCATATTTAGTATCTCTCGTCATCCATTAGAAGTCTCTACGCAAATGTTTTAGGGTGATTTTGGTAATATCTAGTTACTTTTACTAGCAGAAATTTTCTACAACGAAAAATGGTTGGCAAATATGAACACAGTCATCTCAATCAATCTGATTCAACATGTAAAAAATATCTCATAATATGAAAATATGTACGATCTAAAAAGATATATTTCCCCTTCTTTCTTATTCACAGTACGCAGACATCGTCTTAAATTTCACCTTGAACGTTGTCGTCAGTAAAATTATAAAAATACACAGCAATTACCAAACAGATCACTTTTCACTCATCCACAACACAACAAGCGTAAACGAAAATAGTAACATAAATTAAAAAGTGCAGCACACTTTAGAACCTATGATTCCGGCACTGATGATGTGATATCCGTTTATTCTCGCTGTAGTTGTTCCAGAATTTTTAGTAGATTGCAAACAAACCGAAAATTCCTACTTAAAACACGCATATACTTTCTTCTCATCAAGGATGCTGGACATGTACGGCAATATTGTCGTTTCGTCAGTTCTTCTTCCGTCTTCCCACTTCTCCTCCAGACATATGCCGGGATGGTACCTAACTTAAGGCCGCGGCCGCTTCCTCCCCTCTTCCTTACTTATCCCTTCCAATCTTCCCTTCCCCATCACAAGGCCCCTGTTCAGCATGGCATGTGCATTCCTTGGGTGAGGGTGGTGCGGTTCTAGTCACTTTTCTTCGAGAAACTAATCCTCCTTACCAGTTGTATCCCCCGGCCCAAATTATCATCCTCCAGGACACTGCCCATGAGGGGGTAGAGGCGGGATCCTTCATTGAGTCCGAGAGAAAAACAACCCTTGAGGGTTCAGAAAGAAAGAATATTTAGGGGTAATAAATACCCGAAAATAGAAACGTGAAACTAAGGTTCAGGCATATCTTTTGTTCTACAGTGAAACTGACATTCGAAAAATTGCCTGTACCTTCGTTATTGGCCGTTGAACAGCTTGCATGAGGTTTTTGAAAATGATAAGCAGCTTCAACTCGTGTGCGTTTTATTTCTAGGACTCTTGGTACTAGTCACCTTACAACTAGGATATTTAGGGAACACTGATGGTAAAGAAACTTTCTTTAATGGTCTTCTACTTTGGCCTAAAAATGAATAATCATGTTGTTTGAAACGAAGTTACAAACAACAGAAGAAACAGAAAAAGTATTAGGAACAAAGTTATCGCGAGAAATTGCTTAGTGTTGTCATGGTCTACAGGAAATTCGAAATGACAGGGTTCTTTTGCTCTTTTTCCTGTTCGAACTACAAAAAGGCACACAGCAACACATGTTCGAATATTGCCAAACATAGTTAAAGAAAAACAAATCACTACACTACACAATTTTGAAAAAGCGAATTAGTGCACATGTTAGAATTCTTGTTTAGGACGAAGTTAGTGCGAGAAATCACTTTGAACCACTCATTAGTTCTACACTTCTTGTTGCTTGCAGAAAATTGTTTTTCGAAGTACAAAAACGCAGAAAACAATATTACTTATTCCAAGATTTGTAAACATAATTTAAGAAATGAAATCACCATACTACACAACAAATGTTTAATGTAATGGTTTACTTATGTATTTATTCATTTATTTATTTATTTATTTATTTATTTATTTATTTATTTATTTATTTATTTATTTATTTATTTATTCATTTATTTATTTATTTATTTAGCGCATAACTATCAACTCTCAATAACAGGCCAACAAACACCTCATTACGAACACATTACAACATTTACGACATCCAAAACTGTATTAAAGAAACTGGACATATGGCAATATGCGGAATACAGCTTCCTGTCAGTGACTTAGGTGGCCTGCTCTCTGGTTACATGAACATGGCTTTTCACTCTCACCTTCCAAATGTGCTGCAAATGCTTTTTACCCATACTCGCGCACCTAACCGTTCTCCTCTCCTTCTTGATCGTCTTACCAACCCCTTTGCCAATCATCATCCCTACCTTGGAGTCATATTAGATCACAAATTATCGTGGACTCCTCATGTGGTTTCGCTTCAACGTAAAACTGATCGTTTTATTACTATAGGCATATTACGTACGATCACCTGTCCAAGTTGGGGTGCTGACTCCGTTACGGCTATTCTCATTTACAGAGTAACTATTCGGTCCTTACTAGACTACTGCGCTCTTTTTATTGACACCGCTTCTGCTACTACCCTTGCATGTTTAAATACAATACAATACCGGGCACTTCGTGTCTGTTTAGGAAGCACTTAAAACTACGCCAACCAATGCCTTATTAATAGAAGCCGGTGAACAGCCTTTAAAGATTCGGCGACAGATCTTAGCTGCTAAGTATGTCCTCAAACATTTTACTGTCACCCGGTCTCAGCTTATCCCCAAGCTACGACTTTTACATTCTTATTATTCTTCACAACCTCCCCGTGGAAATCGTGTCACTGCTTTATATACCGCCTTTTGTTCTCTTATCTCGAGAGAAATTGAAATCCTCCGTTTACCCACATTGCCCTTATACTGTATCCCTTATGATAGTCAATCCTTTTGTCCTCAAGTAATTACATCTTCTTCGGAATCATTTTCTGGTCTAACACATTCTACTCCTCTTTCCCCTCTTGCAACTAAACGTATTCGACTTTCCCCCTAGTTAAGAGAAGTAAGTACTTATACCGACGGGTCAAAATCAGTACACGGCGTTGGAGCAGCCTTTTATATCCCTCAACCGTATACTCTCTCTGAGTTTTCCCTCCCTTCTGCCTTTTCGATTTTAACCGCCGAATTGTTTGCCATTCGACAAGCCCTCATTACCATCAGGTCACATGCGTATGATAAGGTTACGATTTTCACGGATGCACAAAATCTTCTGCATGCCTTATGCTCGCCTCTTTCTTCCCCTAATTGGTACTTATATAGCGTCAAGTATCTCTTATATATTCTTATTCGTTCTGGCATATACGTAACTCTGGTTTGGGTTCCCAGTCACTCTGGTATCATCGGAAATGAGACTGTTGATCAGGCAGCTAAACGAGCATCACAACAATCTCCCCCTCTTTCTCTAGCAATCCCTCCTTCTGATCTCATACATGAAGTGCGGGCTATATCTTATCAACAATGGCAGTCTGATTGGAATGAATCGTCACGAGAAAAAGGACATTTTTATCATCTATTACAACCTGTTATTCCTCATAAACCGTGGTTTTATTATGGCACGTACTCTCGGCGCCACATCACATCGTCTACGTTTTAATCATGCTCTTACTCCCAATATAAAAATCGATTTCATCTTTCTCCCCCAACTTCCTGTGTTTGTGGCTTCCCTGATACTGACAGTAACCACCTCCTTTTACAATGTCCTGCTTTTGATGTTCCCCGCCAGCGCTTCCTATCCTCTTTATTTAACATGAACATCCCTTTCCCCACAAGTATTTCGTGTTTACTATCCTCTCTAACTCCTACTCTCGTTAACAGCATAAATCAGTTTCTTGATGATGCACATATTGTATTATAATCCTTTAAAAGCCTCTTTGTTCTCACTCTTCCATTGCAAAATGTTTGTCATGTTTTTGGTGGGATATAAATCACGTTAACCTGCGTCTTATATGAGGTCATCATGTTTTTGTGTGAGTCCTATTTTTTTATCAGCTATACCTTTAACGTTTCATTACGAGTGATATATATATGTCACTGTTGATGTTATTAATCTGGTTTCGTGACTGGACGATAACAAATGAGTCTAACCACACCATTCTAGAAGAAGAAGAAGAAGAAGAATACTTAAGTGGCCAATAGAGGATGGTTGCCTAGTTGTACTTCCTCTTAAAACAATAATCACCACCACCACTTACGTGGCCAGCGCACCAGCGGCATTATGGTGAAACTTTCTTATTACAGATTTACCTGGGATTCACAAGCGATTGTCAAGGCCGATATGAGGAGCGCAGCGAGGGATGCAGTCGGCCGTGGTTTTTACTAATCCCCAGAGAAATTGAGAGGGATGTGTAAAAGTATTGTGCTGGACAGTACCGGTCCGTCCTCTGTTCACTGTTACTTCCGTGTCTTTTCTACATCATATCATTTCGACCTGTATCCATATATTGGAGACAGTCAGAATTTGTGTTTGTGTGATGATTCGTTACAAATGCCTCCATTAGAATAAACCAATTGTGTACTAAAATGTGTTGCACGGACCGTGTATATACAGAAAAAGTAAAACAAAGTAGATAGCATTAACATTACAAGTGACGTTGTAGTTACATCAACTAGGTAGAATAGCATAGAGAGGCGGAAGCACTGCCTGGCTGAAGCTAATTGAACGAACAACCGCCATGTTTTCAGTAGTCACATATGCAAGTGAACGTGGCTCTAGTATGACGAAAAATGTTGAAAATACGCATTATAGAAACATGGGTGCAGTCGAAAGCCTAGAGCATCAATTTTCATAGAGTGTGAATAGCGCCACATCACCCATGATGTGGAGCGAGGCCAACATCACGATTAGCTGATTATAGTTCGAAAAGCATATAACGAGAATCATCAAACAGTGACATACGAAAAGGCCACGTGATCGGAACAAAAGCGTTACCCTGCTTAGGTGTGCTGGTTAAGAGTAAATTACTATAAAAACCGTGGATATAAATGGGTATATATGAATGACATAGTGAACACGACAGGGACCTACAACAGGTTACTCTCTCATTCTGATCATGTTTTTAAACGTTTTGCATCCCGGTAGCACCACTATAAATGTTTAATGTAATGCTTTATTTATTTATTTATTTATTTATTTATTTATTTATTTATTTATTTATTTATTTATTTATTTATTTATTTATTTATTTATTTATTTATTTATTTATTTATTTATTTATTTATTTAAAGTTGAACATACTAATGCTATGTACAATGAAGCATTTCACTGACGGAAAAATGGGAAAGGGCCAGGATTGGGAAGGTAGCGGTCGTGGCCTGGATTAAAGTACAGTCTCAGCATTTGCCAGGTGTGAAAATGAGAAACCACGGAAAACCAACTTCAGGGCTGTCGAGAATGGGATTCGAACCCACTCTATTCCGAATGCAGGCTCACAGATGCGCGACCCTAACCGCATGGCCAACTCGCTAGGTAAAATTAGTTATTATAATGCAGGTGACATACCATTTTCTTCAATTACTAGATCATACCGGGATTACTAACTGAAATGTATCCATGAAAGTTGCCAATTATAAAGTGTGACCTAATTCTAAATACTGATGCGACTAACGTTTGCAATAAAAACTTTATACATTTCATAAACAACAGTAAAATACTGTATTTACTATGCTTGGTGTACATTTGACTAAAATAGGTCTACATCAAAACAATGCCCAAGAATAAGACACTCAGTGTTAGACATAGCCTTCAGGATTGTTATGGAGAAAAAACGTTATTTTTTGCAATTGGCTTGACGTTGCACCGACACAGATAATTTTTATAGCAACGATGGGAGAGGACAGGGCTAGGAGTGGGAAGAAAGCGGCCATGGCTTAAAAATGGTACAGTCCCAGTACTTGCTTGCTGTAAAAATGGGAAACAACGGAAGAACTATCTTCAGGGCTGCCGAAGTCGAATTCGAACCCACTATCGCCCGGATGCAGGCTCACAGCTGCGTGGCTCTAACTGGACGGCCAACTCGTCTGGTGAGGTCAAATTAAGACTTACGGTACTTATAGACAATTTTTCAAATAACGTTTAATAATTAGAAGCAATAAATAGCCCTAAAACGAAACAGGTTTTATCAATTTTTATCAGCCATATTTTTTGGATTGTAGACCCATGTTTTTCCAATTATTAGTACCAGTACACCGTCTGTAAGAAAAGTTTGCATTATTTTACGGAATAGCTGTTCATTTCTTATCAATTATCACTAAATAAATTGAAAAAATGCGAAGATTAAGAAGCCTACACATTCAAAATGCCATGTCGACGCGTTTTCTGAATCCACAGTCTTATAGTTTCTTAATTCACGATTATGGTAATCGAGAATAACTTCGTAAGAATTCAATTTCCACTCACTTATGAGAAGACATACCAGATCCCTTCTGACAGCGATCTGTACAATTATTCTTTCTTATTTTCTTAATTTGTTTACCCTCCAGGGTTGTTTTTTCCTCGGACACAGCGAGGGATCCCACCGCTACCACCTATAGGGGAGTGTCTTGGAGCGTGAGACATTGGGTCGGACCAGTACCTCGCTCAGGCGGCTTCTCCTGCTATGCTGAACAAGAGCCTAGTGTGGGGTTGAGACGTTTGGAAGGGATAGACAAGGAAGAGGGAAGGAAGCGGCCGTGGTCTTAAGTTAGGTACCATCCCGGCATTTGCCTGGAGGAGAAGTGGGAAACCACGGTAAAACACTTCGAGGATTGATGAGGTGGGAATCGATCCCACCTCTAATCAGTTAACCTCCCGAGGCTGAGTAGACCCTGTTCCAGTTCCCAAACCACTTTCCAAACTTCGTGACAGAGCCGAAAATAGAACCCGAGCCTCCAGGCGTGGCAGCTAATCACACTAACCACTACACCATAGAAGAGGATTCTGTACAAATATAATCTGCACAACGGTTCACAATCCTTCAATAATTTTCCACTCCTGAAGAATAATTTTTGGTGGTGATACAAGTGTAAGTATATCAGAACAAAATGCAAGCGACACTGGAAATATACGTACAACAACTTAAAGACGATCTCGCAAAGATAAATCTTCCACTCTTGTTTAATATTTCTCATCATTAAACTACTGCAAAAACTTTTATTCAATAAAAGCATTTGACAATATATTATAACTTATTCACGAATAATACTGCAACAGATCCATTAACCTACACGATTCGATACGAAAGCGGGTAAGAAACCGTAAACATTATTACGTGCTAACCATGCATTCAAAGCTGAAGTTCCCACAACATGGCAATGCCCGAGTGTGTTCAATCAAGACCAACTACAATTACATCAGATCGTAACCCAGATAAAACATGGTGGACATCGGTGGGCGACATGAAAGGTTAAGGGTAAGATTATGTATGGTTAATCTGAGTCACTTGAAGAAAACATCAGAATTCCAACATCATTTAATGCAACTCATTAACTCAAAATATGAATAGTTATGCACCAAAAGCAAAGTTAACGCGTAATTGTAATTGTAATTTCAGGGGGGAATTAACGAAGGGAGAATGATTTATCAACGTCAGGTTGAAAACACACACACACACACACTATAAAAATATTTTACGTATGAAATTCCGGACAGCAAATCAAATAAATAGATGTCAACGGATAACATTATTAACATTACATGAAATAACATAATACATCATTAAACACAGCCCATTTCATAAAACATGTAAACAAATTCATTTCTCGAACAAGATTTCAACAAGCCATAATCCACTTCATTTCGACTCATAAGAAATAGGGTTAGATTTCGTTTGTTTACGTACCTCCGTTGTAAAACAATAAAAATATTCAATTACATCATTCTTGTACCTTTTTAAAAATGCTTCATATCTCAGTCGTAACTCCGAGTCAGGATATTTCCGGGACTGATATCATTTTGTAGTTAGGTGCATTGGCTTATTGGGGAAAATTCTAGGATTTGTAACATTAGGCATCCTCAGAAGTTAGCGTGGCACTCGAATTGAATAAACACCTTTTACGGCTATAATATCTTCCCTAGCATTAAATTTGATATCAAATGGGTTACGTTGCGCATTCCTATCTACGAAATGTCACTGTAAAATTTGTCACAAATGCTGCACCACACAGTTCCTCCTAATGTTCAGGATATTAGCACTCGCTAAAACGCGAGTTTTAGATGGCCATAACCACATTAATATCAATATAGTTTTCACGTCTAATTTAGAATTGCTGAAAAATGTTCCTTTCCTGAGGCTTCTGAAATTCAGGCACTTTTTGCACCTGAACATGAATCCCAGCAATCCACCGCTCTCTTCCTTCACCAAGTGCAGTTGCCTCTACAGTTCCTGCTGACATATCTGCCTTTCTTCGGCAATAGCTTTAGGTCTTGTAACTTCATTTTAACATGGTCATTTGCCTCATTGAAGAAAGAAATATAATCGTGAATGCTCTTGACCTGCACCAAGTGAGCTATCATGATAATACTGGAAGATGGTACGAACAATAATTTTCGCGGCAACAATCTTTAACCTTTTATCATGACGGGACTGACAACATAGAACACCTTTCTCACAAGAATATGGCTTAAGATTTTCGCCGGACATGATTTTCTCTAAAATTACTTTCACTTCAGGCTCATTCTTTTGATATTGGGCAATGTCTTGGTACAGCATCGGAAGATTATATAATATAGGATTTACCTTTAGCAAACCACATTGAGGATTAACTTCTCCAGAATTTTCAGAGGGGTTTTTTTTCACCATCAAAAATACGACTCAGCCCAACCTTCCAGTTCGCTTAAGCCTTCTAAGCACCCAAGAAGGGGCCTCATTGTCAGTCTCCAAATCAAAATATACATGTTCTGCATATATACGAAATTTGAACAATAAGAAGAGTACTGCCAAACATTCAACTTCATAAATAGAATACTTCCTTTCCAGGGGAAAAGTGCCCTGGATTCATAGGAAATGGGTCTTCTTACAATTTTTGAATCTTGCATTAGAACTCCAGGGATAGACTTACCAGAGGCATCAGTTTGGATGATAAATTTCTTGTTAGTGTCTGGAATAGCAAGCACCGGGACATTGCTAAGGGCGCTTTTCAGTGAGTTGAAAGCAACTTGTTGAGGTTTATCCCACACAAACTTGACATCTTTCCGCCGTACGGAGTTCAACGGAGCAGCGATTTCAGCATAATTAGGCATAAATTTCCGGAAAAAATTGGTCATGCAAGTGAACCTAGCGACGCCCTTCACATTTTTGGGTGGTTCGAAAATGTGGATGGCCTGGGTACGGCCATGACCTACAGAAATGCCCTATGCCGATACAATATGCCCAAGGTAGGAAATTTGTAGTTTGACAAAATTAGTTTTCGAGAGTTTCACAGTTAGCCCAGCTTCCTTTAATCTTTCAGCAACCTCTTTGACATACTTGAGATGATCCTCAAAATTAGTAGGATATACCACTAGGTCATCTATATAGTTGATCACGAACGTAAATTTTACATCACCAAACACAGCATCGAGCGAGCGAGTGAGCATGACAGCCCCAGTCGACAGGCGAAGGGAATCATCGTGTATTCATACGGGTTCCAATCAGTAGCAAATGCAGTAAGAGGAATGGAATCTTCATCAAAAGGTATTTGGTTATACGCTTGATTCAAGTCAAAAGTTGAAAAATTAGCACCACGGAACCAAGAAAAACAGATATGTAAATCAGGTAAGGGGACAGATTGTAGGACGATCTTACGATTCAGTCCTCTATAATCAACGACAGGTCTATAACCGCCAGAGGGCTTAGCAACTAGAAACATATGAGCAGAGTATGCATAAATAGAAGGTCGTATTACTCCATTTTTGAGCAAATGTTCAATTATTTTTCAATTCAGTCACTCTACGGGGAGATGGTCTATTAGGAGGAGACCTTACCAGAATTTAATTAGTCACATCGATGTGATATTTGAGCACATTAGTCAACCCAAGTCGATCAGTAAAAACTTCAGGGTATTGAGCACA
Organism: Anabrus simplex; assembly: GCF_040414725.1. NCBI lineage: Eukaryota > Metazoa > Arthropoda > Insecta > Orthoptera > Tettigoniidae > Anabrus > Anabrus simplex. The sequence continues at coordinate 223,318,572 of NC_090267.1, forward strand.
AAGCTCTCCAATTTTGGAAGCCTGTACGCCCGATAGATGAGCAAGATCCAACTTGCCATTCTCACCCTCCTCACTATTCTCATCCAAAACACAAGCCACCCTATCAATAAACATCATAACATCATTGAAATAAAAACTTCGATTAGAGCTAAATTTAAAGGAACACATTATATCTTTCAAATTCAGGACTATTCCAACTTTAAATATAAACTCGGCACATAAAATGACATGACACGATAACTTAGAAGCCACAAGGCATTTAATCTTCCACGTAAATTCGGCAATTCGAATTTTGACCACAGTAGAACCAACAATTTCCAAATTACTCCTATTGGCAGTTACAGAATTAAGTTTCGAAGTTACAATTTCGGGCAATTTACAACAACGTTTCATTTTTCGACACCAGACATCTTTCACAAGAGAGACAACTCTCACAAAATCAATTAGTGGAGTTAGTAGGAGGTACACTAGGTGGGTAGTTAACATGGCGTGATTGATCACCATACCTAACATCTTAGAGCCAATACAGGTTCGCTATTAACCTCGACCTGAACCATACAAGTTTTCGGAATATCGCTACCTGAAATTCTCAAATCTTGAGGAACATGAAACTCATCACTTATCCGCTTATGATTAGGCACGCCTTCATTGAATACTTTTATTTCATTTACAAGTCACCGTGAATTATTCTTGTTGAAACTAGGGCACTGTCGTTTCATATGTTGTTAGAACCACAAACAAAACCACAGATGCTCTGATTCTGGACTATACCACTTCTATTTCTAGCGGAAGGTCACTTGTTCCTGAGATGGTCCCTCGATCCGCACGCATTAAAATTCTTACCCTGAACCTCGGTAGAAGTATGAGAGGAATAATATGTGGAGTTACTAGGAGGTATGGGAGGTGGGTAGTTAACATGACGTGATTGATCACCATACTTAACATCTCCGGCGAAGGAACACGCGTCCTCCAACTCGGCAAAGGTATCGTGAGTCCTAGTTAACGGCAAGAAGGATCCGTACTGTGGAGCAATTCCCTTAAAAATTCTAGCCACCATTTCATCTTCAGAGACAACAATTTTGAAAACTTCGCAAAAACCTTTAGGTCTAGAACATATGCTAACATAATCCCATGAAGAAATTGAGTCCTAAAACTATGTTTAGGAATTAAACTCTGCATTGCAAGAAATGGAATAAATTTAGATAAAACCAGCTCATGAAATTCAGTTATACTTAGATTGCTACTAATGGCCTTCTTTAATATTCCCTCGCAGTAAGGAAATAGAACCCTATGGATACCTAGGGCATCCATAGAGGATACATTGCCAGATTCCGTCAACTCCACTAAAAAGCGCATAAATCTAATAGTTTCATCAATAGAGTTACCGAAAATATTTTTACAATTTTGAATAACTCTTTGATAAAAATAGGAGCAGCATTAGGTTTAGCTAACAAGCCTTCCAAAATAGGAGCCAGAGCGCAGCAATGAGATGCCTCATTACGAGACGATTCAGTTGAAACAGTAGCGTTATTCAATTCCTGATTGTCATTTTCATCTTTTCTAGATCCATCACAAGGAAAGTTCAATGACATTTCTAATACTCATGATTATATCAAGATCAACAGTGTTAAAAGTAGGTACACTGAGCAAGCAATTCTGGTTCAGGTGACAATGATATTAAATCCTGAACCCTTCTGATGTAGTGACTAGTTCTGGATTTTAATCTTTTTACTTGATATGCCGAATTTTCCATATCTCTGAATTCATTGACAACGGTGCTAATTTCTGACAATGCATAATTAATAAGCTGCACTGACTCACCCAATTTGCGGCTCAAGTTTCTAGGGTTTACCAGACAATCCAGGGCATACATAAGTAGGTAATGCAACATCACTCGGAAGAGATCCAGACGACGCCACCCCGCGCACTTCCAGTTCATATAGCAGCTCACTTTTCCTTAAAATGCGAGGCAGTAAGACAGACCGGGCGGACATTTTGGACATGAAACAGAAAATTTCAAACAAAATTTAAGGTAATCTTGCCTTTCTCCTCACACCTTTTTTCTACACCTTCTATTATTATTCAGTCAGTATATCCTCTTGTGAGACCAAAATCACTTATTGATCCAAGAATGAAAGCAACAACTACGAGCACAGATAAATAAATCAGTCCAAAAGGTAGCCCACACCGCAGTAACAAATCTTCAAAACCCGCGCGATGCTACCAAATACTGTGACAACACAACAGTATAAATTACCCAAATCAACCTTGGTATCTCGAAGATGTTCCTAATCGATAGTAGTTGGGCAACACGGGACCATTCAAAGATAACAATAGGGACGGAATTACTTAACACATAAGTCCCAACGTAGAAGAGTAAATAACAAACAACTGGCCCTAGAGGCCATGTGAATCAAAACCCAAAGAAAATATACTGACTTGAAAGGAATAGATCCATTAATTTTAAGGTAATTTAATGAATCAAAATATCAATTCAAGTGAATTATTATTACTTTTAAAAACACAATTCATAATGTAAGTCTGTTCGACCGTAAAATTAGAGAAAACAATGCTTTAGATCCGAAATTTTTCGGTGCATTAAAATCAAGAAAATTATCAATCATAGGATGAATTGAGTCCCAGTGAAAATAATAAACAGTAAGCTGGGATTTGCTTCTCCAAGACTTCAAGTGCGAGTTCACTAAATAAACCGAACCGTAAATTAATGTTACCAACAAATTAGGTGAAATTAGAAGAAAATGTTCAATAAGATTACATCACATGAAATAGTGGACGCAATTCAATTGAAATAGTATAATACAGCCAAGATAAACTTAAATCAGAGCACAATACGTCTCATCAGTTCAAATCAACATCATACAATCATCCCAATCATCTATTTCCCGTCAACAACATGACAACCATATTTGTTTACAACCGTCATCCATGGAAACGGATCACGAGACACGGTGAAAGAAGGATGGCTCTCAAACTCTTACTAGATAGCCATCATCGAAACAACTCTAACTTACTGATTTTCACCAGTGATCCATAAAATTTACAATTAAGGTGCTGACAAGAACAGTTTAGAAATACGAAAAATTACAATGTACATAAGAAATAAAGAGTCCCCTTAATAATAATTATATGTAATTAACGCCAGATAAACGGAGAACGAGTCAACTCCAATTATTCCACATGATTACGATAATTTAAATTACTTTCCCAAATTAAATCTTAAATTACTCAGTCCGAACAAAGTATTTTCAGTATGTTGGAGATATCTCAGTAGGAAAGGGCACTCGTGCAGAAATCATGATCTGTACTTACAGTCTTCCGACGTAAACATAAGATATAAGGCAAACCGCAATCAATCAGGAATTTGCCGCCGGTTGGCGACAAATTTAACCTGGATCAAATATCCTCCTCATTTTTCCTCTCCTTTCTCATTTGGTTGAGTTTTAAATAGCTTTCTGCGACCAGGCACAATGAGTCTTCCTCAACAGGTCTCAAAACAACGGAAAACAACCAAACATCAAAACATTGTCGCCCACGATCGATACTTCCGCTGGCGACTCTGTAGTTCACTGTACGCACCCAGATGTCAGCACAGTGTAGTTCAGAAGGAACACACAGTCCGATAATCATCGCCCAGTGCCCGTCGAGCGTACTGCTAATAGGAGGCTAGTTCTTGAGATGAAATACGTCCCTTACGATGCATCTATAATGCAATTGCATGCTGAACTGCGTTTTGATACTTTCAAGTTACACATACTCCAAAATACATAATAAACACGTCATAATATGATGACGGGTATTATGTTCTGAATCACTGCAACATTAATTACCATAGGCAGGCCCGTGCATTTAGCGGTTAGTTTAGTCTGTACTCGGATGGAACAGGTTACCCGGTCCACTGCTCCGAATATACTTCCAAGGTGGTGGGAAGCCATAGGCCGTAATAATCTGGCAATTGTCCCGTTTACAAATGAATGACTTCCTTGGCTGTCGAGTACATCTTAAGAATATTCGTTGCCTAACCTCAACATGAAATCTGGGCGGGGTTGGCCTCTTCTGCTCACAATCTGAACAATCCCTCACCTCCTTGACCAGGGTTGCTTATCTGTCAGGTCTTGAGTAGCATTCCTGTTTCCGGTCCCAACCCCCTCAATCCAGAATGTGTCGGACCATGTTTTCCGACGCCAAGGTAGGGCATGTGTTCTTCAGTGTCCCGTTCTTCCACACTGGTGGCATTTCCTAACCGAGCTGGTCTCCTCCGTTGCTTTGCTCTGTGTTCCTCTTCTAATTGGGCGATGATTCTACGCAGATCATCAAAGAATCTCGGTTGCGATACTTTCACTATGGGTTCGATTTTTATCGTGGAGTAGCTCTATGATGTCTGACAAGACATCGTACTCGCTTTCCTCCTGGTGCAGCCGCTTGAAGAACTGGTACTTCTGGAGGACGAACGCGCTAGCTCTCATGCCGGCGGGTTATGCCTCAGTCAGTAGCTTTCTTTTTACGACGCCCTTCACCCATAGGGAATTAAATCTAGCAAGATATTCCTTCTTGAATTCCGTCCAGTTTATGTTAACGCGCTTCAAATTATTCCACCAAGTATCGGCTTGCCCCCGTAACCGCGGTGTGATGAGTTGAATGAAGTTGTCCTCCGGTACAATAGTCCTTCCTAGCAGACCGACCGACCGATCCCTCAATAAAACTAGTCGGATTCTCTTCCAGTCGCCCGTCGACTCACGGAAGGCTCTCTATAATCACATTCGGGTCTAGATGTCCTATATGCCCGGATAAGTTTGAGGGGGTTGAAGGCGTAGCGGTAGGTCCTGTTCGAGTTGATCTGTCTTCTCCCGCGTGAAGGATGCTCTCTCTCTCTCTGATATTTTGCACATCTCTTTTGATGGCCGAAATACGGTTTTTTAACCTTCCATCAATGGCAGAAGTACGGTTCCCAAATTTCTTCGTCGATGGTAGAAATTATCCTCTCAAACTGTTGTTTTATGGTGGAAACTTGGATTTGCACCTCCTCCTTGAGGTTCGAGATGCCCCCTTCAATCTGGCTTACCCCATTATCGATCTGCACAAACTGTCCCAGTTTGGACCTGATGTCAGATATCTGCTGTGTTAATTGATTGGTGACGCCGCTAATTTGGGAGGAAATTTTATAATTTACGGTTGAAATTTTCGATTCTATGCAGTGTTCTACTTTGTAAACTCTCACCACCAAGCAATACTAAACACAGTGAGGGCACGTTGCACGACTAGGGATTAGTAAACATTAAAACAATAACAAAATGTTTCAAAAAGACTTACCAACTCTTGATCCAAGTAAAGTCGTCGCATGGTGTAGAAGATTGGACACACGAGGTCGAGCGGAACGCGAGATACATATTAACTTCTTATTATTATTATTCTGACTGAAATAACGAGACTTATTCCAATAAGAGAATTCTTTAATTAAAATAAATGACGTCAAACTCCGACAACAACGAATAACTGAAATTAAGAAAGTAATCTTATTATTGATTTATCTAAGTCCTTGAAATCAATTAGCATGAACAATAAGGAAACCTTGAGTTAAGTTTGGAAGATAAATTAATAATTATGAAAAATAGGATCCTTTTTAAAAATAATATCAAATTCATTCTGTTACGGACTTTTCCATGGTAGGTAGAGGTGAAAGAAGGTGCGGGTGTGAATGGGTTTCAAGCTACGAAATTATGGTGCAATGTAAAATTAATTTAAAAGTTAACAAGGTTATATTTTCTTTTCGAAAACAAAGAAATAACAAGCATGGCAGGTACAAAGTAGCAATTCAAAAGGGGTTAGTTACAATATTTACAGAATTTGGGCTTCGCGCCCTGACTTCACAATGCTTGGGCAATCCGCTCAGTTTTACCTCAAACACAAGTTTTAACAGAGGGGGAGAAAACCCCATTTATACCTAGGAGCCCTTGCTCCAAATTACACTGAAAAACCTCCATGAGGCATACAACCCAGAATTTTCAAAAGAGCCACACGCTCTCAAAATTTAAGCCTCTCCCAGGCCACACCAAACTCCACCTTCAAGTTGTCCTCAACGGACATAAACACAGGGGTAAAATACCCAATCTACTGAGGTCTATTAAAAGAAAAGCAGGTTAATTAAATGACCTCTAAAATAACAATTTGAGAGGAGGCGAACTTGCACTCCTAATACACTTTGATTAAGACCTACTTGGCACTAGGCCGTTAATACAAGGGCTAATCCCATGCTACAGAGGTGACTTAAGAAAAGAACAATTTGTTTTACATTAACGAAAAATAGGTTGAGAAAATAAGTTCACCTCAAGACAATGTGAGTGGGAGCTCGAGAGGGATAGCACTCTCTATCCCAATATGTCGTTTTACAAGAGAATAGATGAAAAGAGAAGTTACATTTTAGGAAAAGGTTACATGGTTGAACGCTTAGAACCCGCCCCGAAAGTTAAACTGCTGAGCTAGCAAAGAAAGAAGTTATTAATCGGCCATTACCTTGTGTTGAACGGCTGGAGAAGAAAGAGGCGCTTCCCGCCCCCTGCTATGTACTTAACACACTGAAAGATGGAACAGAAGTGGCCTAGAGACCCAAAAATCAGCAGTTTAAATACTCTCGCGGAAGTTTCTAGGCGTTAGGGGAAAGAAAACACCCTCCCACAAACTCTTTATTGGATAGGACCCCGCAACAGATTAAAGTTGGGGGAAGATACATCTGATTGGATAGAAATTAATTTAAGAAATTCGGGATTGGTTAGGTTCAACACAAGGGGAAGAAAGGGGTAAATATTGCCAACTTAAACAATGATAGAAAGAAATTTAACAAAGAACAAACTCTTGAAATTAAATTTTCTCCAAAAAAAATAGTTCTTTGACTCCGCACTAGGTTGCACTATTGTAGATCTTCAGTAGTGTCCTCTAGAAGAGAAATTTCACACTTCTTACTTCAAGCGAAACAAAAACACATCAAAAATGACACAGTTCAAAAACTCAAAATTTTCCACGTGGTGACATCTTCTGAGAAGGTAGAAAATTAATACTGTCAATAAAGTTCCGACTTCCTCCAGCAGAGGAGTTTCACCTGGCGCAATTTTTAAATTAGCGGAGTGGAGGTGTACCGCCCGGTACAGACCTCCCCTCCCCCCAAAAGTTCCTCCAGGGATGACACATGAAATCAGTTTGATACAAGGTCCAAGTTATGCTGTGGATATGAAGATTGATTGCCAAAGCATTTATAAGATTTTTTAATTTGGTTTTCAAAATTTTGTTGTTGCAGATGAAGTAAAGTCTTTATATTTGTAGAAGTTGAATTTCTGAAGATAACTTTTTATACTTGAAAGTGAAGGAAAAAAAATTTTCAAAGTCCACCAAATATTGCAGTTGAATTCCCAAGTGTAGTCATTACTAATAGTATCTGTTCATGTAGTAGATGGTGATGAAGTGGGATTGCCAGACCGGCCGTTGCGGCTTGCGTCCAAAGGAGGCCGCTCGGACCCCTCAAGTACCCTGAGATACCGCTCGCCCGCACTATGAGGGGAGCAGAGGTGTTGAAGTACGCCGCGCCCGCGGTGAACATATACAGGCTGCGGGCAAGTAGCAGGTTGTGCGCCGCACATCAGCCTTGGCCGGGAGGAGAGCTCCGGCTCGCCGTGCACACGTCGTCCTCGCTGGGGCCGAGGGGGCCCGTCCTCAGCTCCAGTTGCTGCACGGCGCCGCGCGGCTGCGGGGGCACTGAAACAATAAAGCTTGGCGGCAGAATTGTGTTGGACCATCATCTTTTTTGAGGGTACAGGCTTGTGGAGAGGTTGAGGGGCCAGCGGCGTGCAAATATCCATGGCATAAGTCAAGCCACTGTGTGTATTGACGCAGGAGACGGGAGCGTGGTAATGGCCGAGGTAAGGACAGGAAGGCAGTTTAACAATCGGGGAGGTTTACAAGAAATGCTTACATATAAAATAAAATAGAAGGAGCAGAATGCCTTAAGAGTGGAACTCAAAAAAAAAATATAACCTTCATATTCCTATCAAATTATATGAAGCAAGTTGACACAAATTTTACACCGGTTTCACCTGGGACAGGTGAACCCTAAATATCCTCTCGGTGGCTGGATTGCTTACTAACAATGTAACCGGCGTAAGAAAATCGAGAATGATGCATGGCCCATGAAATCTGGGGGCAAGCTTGCCCGCGGGAACAAAATTCTTGACCATCACCTGGTCACCTACCTTCAAAGTGGTGGGTCTCCGTCCACGATCATACCTTTCCCTAACCTTTTCATGAGACACTTTAAGATTGGCTTTAGCCTTCTTCCAAAGATCTTTAATGTTATCCGGATCTATTGTCTCGGGTAGAATGTCATTCAGAGACCAGAGGTTAGAGAGCGGCGAGTTGGGAACAAACTTGAACATCAAAGAAGCTGGAGTAAACTTGTGAGATTCATGAACCGCCGAATTCAAAGCAAAAGCTATCCAATGCAGGGACGTGTCCCACCTGGAATGATCTTCATGATGATAGGCAATAAGTGCTGACCTGAGATTACGGTTAACCCTTTCAGCCAGAGATGGTTGAGGGTAATAAGCAGAAGTAGTTACATGAGAGATTGATAAGTCAAAACAGAATTTACGAAATAAATTAGATGTAAAAGCCTTAGCATTATCAGATACAATATATTGACACGGACCAAAAGAAGCAAAAATAGAATTTAAGCAGGTAATGGTAGACTGAGCGGTAGCCAGCTTAGTCGGAAATAACCAAGAAAATCTGGTAAAACCATCTACGCACACAAAGATGAACTTGTTAGCATTACCCTTTGACTGGGGGAAGGGTCCTACATAATCGATATACAGACGTTCCATGGGGCGCGACGCTTGATGCGAAGACAAAAGGCCTACCTTGGTGGACATGGTGGGTTTACTGAGCAAACAAGATTTACAAGCTTTTACAAGTTCCCGGATTTCACCGTCCATACCTTTCCAGATGAACATTTCACGAATCTTCTCACGAGTTTTAAAGATTCCAAGATGCCCTCCTAATGGGGTCTCATGATAATATTTGAAGATCATAGGTACAAGAACAGCTGGAACGACAACTTTCATCATCCTATCATGCCTCGATGGGCAACATAGAACACCATTCCTCAGAACATAAGGGACAAAATGTTCCCCAGAAGAAAGGGTTTCCATTATCGGAGCCAGCGTCGGATCTTCACGTTGGTATTTCTCAATATCCCTAAAAAGCATGGGAGCATCTGTTAAGATGGCATTAACACCAGATAGTATGGACTCGGGAGGTGATGAGCTGTCGACCGGTTCGTGGGTCTCGACGTCGTTATGAAACATACGGCTGAGTCCATCAGCAACAACATTTTCGGTGCCTCTGATATGTCTAACATCAAACTGGAAGGCGGAAATACGAATAGCCCAGCGGGCTATACGACCAGTACGACGCGGCCTACCTAAGACCCAGCTTAATGCTTGATTATCTGTCTCCAGGTCGAATTTGACGTGTTCCAGATAGAGACGGAACTTTTCTAAGGCGAATAAGACTGCCAAACCTTCGAGCTCATAGATGGAATACTTGGCTTCTTGAGCCGACAAGGTCCTAGAGGCATAGGCGATAGGTCGCCTCCCTAGTTCAGTCTCTTGAAGAAGGACTGCAGCTACTGCTGACGACGACGCGTCGGTTTGGACGATGAATTTCTTCGAGAAATCAGGCATAGCAAGGACAGGGGCATTACAAAGCGCTAATTTAAGATCTTCAAAAGCGGCTTGTTGAGAAGGTCCCCACTCGAATTTGATACCTTTCCTACGAAGGAGGTTTAAGGGCGCCGCTCTATTAGCAAAGTTAGGAATGAACTTCCTGAAGAAATTCACCATACCAATGAACCTGGCGATACCTTTAATGTCCTTGGGAGGTTTAAAATCACGGATGGCCTGTGTTCTAGAATGATCGACTGCTACACCATCGGGTGACACAATATGCCCTAGGAATGACATAGAGGGCTTAGCAAAGACAACCTTGGACAACTTAACAGTTAACCCAGCCTTACGAAGGCGATCGAGAACTTCTCGCAAATGATCTAGATGTTCTTCAAAGGTCTCTGAAAATACGACGACATCATCTAAGTAGTGATATAAGTACTCGAATTTTATGTCGGAGAAGACCCTATCTAGTAGCCTAGTGAGCACAGCTGCCCCCGTGGGGAGCCCGAAAGGCACGCGGTTGTATTCGTATAAATTCCAGTCCGTAGCAAACGCTGTAAGGTGTTTAGACTCTTCGGCAAGGGGAATTTGATTATAGGCCTGATTCAAGTCCAAGATAGTGAAGAACTTGGCCTTACGAAACCATGAAAAGCAAGAATGAAGGTCAGGAAGGGGCACAGATTGCAACACCACCTTCCGATTGAGAGCCCTGTAATCAATGACAGGCCTGAAGCCTCCTTGGGATTTCGGGACTAGAAAAATAGGCGATGAATACGCCGACTTAGAGGGCCTAATAATACCATCCTTCAACATCTGATCGATAATTTCTTTCAGAGCCTTCATTTTAGGTGGAGATAGCCTATAAGGTGGAAAACGGACAGGAATCGAATCCGTGACCTCAATTTTGTATTCAATAAGGTCAGTAACACCAAGAGTATCAGAGAACACCTCTGGAAATGACTGACATAATTTACGAATACTATCAGCCTGCTCCTCAGGTAGATGTCTAAGGTCTAACAACATCTCATCCTGGGTAGGCGAAATAGATGAACATGACACAGAATTACACTTTAATAGTGGTATTTTACAAGTAGAAGCAAATTTGAATGTGCACGACCTAGACTGGAGATCGAGCACAAGACCAGTGTGAGAAATAAAGTCAGCTCCCAATATAATGGGGCAAGACAATTGCTTAGCCACAAACAATTTAATTTTCCATGTAAACTTAAAAATACGAATCTTGACCAGTAAGGAACCTAGAATTTCTAATGGAGATGAATTAGCCGAAACGTATTGAATAGAAGATGAGACGTAGTCCGGTAGTTTACAAACCGATTTCAATTTAGAATACCATTCAGCCGAAATAATCGAACAAACACTGCCTGAATCTAAGAGAGCTGTTATAGGCTCGTTATTTAACTCAATCTTAAGAAAAGGAACAGGTGCGGGGGTATCCGCCGCAATCCTAAGACACTCTTTGGGGCATTCAAAAGATGTATTCGAAGACTTATCGTTCCCTGAATTCTCGACCTTTTTGCCAGGGGCTGAGCCTTGTGAAGCAGAATTAGTTGACTCAGCCGCAGCCACTAGTCACTTTTGATTGTTGTTGGAAGTTACACCAGAAGTTGAGCAGGAGGGGGTGCTATTCGAATTGGGACAATTCTTTGCGATATGTGAGAAGGCCCCACATTTAAAACAGCCTTGTGATGAACCAGCTCCATTATTTGCCCTACTAGTTTTGATCAGAGGACACTTATTGCGCAGATGGTCAGGCGACCCGCAAGCATAACATTTACGGGGGGTGACTGATCGGCGAGGTGGAGGCCGAGTATTACTAATGGAAGGCGGGGGTTCTTTCGCGACACGCAAAGAATCGGCGTATCTAACTCCTTCCGCTGAGACGGCCAATGCTTCAAGTTCCGAGAAAGTTTGCGGGCACGCCGCGAAACACAAATATGACCTATAGGGAGGTGAAATTCCCTCTACAATAGCCTGTACAATCTGATCTTCAGGAAAATGAAGGGCAAACACCCTAGTATAAAACTTAATGTCCTGTATGAAATCAGCCAAGTTTTCATCCAAGCGCTGTACACGATAATAGTACTTCTGAATAAGGGAGGACCTGGCCCTAGCAGGGATGAAGTTAGCTAGCAAATGGGCGTGGAAATCCTCAATAGATGATTGCTCGGCAATGGCTCTTACGATTTTATCAGAGAGAATACCAATAGCATACGGATAGATAATTTGCAAGATTTGACATGGAGAAAGAGAAAAAACAAGGGCATGATCCTGAAATTCCACTAGAAATCTTAAAAATGAAATTACGTCACTGGTGGTATTAACGGAAAACTTAGATATACCTCTGAGCAACATTGCCAATGGATGAGGCAAGCTACTAAACCCGGGTGACATAGTAGGTAAAGGTTTCAATGGCAAGCAAGTTAATTCAGAACGGATGTTACTCAGCGATGCACGGCGTTCAGACTCGTTGTCCAATGGGGCAGGGATAGTTTGAGCAGCAACGGTTATTCTATTAACTTCTCCCTTGGGAGGCGCTTCCTCACTACCTGCATTTACTATGGTGGGTTGATCAGATTTGGGAGGAACTTCCCCAGTTAACAATTGAGTGACCTTACTAGATAATTCGGAAATATTTTCCAGGAGCGTACTAGGTTCCTTCCTCTGAACGTCATTCAGTTTTAGAGACAACAGATCGTTAACCCTATTCGAAAAATGATATAGCCTGCCTTGCACACGCTTAATTTGATTAGGAGACGGATCATTTTCATCAAAAAAACTAACTACAGAAGCTAGCCCAGTAATATTCTCCGTGATCGTGGAAAGAGAGCCATCAATTTCTTTCTCTCCCAAATTGGGGATGGAAATGGACAAATCAAGGGACTCTCTAAGTTTGTTAGTGTCTATTGCAACCGTGCCTCCAGATTGCACATTTCTGATAGTTAATTCGTAGATCAACTCCTCCTTACGCAAATAGTTAAGAAGGAGAACATCGCGAGGGCCGGGCATGATGACAGACCAATTTTGAAAAGGTCAAAAAATTCCAGCAACTGGGAAAATAGTTAGAGTTCGGAACAAACAATATTTAGCCGTCAAAAGGGGCTAAATTGAGACCCATTCAACCACGCTCTGCTACCACTTGTTACGGACTTTTCCGTGGTAGGTAGAGGTGAAAGAAGGTGCGGGTGTGAATGGGTTTCAAGCTACGAAATTATGGTGCAATGTAAAATTAATTTAAAAGTTAACAAGGTTATATTTTCTTTTCGAAAACAAAGAAATAACAAGCATGGCAGGTACAAAGTAGCAATTCAAAAGGGGTTAGTTACAATATTTACAGAATTTGGGCTTCGCGCCCTGACTTCACAATGCTTGGGCAATCCGCTCAGTTTTACCTCAAACACAAGTTTTAACAGAGGGGGAGAAAACCCCATTTATACCTAGGAGCCCTTGCTCCAAATTACACTGAAAAACCTCCATGAGGCATACAACCCAGAATTTTCAAAAGAGCCACACGCTCTCAAAATTTAAGCCTCTCCCAGGCCACACCAAACTCCACCTTCAAGTTGTCCTCAACGGACATAAACACAGGGGTAAAATACCCAATCTACTGAGGTCTATTAAAAGAAAAGCTGGTTAATTAAATGACCTCTAAAATAACAATTTGAGAGGAGGCGAACTTGCACTCCTAATACACTTTGATTAAGACCTACTTGGCACTAGGCCGTTAATACAAGGGCTAATCCCATGCTACAGAGGTGACTTAAGAAAAGAACAATTTGTTTTACATTAACGAAAAATAGGTTGAGAAAATAAGTTCACCTCAAGACAATGTGAGTGGGAGCTCGAGAGGGATAGCACTCTCTATCCCAATATGTCGTTTTACAAGAGAATAGATGAAAAGAGAAGTTACATTTTAGGAAAAGGTTACATGGTTGAACGCTTAGAACCCGCCCCGAAAGTTAAACTGCTGAGCTAGCAAAGAAAGAAGTTATTAATCGGCCATTACCTTGTGTTGAACGGCTGGAGAAGAAAGAGGCGCTTCCCGCCCCCTGCTATGTACTTAACACACTGAAAGATGGAACAGAAGTGGCCTAGAGACCCAAAAATCAGCAGTTTAAATACTCTCGCGGAAGTTTCTAGGCGTTAGGGGAAAGAAAACACCCTCCCACAAACTCTTTATTGGATAGGACCCCGCAACAGATTAAAGTTGGGGGAAGATACATCTGATTGGATAGAAATTAATTTAAGAAATTCGGGATTGGTTAGGTTCAACACAAGGGGAAGAAAGGGGTAAATATTGCCAACTTAAACAATGATAGAAAGAAATTTAACAAAGAACAAACTCTTGAAATTAAATTTTCTCCAAAAAAAATAGTTCTTTGACTCCGCACTAGGTTGCACTATTGTAGATCTTCAGTAGTGTCCTCTAGAAGAGAAATTTCACACTTCTTACTTCAAGCGAAACAAAAACACATCAAAAATGACACAGTTCAAAAACTCAAAATTTTCCACGTGGTGACATCTTCTGAGAAGGTAGAAAATTAATACTGTCAATAAAGTTCCGACTTCCTCCAGCAGAGGAGTTTCACCTGGCGCAATTTTTAAATTAGCGGAGTGGAGGTGTACCGCCCGGTACACATTCTTTAGTAAATAACCTTACATAAATAACCATCGGTGGCTATAAGAAACGATGATTAGGCAATAAAAGTTTAAGGATTTCCCAACGACTACCAGAGTAACCTAAAATTAAAATGACACAACGATCCAGGCGGAAACAAAGGTTAAATAACCATGGAGATGGAGGTAAAATCTAAAGAAATATGCGGAGGCAAAATCCGCGAAGAAATAATTGAATAATCACAAGTTTAAAATTCCAAAACTGCTTGAACGGTAGGTAAATTAAAATACAATCAGCCAAATCAAACCACCCGACTGTACACCAGAAGAATCTATCGTGATAACACACGGTATACTTCAAATGTCACCTTCAACAACGAACCCGACATTCAAATGTCAAATCAACAGGATATACGCCCACATAATGTTTACTCTAAGTTACCATGGCGACAACTCACGTGACACACCAACAAAATGGCAGCATAAAACAACTTCAGTGGTCATTAGAAAATGCCTTCACTTTAGCATTTTACGCACGATCTAGGTGGTTGTGAGATAAACAGAACCTGTACAAATAGTTCAATTAATTAAAGAGAAATACACTTGAACTACCAGATCAAGAGTTACACCCATTACATATATATTAATATGCTGTTATGTGCTAAAAACCGTTTGCCAAAAATACACATAAAGCTTTGGAAGTTATTTTGAAGTAAATATTCAATTAAGTTACCACCTTACAATTTCATATAAGCCCCATCTAAACTATCAATACATTACACATTTACGATGTGACCTGAATTTCCCCGCATCATTGCCGAGTGCAATTTTGTTCACATTTGGATAAACGGTAACCCTATAACGTCTTCCGGTTGCACTTCCATAGTATTTATCCTAGTCGAATCCAATGGTTACTCCGGTTTCGACGAAATACGGATTATAAGCCAAAGATACTTACAGTTGTCGGCGAGATTATTTCAAATAAAAATCCAATTGGATAGGCTTCATGCCAAATTGGCGATTGACCAAACCAGGGTCGAACGCCATCCTCATTTCTTCTTATCTAATTTCCAGAATAATTGGCTTCACCAGGAGCAGTACGTGACAACCTTCCTTCTTCAACTCGACAGACACAAAACCACGACGCATTGTTTCTTCACATGAGTTGACGATCAAGTTACTTTCATAGGATACCGCAAGATGGCATCAGTATACAGTCCGCCACACAGTCAAGTACATATCTAATGGCACGGATGAGTTCCCAAACAAGCAAGCACAGGATGAGGTGACATTTTAATAACTCTCAGTCAACACCGGTGGACCCAAATCTCGTAATTGAATTACGCGGAGATACCAAACAGTTCATGGGTCGAGTAGAATAATTAAAACTCCATTATATAAACCTGCGTGTACACTTGTGATATTTGTACGGTTAAAACTGAATTAGATTGAGAAATTTCGTCTCAAATTGTGTCTGAAAGTTGGCCATTTACTTTCGAAGATTGTTCTGAAGTCTTTCCTATTAGGGCGGAATTGATGTCTGAAATTTTGTCCGAAAGTTTGCCATTGAGTTCCTGCATCATGCTCATTATGTTGGAACAGATTTTGGTTATATTTATGGTGTAACTCTTCTTCCGATGACGATTATGGATGATCGTTCACTTCCATTAAAAACTTTTCGGGACCTTCGCTTTTTTCAAAAAGATATTCTCGTAAACGCGTTTTAAGTAATTTCTTCTTGCCAATCGTCGGAAGATTTATCGTTGCGAGATCGTCTTTAAGTTGTTGTACGTACATATTTTCCAGTGTCACTTGCATTTTGTTCTGATATACTTACACTTGTATCACCACCAAAAATTATTCTTCAGTTCTTGTGTCGGTGACCACTGATGTAACTACAAAAATGCAAACAAGAAATGCTGTCAATTGTGTACACTGTTTTATTTATAAGTTATTTACGTATTTTTATACACACGCACTAAAGAACCGCCATCCTGAAAGACATTTGACTGTTACAGTAACTTGTCAACAGAATCACAACGCGAGTTCACGACTTCCACACAAGTCTCTTTAAAACAACTCAACTCTATCCACAAGACTGCCTCAGGATATACTCTGCCTTCCCAGGCTTCTAGAAGAATACGAGACAACATATTTTCTCGTAATTTTGAGAGTCTCCAGTAACATATTTACAATGAATGAATTTTTCTATAACTTTCTAATGCCAATGATAGGTTGTTCTGGATTTTACAGTGTGTTGTACAATATTGCACTCTAATTATACATCATGTATACAGGTAATAAAATAATGTTATACATGGTGTTAGGGGTGTACGTGCATATATTTTGCTAGTCGGTAAAGAAAAATACATCTCGGAACATATGCTATATACTTTTCACCCTGTCCTATCAGTTTCCCCGCAAATGAGCCGAATATTTCAGGACGTAATGTGTTTTGAACGGCCGTAGTAGGAAACACCGGTTATGTCATACTGTTATCGTATAGTAGAGTACAGTAGCAGAGTATTGGGGTTGTTCAATCTGTTTGTTCCTTATCGAAGGCCAACGCATATTGCTGTGCCTCCCCATTGCCGACGGGCAAGTAGGGGTGGTAGAAGCACACGCCAGACAACTTCCTATACTCGAAAACCGGTCTCGGGTACTCTGTGAGAAGTATACAATTACCGACATAATGTCACCACACAAGCTCGCACAGAATTAGAAAAATAGCCCAAACTTAAAATAAATTAAAATTGCAAAAGCCATGGTAAGCTAGTGCAATAAATAAAGCACCAGAAACATATTTAAAATTGAACTAGCCAATTCACTTCACATTACTGAGACATAAAAAAAGATCACGGCTTAAGAAGAAAAACAATTCAAAATAATATTCACGGAGCAATATACAAGATGCCTGCAAGTATGCCTCTTAACTGTGGGTGTGCAGAATTATTAACCGCATTATCAATGCTATTCAAGTATTTTATCATGGAAGGAAATCACAGCTAAAATAGTCCATTGCAGCAAGATTTGCAGACAGCATTTCACCCGACATCCAACATAAAACGCAAGCCAATTTTTTCAACTAGTTCAGCCATCATATAAGTTACGTTTATCCATAATTTGTTTGTAGAAGAACAAAGTTCCCAGAATTATTTTTGACATTCCAGCAAGCAGAGTGGGCTTCGGCTTAACACTTCTGCCTTCAATAGGCGGAGTGGCTGGTCCCTGTTTCCAGGTGTCCTGAGAAGTTTTCGGTAGTTTTCCATTTCCCTTTACTAAGGCAAATGTCAGGACAGATAATTTTAAAGCCCATGGTCGCTACCCCCGACTCACCTTCTCGTCACCTCAAATCTCCTAGGCCTGAGGTGGAGTGCAAACTTTTTTGTAGTACTAGCAGGATTTATATTTTTCATTAATATCTCCGTTATTGGGTGTGTTCCAGCTGCATTTCTGAAAAATCATGCATGCAGTGCTTCGTCAGTTACTGGGTTTTCCCTGTCTCCACATGCTCGCACCTGGTCCACATGTAGTAATTTACAGGACGATCAGAGCAGTTCGGACGAAGAATGTTTCCCACCGGAGTTGAAGAGCAGCCCACAAATTAATCTTGCCAACCCCCAGTATGTACCGAAGAGTTCAATAAAAAGAAGTTGATTTGGAAGAAGGCGAATTTAGTTTACATTGACGCTGAAATTACATTCCAAGGCAGTACTGTAATGAACCCTGACATTGCAAATCTAGATACTCCATACAGGTGCTTCCTTCACTTTTTCACCCATGATTTCTTTCAAAGAAGTACTGATGAAACCAATCTGTATTCTACCCAGAAGAATCCCTCAAATCCATTTGTTGTGACAGCAGGAGATATAAAGTTCTGGGAATACTGATATTTATGTCAGTTCAGAACTTTCCAAGTGTGAGATCGTTTTGGTCCACCAAATACGGCTATGATCCATGAAAACAGTCATGCCAGTAAATCATTTCGAAAAATTTCGTAACATACTCCATTTCACTAATAATGACCACCACCTACCTAAGGAGCATCCAGACCAGGACAGACTCCATAAATTGAGACCAGTTATTGAGCACCTGAACAGAAGATTTTCTACTATCCCTCTTGACCAGAGGGTTTCGCTTGACGAACAGATGTGTGCGACCAAAAATTCCAATTTTCTAAAACAATACCTGGCTAATAAGCATCACAAGTGGAGTTTCAAACTGTTTGTACTCTGTAGTTTCAGAGGTTATGCACATAAATTTGAAATTTACTCCGGTCAGGAGAACAAGACAGAGAAGCCTGTAAATGAGCCTGATTTAAGAGCAACAAACAATATTGTCCTCCGTCTAGCAACAGTAATACCAAGAAATGAAAATCATATTATTTATTTCGACAACTATTAAGTCTCTTTACCCTTGGTTCATCACTTAACTAAGGAGAGAATTCACTGTGTTGGGACAGTACAGCTAAATAGATTTCCTAATTATGATTTGCCTGGTAAAAGCACTTTGATGAAGAAGAATATTCCTAGAGGAACGTATGAAGAACGTGTTACTGAATGTGATGGGGTTACTTTATCAGCAACAGTGTGGAAAGATAATAAAGTAGTCACTCTTTTATCTACCTATTTGGGAGCTGAACTTGTTACCAAGGTTCGTCGGTATGATTAAAAGTTGAAAAAAGTAGAAATTCCGCGCCCGCAAATAGACCGGAATACAATATGCATATGGGTGGAGTAGACCTGATGAACAGCTTTTTGGGACGATATCACATACCTGTAAAGAATCGGAAATGGTACTTGCGTTTATTTGATCACCTAGTAGATCTTGCGGTGATAAATTCTTGGGTTCTGTATAAAATGGATTGTGAGGCTAACAATGTTGCCACAAAGCAGCAACGAAGTCTGGATCAGTTTAGAAATGAAGTAGCCTAATCATTGTGCAATGTAGGTAGTAACCAAGAGGTCAAAAGAGGGAGACCAAGTAATGGTTCACTTGAAAAAGGAAATACAGGCAAAGAAAAGAAGGGGTCCTGCACATCCGTTGCCTTCCAAAGACATTCGGACTGACAATGTTTCCCATTGGTCAGTGTTTTCCAACCGTTTGCGTTGCAAAGTACCGTAGTGTACTGGAACTACTCAGTGGTCGTGTGAAAAGTGTAATGTTCCACTTTGTTTGAACCAAAAGAACAACTGCTTCAAAGCATTTCATACATAGTAAACAGAGGATGTGAAAAGTATGGCCCTTCTTGTAGTATCTGCTAATGTTACTGAAGCTATGTCTGTTTTGCATGGTGATGTATACATCATACACTTTTTAGTAAATAACAATGATTTTATTGAACTTAGAATTTTTAAATTATTTTCCCCTGATTCTGACGTATTATTTGCTTTCAATTAATTAATTATATGAAAATTTAAAAATAATGCATTTAATGGTAACGGAACAACATAAAATTATTTTGTTTTTTTAGCGTACGGTAGTCTGTGATACACTTTTCATTAGTGTAAAAGCATTTCAAAAAGAAATGCAAATATAGTTATAAAATGGTAGTTAAAATAACGAATCTCCATATAAAATTGAGCTCTGAACTGCGGTTTTCCTGAACTTGTTTTAAGTCAAGATGGTGTTCAAATTAGATGCAAACTATACCGTAAGAAAGGTTATATTCTTCTCTAATCAGCTATATTAACATACTTTAAAATTACGGATTATTTATATACTTAATCTCAATTTTAATAAAACTATGTTTATTGACTTACGAGTGTCGGCCGAACTTTAGTGCTGGTAGTTCAGCCAGTTTCCGCCAGGTGCCGCAGCGTCGCAAAGTCTTGTCCTTGAAGGGGGGTGATGACAGATAGCTGTGCTAGGCTTCGTTCCGCCAGATCGCCACTGCTGTCAACCATGCGTTACTCATCGTATACACTTCCTAACCTCCATATGCCTGGCGTTAGTAATGGGCTAGCGACGGAATCGTGTAGAATCGAGTAATGTGCTCTTAGAATCGGTATGCTCGACTCCAGACTAGGATCAGTCTTCGCTGTGCTACGAAGCGGTTAGGTTGTACAGTGTGTGAGTTGTTTACTTGGTGGTAGTGTGGTGTTAATTCGTACTTCGTTTCTTGTGAAGGTTTCGTGTGATGGCTGCCTCCAGTGGAAGGGAGGGCCTTTTGGACGATTCTCCGTTAACGGTTGATAATGAAGTTGAAGTAGAAATGGAAGATGATTTTCTAAATAATCAATCTAACGATCAGCGTACTCAAGATCCAATACTTGTCAAACAAGCAACGCAGAGTAGTCAAAAGCCATCACCTCCGATTAGTCAGGACGTGGATACCCGGGAACATTCTGGACTATATATTGTTTTGGTTGAATCCTTAGCAGACAAAAATGTCGGACACCTTCACCCTATGACCTTAGCACGCCTTTTTATGACAGGAATTTACCAGTAAAATCCATAACACGTAAAGGCAGAAATCTACTTCAAGTCGAATTCAATTATGCCGTTCAAGCGAATGAATTTCTGTGTCATCCGTTACTGGAAACTATTCGTGCTCGAGCATATATACCCAACTCCAGCATTTTGCATGTTGGTATGATACGAGGGGTAGATAAAAACTTGACTGAGGAGTCTATCCTCCAACATTTAAAATCGGATTATACGGTCAAATCTGTCCAGCGTTTACAACGTAAAGCTGGATCGGTCAAAGTAGTCTTCTGCTCACAACATCTTCCACGTTATGTATCAATTTACAGTGTATTTCTTGATGTTGAACCTTTTATTTTCAATCCCATTATTTGCAAGAAATGACAACGCTATGGCCACACTGTCCGACAGTGTCGGGAACAGGCGTTCCGCTGCGGCAAATGCTCTTTGCAGCATGCCACAGATAAGTTTACCGAACAGATTACCAAATGTACACATTGTAATGGAAACAATCCAACATGACTTGATCATGCCCTGAGCACAAACATCAACAACCTGTTAAGAAAATAATGAGCACTGAGCATATATCTTTCCTTGAAGAAAAATCAAAAGTTTCACCCCCGACATATTGCCCTGCTCAACATCCGCAACATTTTCCACCCCTCGCTAGTGAACATTACCCACCCCCCGTTGAAAATCCGCGAAAACGTAAGTTTACTCAGATTATTACGCAATCATCAAGACCTCAACCCCAACCGGGGTACGATCGAGCTGCACATATGGCTATTCTTCGAGATCCACCTAATACACTTAATGCGCCTGTGAGTGTCACTGCTCCCCACCTCCACCCCTCCTACAGTCACAACCCTCGACTTCTACAGCAAACGTCACTTCCCCCATTCTACCTTCTCAACATACACAACATCCCGTTTATCGCCAAAAGGCCGACCTTCAGAAAGATATCCATAACATTATTTTCCTTCTACTCCAAGCTGTAGGTGGTCACCCCTCTATCCAGCATGCTATTTATCAACTGCGAGACCGACTATGCGATATTTTTACTTTGTATGAACAACATAGTTCAATGGAACGCTAAGAGCGTCCATAATAAGAGTGATATTCCATTAATTATTAATGAAACCCGTGCGCATATTCTTGCGTTACAGGAAATATGGTTTTCCGAGCAAACAACCTTTACGATTCCGGGAAATAATCAAGTACGACATGATGGCAAAGGGTATGGAGAGGCTGCCTTTTTTTATTCATTCTTCTATATTATACCAATCATTACTCATCCATTATTACATCCCTCATATCTTTATTGTCGGCATTTCATATCGACAACTCCACCTTATTAACCTTTATTGTTCTCCTGACGTTCATATTTCGGGATCGAATTGGTCTCAATTTTTCCAACAATTCAATCATATATCAAATATTCTCATCTTCGGAGATTTCAATCTGCACCATACAGCATGGGGTGGAATCAGTGATACCCCACGCGGCTCATATCTCCTCTCAGCTTCACAACAGCATGACCTAACCCTTCTCAATGATGGTTCACCCACGCGCCTCACTTTACCCAGATCTCCACCCAGTGCGGTTGATTTAACCTTTTGTCGCTCAGCTTTGACCCCCATAATTACGTGGTCAACACTCTCTGATACATATAACAGTGACCATCATCCTATTTGGCTTACGTATGGGGTTGGTAGACCTGTACACCCCCATCACACTTCTTTACCGGCCAGCAATGTCCGATCCATGAGATCATTCAATGATCAGACATATACATCCTATCTTCAATATCATCTACGTCACAGCTCGGAACACGCTATCACGTACTCGTCCCTATTTACACTTCTCAATCATTATCTCGATAATTATCATCCCCTCAAACCATTTGTTACTTCCACCCGCGCCCTTTCCAATATATCCATTGGTGAGATAATGAGTGTCACCAACTGATTCTGACTCGCAAGACTTTATTTCGCACGTATCGCCAATCCTTAACACAACATAATTATCTTCAACTGAAACATCATATTGCTAAAACTAAAGGTATCTTCAATCAGAAACGGCGTGCTGCGTGGAGGTCGTTTATTTCCTCACTTAATTCACACATGTCCGCTCTTCATCTATGGAACGCCATTCGCATGCTGTCGCATGCCTCTCAACATCAAGCACAACGAGTCATACCACGTTATATTATTCTTACTTTTCTGCATTCTGTGACCCCAGATTATTCTAATAATAATAATAAGAAGAATAAGAATAAGAATAAGAATAAGAATAAGAATAAGAATAAGAATAAGAATAAGAATAAGAATAAGAATAAGAATAAGAATAAGAATAAGAATAAGAATAAGAATAAGAATAAGAATAAGAATAATATTTATAATAATAATAATAACGTTATTTGCTTTACGTCCCACTAACTACTTTTACGGTCTTCGGAGACGCCGAGATGCCGGAATTTTGTCCCTCAGGAGTTCTTTTACGTGCCAGTAAATCTACCGACACGGGGCTGTCGTATTTGAGCACCTTCAAATACCACCGGACTGAGCCAGGATCGAACCTGCCAAGTTGGGGTTAGAAGGCCAGCGCCTTAACCGTCTGAGCCACTCAGCCCGGCCCAGATTATTCTGTACCACATTTTGAACTACCCCCATATAATTCTCACCCTCATCACTCCAGCCTTTTACAGCCCATTCAATTAAGCGAATTGACAGCTGTCCTTCATTCAGCATCTAAATCCACCCCAGGTCCGGACTATATCACATATAATATGCTCCGGCTATTACCTTTGAGTGCAAAGAATGTGCTTCTCACTCTTTACAACGATATCTTACTTAGTACACATATTACCCCTCATTGGAATGATTTTTTTTAAACCCATACTAAAACCTAAAAAGTCCCCTACGGATCCGAATAGTTATCGTGGTATTGTTCTCGGATCCTGTATTCGTAAGACGTTCTTAAAAATCTTACTACAAAGGCTGTTATGGACTATAGAGTATTATCAGTTAATTCCTAAGTATCAATATGCCTTCCTTAAAGGAAAGAGTACCCAAGATCTTATCAATATTTTTACTATAGACCTGCTCCTCGCCAAGCATCGAAAACAGAGTATTCTTTCCGTATTCCTGGATATCAAAAGTGCATACGACTCTGTCCTACTCCACCTTCTCTGGGGAAAAACTGGCTGCGAAATGCATACCTTCCGCCATTGTTGTCATCATACAAAACTTATAGACATATCGTTCATTAATCATTAAATCTTCATATCATCATGTATCTAGCCGCTTTGCTTGTAATGGCTTGCCTCAAGGTGATATATTAAGCGGAATCCTATTTGCTATTTATATCAGCGATTTAGAACATCTCATTTCACAGTATGCCCGGGTGCATATTTACGCGGACGATATAGTACTCTTCATATCGCATGACAACATTGATATTGAACGGCAACTGATGAGCGATATTATGAGCAAAGTACATACATGGTTTCAGAATCATGGACTTCAGCTTTTCTTTGATAAATGTGCGGCCATGTTTTTTACTCACAAACGTTCTTATGATCGCTCTCCACTTACTTTTGATGGATACAGTATTTCCCTTATTACTCATCACAAATACCTCTGAATAATCTATGATAAAAACTCACGTGGCAGCGACATATTACATCGATATGTCAAAAAGCTGACGGATATCTTAAAATTCTTAAAACTGTAGTCCGTCGTAGCTGGGGTGCAGACCCTAATATTGCTATTTTATTATATAAAGCAACTATACGCTCCTTCCTGGATTACTCCGCTCATATCATAGACATTGCATCAGTCACCTCTCTTACACCGCTTAATACCCTTCAATTTCATGCCTTACGTCTTTGTATTGGAGCTTTTACAACTACTCCTACTAACGCATTACTAGTAGAAACAAGTGAATTCCCACTTGTGATTAGACGTCTAATACTAGCACAAAAATATCTGCTTAAAAGGCTTGCCTTTTCGTCTTCTCCTTTAATTCCAAAGTTGCAGCTATTACAGGAATACTATCAACAATGTCCGCCTCGTTCAGACGATTTCTAGCTATTTATACTGCTTATATTACTTTAAACAGATCCCGCACCTCGATTCTCAAGACTCCTACACTACCCATGTACTCCATTCCATTTACTAGCCTACACTACACACCCAATATTATTTTCTCTCATAAATCTTTACTCTCAGGATCGTCACCTATTTCTGATGTTCCCTTTCCCATGTCGAAAAAACTACGCATAACCCCCTCTGCTAGAGGTGTCGTCATCTACACCGACGGAGCAAAACATTCTCAAGGAGTTGGTGCTGCTTTCATTATTAGTGACTCCAGCACGGTAGAGCGATTTCACTTTCCGACTACTTTCCTTATATTTTCTGCCGAGGTATCTGCCATACAACAGGCCTTAATTTACGCACAACAACATTCCTTTCCAAAAGCTACCATCTATACAGATGCTAAAAGTGTTTTACAGGCCTTATCATCATTTACCCCCTCCTTAAACTTTTATATATATATATATGCTGTCAAATCTCTACTATATCACCTTGAAAGAAATGGCGTATATATAACACTTGTATGGATACCTGGACATTCCAACATTCTTGGTAATGTTCAAGCTGACTTTGCCGTCAAAGAAGCTAGCCGTCTTCCAACTCCCCCCCCCCCCTCACAGTAGCTATACCCCCTCTTGACTTCTCTCCTAGTCTTACAGGCAATGCCTACCGGTCCTGGCAAGATGAGTGGAATCAATCTGCGCGTTATAAAGGCACTTATTATTATCAACTGCAACCATATATTCCAATAAAACCTTGGTTTTCCAAAGGCACATATACACACGCCGACATATTACTAACATAATTCGCTTACGCTTCAACCATTCCCTTACCCCGCAATACAAGTTTCGTTTTCATTTAGTTAACCAGCTTTTCTGTGTGTGTGGTGATTTAGAAGGGGAGAGTAACCATCTCTTTTTTCAATGTCCTGTCTACGGTGCCTCCCGTCGTAAGTTACTTACTAGTCTGACACGAATGAAAATTCCCTTTCCTACTAGTCTTTCTTGTCTATTATCTGACCTATCACCTGACATCATTGCAGTTATTAATCAATTTCTTGATGATACTCAATTGGTTCTATAACCATTCCTCGTTCAAGACTATTTTACTGACCTATTTCACTGGCGTGTAAGTTTATTCGCACATTTTGTTTTGGACTTATTTTTCTTCTGCTTTCCGTTAGACTGTACTCCTGCTGCTACTGTCCTGCTCGCTACTGAACATAGCTCCTGTCCTTTGTCACTCCCAATACTCGTGCTTCAAACACTATCATACGTATTTCCGGTGCGTTATTCTTTTGTCAACTAGATCAAACATCGCGTGTTATTGTTTTAGGTTAGTATTTTTATCTATACACTACACTCTCCGGTATTTATCTCATGTTCTTCCTCAATCCTTCAATGTTTACTCTCCTTTTTTTAATCCCCTCATAAATCTGTCCTACATATTTGTTTATCCCAATTGTAGACCCGGTCGTGTTTGAGTCGTAAAAAGACGCCCAGATGGGTCACTTCGGCGTGAAGATTAGCACCTTTGTGTCCCTGTGCTTTTTCCTATGTCTCCCTCCCCTTTTTACTTATTTGCTTACTCCACAAGGCCACCCTCCTTACCACATAGTTGTACTCATTCAACAGTCTCATGAGCGATCCCCTCTACACCTGTCACCCACAGAATATTTTTGTGATGTGGATTGCAATATGTTTGCTGATGATGATTGGTTTTGTTGAGTTATCAGCAGTCAATAATTTGACTGTTACGATAATTATTGTCCGCCTCTGTTGGTAGTGGTTAGTGTGATTAGCTGCCACCCCCGGAGGCCCGGATTCGATTCCCGGCTCTGCCACGAAATTTGAAAAGTGGAACGGGGTTCACTCAGACTCGGGAGGTCAACTGAGTACAGGTGGGTTCGATTCCCACCTCAGCCATCCTGGAAGTGGTTTTTCCGTGGTTTCCCACTTCTCCACCAGGCAAATGCCGGGAGGGTACCTAACTTAAGGCCACGGCCGATTCCTTCCCTCTTCCTTGTCTATCCCTTCCAATCTTCCCATCCCCCACCAAGGTCCCTGTTCAGCATAGCAGGTGAGGCCGCCTGGGCGAGGCACTGGTCATCCTCCCCAGTTGTATCCCCGACCCAATGTCTGAAGC
Organism: Anabrus simplex; assembly: GCF_040414725.1. NCBI lineage: Eukaryota > Metazoa > Arthropoda > Insecta > Orthoptera > Tettigoniidae > Anabrus > Anabrus simplex. The sequence continues at coordinate 223,345,606 of NC_090267.1, forward strand.
TCCAGGACACTGCCCTCGAGGTGGTAGAGGTGGGATCCCTCGCTGAGCCCGAGGAGAAAGCCAACCCTGGCCGGTGAACAGATTAAGAAGAAGACGATAATTATTTATGACTTACTAACAAAATGTCAACTTGAAAGGTAGACAAGTAGGACCAAAGATGGGATGGGACAATTTCCACACTGCGAACCCCATCTTTTCTAATGTCGATAACGGCAGTGTTCTATTATTATTATATTATATTATATTATATTATATTATATTATATTATATTATATTATATTATATTATATTATATTATATTATATTATATTATATTATATTATATTATATTATATTATATTATATTATAATTATTATTATTATTATTATTATTATTATTATTATTATTATTATTATTATTACCCTTTTAAAATTAAAATGCAGCCTGGAAACAGCCACCAGGGATTTGTTGATAGCTATGAAAATTCCTGCGACGTCCTTGTAGGAAAACGTGTAATAATATTGTGCGAAATAATGACAATATTAGTGCCAGAGAAATTTATTGCGAAGATACATGTTTAAGGCATTCAGAAACATATGTCTGCTGTAGTAGCACATATTGTCCGACTCGTTGGCTGAATGGTCAGCGTACTGGCCTTAGGTTCAGAGGGTCGCGGGTTCGATTCACGGCCGGGATGGAGATTTTAATTGCTTTTGATTAATTCTTCTGGCTCGGGGACTAGGTGTTTGTGTCCGTCCCAACACTCTCCTCTTCACATTCACACAACACAATACACTACTAATCACCACAGAAAGACGCAATAGTGATTACATCCCATCATATAGGGTTGGCGTCAGGAAGGGCATCCGGCCGTAAAACAGGGCAAAATCCACATGTGCGATGCAGTTCGCACCCGCGACCCCACAGGTGTAGGAAAAGAAGAAGTATCAGTTATTGGTATTGTATTCACGCATTCTGCATAAATTACATGCAAAACTCATCTGATTCCTATTTGATTAAATCACATTAACATTCACTGGCCAGTAGCTAAGTGGGGTGCTCCCTTTAATACCTGAGAAACGGGGCGAGTTGGCGGTTCGGTTAGGGGCGCGCGGCCGTGAGCTTGCATCCGGGAGATAGTGGATTCGAATCACACTGTCGGCAGCCCTGAAGAGGGTTTTCCGTGGTTTCCCATTTTCGCACCAGGCAAATTCTGGGGCCACGGCCGCTTCCTTCCGCCTCCTATACCTTTCCTATCCCATCGTCGCCGTATCTGTGTCGGTGCTACGGAAGGCCACTAACAAAAAAAAAGTACTGTTATGTATTTTTCCTCAGACAATTAACACACAAAGGATTGGGTTCATATCAACCTTTAAATGACAATATTCTGGTTGTAGGAGTCGTTCATTGTTGCTCTACGTCATGTTTCCTGTGTGAGAGAGAATTGCTGTATTTACAGAACCCTATTTCAACTGTGAGCGCTTCGATCACCCCTGACCAGCAACAGAACTACAGTACAGTTATATTTTTTGTTGCTGTAGGAAGAAAAATATTGATAATCATCGACCTAGAGAAAAGCAGTACACAAAATATGTATTTTATATGCCAGTAATAGATTGTTTTATGTAAGTAATACCAGTAGCGGCTCGTTCTAAAGGGCAGAGGGGCACGTGCCCCTCCAGCTAAGTAACTGTTAATGCATGGTTTTATAAATACTGGCAATTTGAATGGTGATACATTCAGTTTTCATATTAGGCGCCGCATGCAGCTAGAGCGTCAATGTTTTCATCATACACGTACTTTGCTTCCTCCGGCGGGTTCTACGCTGGCCGGTCATGCTGGGCCCTGTGCCCTTAGCTGCTGACTCTTTCTTACGTAATTTTCGTTCACGCATGCGTGAAACTAACTAATTTTTAACATGCATTGAATGGGAGATTGGGTCATTGCCGAAGCCAGCCCGCTACGATTACGAAAATACGCGAAGGCTTATCGTGCCGAGCAGAACATCGTGTTCCAAGTCTGTCATCTGCGGTCTGATAAATATGCTGTACTGGCTAATGAAATTAGTCAGTATCCTATCTCGTAATATTTAGTGTGGTGTCGTTAAAAGTAAATCTGTCGTGTTTTGTGTGCGGACATACAGAATCCCTATGAAGAGTCGCTTAAGGTATATCACACAGGTATGATTAACATCTAGGCTACGTACAATGAATTCTGTGAGTAATATTTTAAATAGACCTTTTTCTCAACTGTCCCTAACGGAAAAGACTGAGATAAAGACACTCGGTCGACCAACGCCTCATTTACAACTAGAGCAAGTCGGACAATATAAAGGGCGTGAATATCGACGTAGATTCCAGCCAGGGGTGTATACAGAATACGAGTGGTTATGTGGCTGTGATTCAAGGAATGCGTTTTTCTGTTTTCCGTGCATGTTATTCGGACATGACCAGACGTGGACGAAAACCGGAGTAACAGATCTCAAACACTTGAAAGAAAAAGTTAAAAAACACGAAAGTTCCTCCCAACATATCAATTCATGCATGGAATTAGCTGTGCTAGGGAAAGTTAATATAGTGACTCAACTGGATTCTGCTTATCGCCAATCCATTAACAAACACAATGATCAGGTTAGGAAAAATAGGCACATATTACTCAGAATTATTCAGTGCATAAAATTCTGTGGCGTATTTGAAGTGGCACTCCGTGGCCATGATGAGACAGAAAATTCTCTAAATCATGGAATTTTCAAAGATCTCATTAATTTTACGGCTGAAATAGACGTTGCTATGAAAGAACACCTAGCCAAAGCTTCTGTATTTAAAGGCACTTCAAAGACTATTCAGAACGAGCTTCTTGACTGTATGTTGAATGTGTGCAGGGAACAAATTTCTTCAGAAATTGGGGAATCCCAATTCGTTGCAATAGAAGCAGATTAAACAACGGATGTTTCAAACAAATGCCAATTGGTACTTGTTTTTCGATATGCATTAGAGGGTAACGTCCATGGAAGATTCTGGGGGTTCATGAATCCAACCGACAGGACAGCGGATGGATTGAGTCAATGTCTGTTAGAGCAAATTAATCCCATATTAAGGGACACACCACATAAACTTATTTGTCAGAGTTATGACGGAGCCAGCGTAATGCGCGGAAGGACAGGGGGTGTGCAGGCGAAATTGAAAGTACACTACCCTAATGCACATTTCATTCATTGTTATGGACACCAGCTTAATTTGACAATGCAGAAGGCTTGTTCGTACAATCCCCAAGTCAAATTATTTTTCTGTAACCTGTCCGCAATTCCAACTTTTTTTTCCAACTCGTCTCACAGAAGTGACCTCTTGAATGAAATAACGAAAACTAGACTCCCTCGGACAATCACTACTCGCTGGAACTACAACATTCGTACGGTGAATATAGTTTACGAGAATAGAGATAAACTGATTGAGTGCTTTCGTAGAATAGAAGAAGAAGGTAAAACGTCTGTTAGCGTAAATGAAGCCAGTGGACTGCGACGTGCTCTTGAGGATACCATATTCATGTTCTGGTTGTCTATTTTTCACAAATTAATGCCGCATGTTGACATTTTGTACAATCAGCTAAAAAAACGCGAAACAGATTCAGTCCAAATAAAAAAGGCTATTTCTGACTTTGCAAAGTGTGTAGCACAACAACGTGAAGAAATAGATATAATTTCATGTGATCTCACGGACTACAATAATTCCGATAAAAGACGTAGAGTAAGTGAACAAGGAACAAGTTTGCAGCGAAAGAAGTATGTGACGTTGTAATGAATCAGGTGCATGATAGGTTTACATTTACTGGGTATATTGAAGCTGCAACACTACTGTACTCCAATTCATTTGACAAATTCTCTATAAACTTCCCACAAAATGTATTAAATTCTGCTGTACCGGGCGAGTTGGCCGTGCGCGTAGAGCCGCGCGGCTGTGAGCTTGCATCCGGGAGATAGTAGGTTCGAATCCCACTATCGGCAGCCTTGAAAATGGTTTTCCGTGGTTTCCCATTTTCACACCAGGCAATTAAGGCCACGGCCACTTCCTTCCAACTCCTAGGCCTTTCCTATCCCATCGTCGCCATAAGACCTATCTGTGTCGGTGCGACGTAAAGCCCCTAGCAAAAAAAAATTCTACTGTGTTACATTATCCAATGTTGCAGAAAAAAAGGCTAAAGACGGAATTAGAAGTGATTTATAAACGGACAGATTTCAGGCAAGTCAAAGGAGCTCTACCACCCCTCGCTTTTATTTTAGAAAATAATCTGAAATCAACGTTCAAAGAAACGCTAAAACATCTCAGGATAATTGTGACAACACCCATGTCCACAGCCGAAACAGAGCGCTGTTTTTCGACACTGGCTCGTATTTAGACATTTTTACGCAACACAATGACCGAAGAACGACTATTTGCTCTGGCAATGATTTCTATTGCGAAAGACCTTATTTACGATATGCCTGACTTTGATGATAAAGTCATTTCTAAGTTTGTGAATTTAAGGCATAGAAGAATGGAATTCGTGTTTAAATAAAGGGATAACACTGCGGTCGTTGAACAAGGCCCTACCGTATTCTTCATTTGTATGGCCAGGGCGAGTAGACTGTACTTCATTCGTCCTGTAGACTCAGTAGAAGGCCTATCAGTCGGTACAGTAATTTGAATGGACTTCTGGATTACTAGGCCATCCAACGGTAGTTCCATAATGTATATAGCGCTGTGAACGTATTTCAGATAGACTTCAGTGGCAGTAGGCACACTGAAATAGTTCAAGATACATTAGTGACAGTAGGTGCTGTACATTTAAATAGTTCAAGATACTTTAGTGATAGTAGGTGCTGTACATTTAAATAGTTCAAGATACTTTAGTGACAGTAGGTGCTGTACATTTAAATAGTTCAAGATACTTAGGGTGATGAAGAGTCTGGACAAGGCCGCACTAGATAGTTGGCCTTGGTCTGGATCGCTGCCTTCTTCGAATGGACACCAACATTTCATTCCACAGTTTCTCTTAAAATGAAGAAGATGACAGTGAAGTAGGTGAGTAATGATCAAGTATTTAACACTGTGTGATGTGTATCCGGGTATGCATTTCTTTACTCATGTGTGCTTAGTAAGAACGTAAATTTGTGAAAAAGTAGTGTGCCCCTCCGCCAGTTCCCCTCAGCAGCCGCTGCTGAGTAATACATTACAAAACAGATTTTCTGTTCTTAAACTACGTTTACAATGTTTACATAACTATGTTACACTACGGTATTTGCGTGGGTATGTACTATGATCCTTGTCAATCCCACGATGGTGACGTAATTGCCTTTCAGGCATTCTCACACTGATTTCATGTGCTGCATTCAGGTATTTTAGCATGGCGTTTGTACTTCCGTTTTAACTCAAAGTATTATTACATACTGTATGTTGCATACAGCTTTATTGGGAACAGTTTCAGAGACATCGAAGTGCTCCCATACAGCCGATCTTTTCCTACTTGACATGGTCAATGTTTACAGAACTGCTCTCATCCCGCCGCTATTCTTCGACCCTCGCTCAACTTCTAAAGACTACACTCGGTTTTGTTCCTTTGCACAGTCATGTGTTGCAATGATAAACGTCAAAACGGAAGGTGTATTTTGTTCATTGCGTTCCATCAACTATTAACAGAATGACGTTCTGTCTGATGATTTGCTGCGTGTACATACATCACATTCTGGACCCCTAATCTCAATACCCTACATTATATCTGCCGAAAGTATGATGTAAATACAAACTATTCACCTGTCCCCTCGGAGGATAGGTTATGATTACAACATACATACCGTGATAGTAATTTTAAATAATAATAATAATAATAATAATAATAATAATAATAATACTAATGATAATAATAATGTTATGAGTTTTACGTCCAACTACGTACATTTTCATGGTTTTCGGAGATGCCGACGTGCCGGAATTTAGTCACCCAGGAGTTATTTTATATGCCAGCAATTCTACCGACATGAGGTTGACGTATCTGAGCACCTTCAAATACCACCGGACTAAACCAGTATCGAACCTGCCAAGTTAGGCTCATAGGAAGGGTCTAGGAGTTGGAAGGAAGCGGCCGCGGCCTTAATTATGGTACAGCCCGAGCTCGGTAGCTATGTTATCAATGCTAGAACAGTGAGCATATTCAGTGGAGTGGGTGAGAGACGCCGTGAACGGGTATTTTCATAGTTTGTTATGCGTATTTAGCTGCAGTATTATCGTTCTCAAGTCTTCATCAAATTCTGATTATTTATTTTGCTCATTCATTAGGAAAATTTATATCGTACCGCTCTATTGCAATCCCATGAAACCACAGCGACCACTTGTACGCATGCCCCAACCATCCAAGAGCGGGCGAGGGAACGAACGTGTGACGTCATGCTGCCATCGAGCCTTTGCAAGCGAAACGAGTCCGAACCTGGATTCGAAAGAATCGAGTATCGCGATTCCAGGCATCACTCGCGCACATCACTATCTGGCGTAATTATATAGATAATCGAGTGCTGGTATTTTACTCCCGTTTACTTCTACATCCTTGTAGGAAGAAACTGCAGTACTTCTGTTAAAGGAGTAATATAGTTTTATTTTTATAGGTAGATCTGCTAAGATGAAAAGCATACTTTCAGGTTTAGTGTTCTCTTCTGTTGGTTGGAATCAAACCCGCGATCATGCGTCGGACACCACCACTGATCTCCCGAGGAAGCTAATTAACCAGTGAACGATGGGTACGACCGCTGTAAAATTCAACATGCTTATTTAATATAATAATAATAATAATAATAATAATAATAATAATAATAATAATAATAATAATAATAATAATAATAATAATAATACCCGTGTGGGGATTTACCGGCTACCTCCATCGGGCGCGTCCCGCCAGCAGAGTCAGAGGGTAGTAGGGAAATAAAATAAGACCGTGAAAAAAAACTGGTCCCTTGCCAGGGTTACGGCGAAGACTGGTAAATGACCAGAAGCCAGAAAACATCTTGAGGCAACCTCTAGGGTTAACAACCCTAGTTGTAAAAGGATGGGTACCCGTCCAAAGCAAAGTCAAGTCAAAAAGCATGATGGCACAACATTTCAAGAAACATACCCCAGGGGGTAAATCTTCGGATAAATCCCTCGTCGTGAATGCCACGGCGCACGAGTCTCATTCAGATTCTGGGGGAAACTCCACATCATGCAAGAGACGAGTCGGAGCGTCTCGGTGTACCCCGAAGAGTCAAAAACTCACGCCAAAATCTAAAACCTTTCTAGCAACTTTCAACATAAATTCACTTACACAAACTGGCAAGCTGAAAACCCTCACCAAAGCTCTTCACGAAAATCAGATATCCATAATGGCCCTACAGGAAACAAGGTACCCAGATGAAGAGATTTTTGAATTCGAAGGCTACCGATTTTTCAAGAGCAAAGCGCAAAGAGGAATCCTCAATGGAGCTGTGATGCTTGGAACCGCGTTTGCTGTTAGAACCTAGATCCTTAAATCGGTTGCAAATTTCGAACCTGTGAATGGCAGATTGTCTATACTCACAATTAGATGCGCGAACAAAACCTACGACCTAGTTAACGCACATGCTCCTACAAACGATAAGAACAGTCTGATCCAGACGAAGTTGATAATTTCTGGGACCTACTGGATGAAAAATTAAACAAAGTCCCCAAACACCATGTCAAGCTTCTTTTGGGTGACTTCAATGCCCAACTAGGACGTGAACAGAAGTACAAGAAAGTTATAGGAAATTACCCTGCTCACAAAAGAACCAATCCCAACGGCAAAAGACTGGTGTCCATTTGCGAAAATCACAACCTGCAGGTCATGTCGACCCACTTCGCCATCTACCCAGAAAGCAAATGACTTGGCGTTCTCCCTTCCAAGCTCTCGGAGAGTACCAAATTGATCATGTTGCAATCTCCAGGAGAAACAGCCCTGAGATTATGAATGTCAAGGTAAAGAGAGGCATCAATGTGGCCTCAGATCATTATATGTCTCTTATCAAATTCAAACCAATTCCCGCAAACACAAGGAAGACAACCAAACAGATCACACGCTTCGACAATGATAAACTTCGGCAAAGGGTCGAGGAGTTCCAGGAGAAGGCTAGACCAAATGACTGTGACTTTAACAACGCCAAAAGTCTCCTTGTTGAGGCCGCCAAAGACGTTGCAGAAATCAAGAGAAGCAAAAAGCATGCCTGGTGGAATGGTACCTGCGAATCAGTCCTCGCCAAATGAAGAAAATTGCAGCATTCTGGCAGATTACTTCAAGAATTTACTTAATTGCTCTAAACCGCAAAGCGCCATCGAGACCAAGGAACCCTTACTCAGGTACCCAGATTCCAGACCACCCGATAGAGATGAAATCAAGCGCCACATTGCCCGTCTCAAAAATAACAAAGCGCCGGGGGAAAACTCAGTAGTAGCAGAACTATGGAAATATGCCCCAGAGGAATCACTTAATATCATGCAAAAGCAAATAGAAGAAATTTGGAACAAGGAGACCCTACCCGAAGATTGGAAAATAGCTTTGATCCATCCATTACACAAAAAAGGCAGCATGAATAACATCAACAACTACAGAGGAATATCTTTGCTACCCGTGACTTACAAAATTCTATCACTTGCCATCCTGGAGCGTTTGGAAGCACAAGTCGAACATCAAATGGGTGAATACCAAGGACGGTTCAGAAAAAGTCGCTCAACAGCTGAACAGATCCAAAATCTCAAAACGATCATCAGATATTGTACACTAAGGTCCAAGCACTATGTGTCTGTCTTTGTGGACTTTAAGAAAGCGTACGACTCCATAGACCGGGAAGTCCTGCTAAACATTTTAAATTAATTTGGAATTGATTTGGAACTGCTGGCATTAATTAGAGCCACCCTAAATACAAAATACAAAGGTGAAGTTCCACGGATGTCTCTCGCATTCCTTTGACATCAAAACAGGAGTCCGACAAGGTGATGGGCTATCCCCGATACTCTTCAACTGTGTTCTTGAAAAGATCATCAGAACCTGGCGGGTGAGATTACAGGAAACCAACTACAGTCCATTAAGAATAGGAACCAAATCCAAGGGGAACGCAACAGACTGCTTAGCACTTGCCGATGATATTGCTGTTCTCTCAAATGACATAGACACCGCTAGAGCTCAAGTTGAAATTTTAAAGGAAATTGCCGAACAAACTGGTTTGCAGATATCGTTTGAGAAAACAGAAGTAATGACTAACATCAAAGAGGCTCCACCAAAACTCCATACGAAATACGGGGACATCACCCGAGTAGACAAATTCAAATACCTGGGTGAGATCATCATGAAAAATGGACTGGACAAAGAAGCACTTCAGGAGTGAGTACGCAAACTGGAAATAGCCTACCAAACATCCCGCACAATCTACAACAAAAAATGCCTTTCCCCACACACCAAGATACGTCACTATGAAACAGTTCTGAAGCCAGTAGTTCTATATGCAGCCGAAACCCTGTCTCTAAATGCCAACAAAGGACTCCTTGAAGAACTGGAGAAAAGAGAACGCAAAATTGTGAGAGGAATCTTGGGATCAAAGTACAGAAATGGAATCCATCAAAAGAGATCCAACAAGGAAGTCTACAGCAAAATAGAGAAAATTACCGACACAATCAGAAAAAGACGGGCATGATTTTACGGTCATGTGAAAAGAATGGACGGAAGAAAGTTAACTAAGGAAATCTTTCACATTTTTTTATTCAAACCCCAAAACCACAATTCCCTGGTTTAGAAATACCAAAGAAGACCTGCAAATGCTACATATCTCAGCTGAAGACGCCCTTAACAGAGATCTCTTCCGCAAGAAAATAATGACGAACGGGCTAAACCGAGACGAGCAACCGAAGAGAAGACACCGTGCCCCTTGGACAGAGGAGCGTAAGCAGGCCCACTCGCAAAGAATGAGGGAAATTTGGGCTCTAAAGAAGGCCAAGTTCAGTGTCAAATGCAACAAGACTTAACGTGGTCCTTGATGGCCCCAGCGAATTTTATATATATATATATATATTGAAACGGGAACGCCCTACGAGCATTCACGTTTCATTCTTTTATTATGAGGAGCTCGCTAACACCCGGCCGTAAGCATTTAAAACTTGCGCCGAGCGCACAGGCAACGTGGGAGCTGCAAGCTCGCGATGTTCTAGAACACCGGCCAAGGACAAGCGACGTCACGCAGAAGGTTCCTTCGTGTTCCATAGCATTGCTGCATGAACGAAATATAATCTCAATATTTCAATAACGTCACCTTGCAGGCAGGAATAATGAACGCTGCTAGCCGAAATTTCGTGTCAATCGGTGTGAAGATGGCCAAGATATAAAATTTTCTTGGGGCCCACATGTGTAGCCACGCCCACCGGCCTTCGGCAATATAAGCGAGTCGTCAGCCTGGTGTAAAGCAGAGAGAGTGTGCGGTACGCAGCGGCAGTGTGCTGTAGGCAGTAAGTGAATGGAGTCGGCAGTAAGCCGTGAGTTCAGTGAGTGTGTGCAAGCAAGCACGTCGCGACATAATTCGTCACTCGGTCCGGCTGTATACTTGAGTTCAGAACGTTCGTGTTAAAAGCTTTCTCCGTAGCCTTGATTTCATTTAAAGACTGTGTTCTCGCATAAACTGTGCCAGCCTTGATTTCATTTAAAGACTGTGTGAAAACAACGGTAGTGTTTCTAGCCAGCCTTGATTTCATTTAAAGACTGTGTTCTCGCATAAACTGTGCCAGCCTTGATTTCATTTAAAGACTGTGTGAAAACAGCGGTAGTGTTTCTAGCCAGCCTTGATTTCATTTAAAGACTGTGTTCTCGCATAAACTGTGCCAGCCTTGATTTCATTTAAAGACTGTGTGAAAACAGCGGTAGTGTTTCTAGCCAGCCTTGATTTCATTTAAAGACTGTGTTCTCGCATAAACTGTGCCAGCCTTGATTTCATTTAAAGACTGTGTGAAAACAGCGGTAGTGTTTCTAGCCAGCCTTGATTTCATTTAAAGACTGTGTTCTCGCATAAACTGTGCCAGCCTTGATTTCATTTAAAGACTGTGTTCTCGCATAAACTGTGCCAGCCTTGATTTCATTTAAAGACTGTGTGAAAACAGCGGTAGTGTTTCTAGCCAGCCTTGATTTCATTTAAAGACTGTGTTCTCGCATAAACTGTGCCAGCCTTGATTTCATTTAAAGACTGTGTGAAAACAGCGGTAGTGTTTCTAGCCAGCCTTGATTTCATTTAAAGACTGTGTTCTCGCATAAACTGTGCCAGCCTTGATTTCATTTAAAGACTGTGTGAAAACAGCGGTAGTGTTTCTAGCCAGCCTTGATTTCATTTAAGGACTGTGTTCTCGCATAAACTGTGCCAGCCTTGATTTCATTTAAAGACTGTGTGAAAACAGCGGTAGTGTTTCTAGCCAGCCTTGATTTCATTTAAAGACTGTGTTCTCGCATAAACTGTGCCAGCCTTGATTTCATTTAAAGACTGTGTGAAAACAGCGGTAGTGTTTCTAGCCAGCCTTGATTTCATTTAAAGACTGTGTTCTCGCATAAACTGTGCCAGCCTTGATTTCATTTAAAGACTGTGTGAAAACAGCGGTAGTGTTTCTAGCCAGCCTTGATTTCATTTAAAGACTGTGTTCTCGCATAAACTGTGCCAGCCTTGATTTCATTTAAAGACTGTGTGAAAACAGCGGTAGTGTTTCTAGCCAGCCTTGATTTCATTTAAAGACTGTGTTCTCGCATAAACTGTGCCAGCCTTGATTTCATTTAAAGACTGTGTGAAAACAGCGGTAGTGTTTCTAGCCAGCCTTGATTTCATTTAAAGACTGTGTTCTCGCATAAACTGTGCCAGCCTTGATTTCATTTAAAGACTGTGTGAAAACAGCGGTAGTGTTTCTAGCCAGCCTTGATTACATTTAAAGACTGTGTTCTCGCATAAACTGTGCCAGCCTTGATTTCATTTAAAGACTGTGTGAAAACAGCGACAGTGTTTCTAGCATAGACTGTGCCGATCTTCATTTCATTTAAAGACTGTGTCTATCCGTTGAACTGTGTTCATAATAAACTGTGCCAACATTCCCTCTTAAAGACAGTGGAATGCAGTATCGTGATTTCTTTTCCGAGGAACCATGTCAATTCCCATCATAACCTGTTCAGAATCACGTATGATCTTAAGTGCCAGTGATAATCTTCTAAAATTTACGACGTAATGGAACTTGGACTGTCATTTATTTCAACAAGTGTATTGTGCTGATGGAGTACAGTGCAGAGACTGTACCCGGTAAATTTAATTTTCTTTTGAAGTGCTTAATCACTGCACCTCGGAAGGTCCTAGATTGTTTTCGTTTGTTTATTATTCCAAATACGATAATTCCTTCCATCTTATCCTCGTGGAACTGTGACTCTAAAGTGCGTTCAACATCATTGACTGTGGGAACTATTTCGGCGTGCTTCGCCTTAGAGAAGTGTCACACCAGTGTCCCATGACGTCCAATGTGGAAGCTCCACATTTCCCCGTTCCTGCCTCAGGTTCGAGTCATCAACACTAATACAGAGAAAACCCCAACGACGGAAGACAACACCGACGCCGACCGCAAGACGACGCAGCCGCCGCAGGACGACGTCCTCTCCACGCCTTCAGGGATAACTCCACGATTCAGCTGTAAAAGGTGACATAATTCTTTGCATATCTATTGAATAAACTGAAGGATCCACTTAATCATGAATTTTTTTTTCACTACCCTTCTCTCTCACTCTCTTAGCATGGGCCGTACACCCCTTGTCGTTCCTCATGCTCTCCGACAAACTGAAGTACGGGCGTTCCTGTTACAATATAAGAAGAAGAAGAAGAAGAAGAATGCATGGCATCTGTTTAGGCTTGGTGGTGACCTAATGAGGATAGAATGAGTTGCGTACCCAGTCCTCAAGCCAGGGGAATTAATAGTATGAGGTGTTGATTCTGAAAACTGAACCAGGGCCATCGGACCAAAGACAAGCATTCTGTCCATTTAGCCGCAAAGCCGGACTTTAATTTGCTAAACCTTAGGCTTCCATCTCCACTGAGCAGGTGTTGATAATTGACGACGATAGCAGTGGCCAGGGCAGTAGCTCGTGAAGCTGCCTTCACAACACAACAGGCTTCTCCGTTGGCTATTGTCTGCAGCACAAAATACTTCACGTTCACTAAACCAACTATCGAAAAGGGCTAACCTAAGTCTAGTGGTAGCCCACGTCTTGATCCCAGCATACGCCACTGGCCTGACGTCACCGAGAGCGAAAATAAAGTGATATTTTTGAGCTCAGTAGTTACTCTAATTACACTCAAGTCATGAAATACAGAACTAATGAATCTTTAGATGCTGTAACATTTATTACTTAAAACTTGTACGAAAACATACGACTTCAAATCCGTCTTTGTAAAGACAAAAAGACTCTCACAACGGCTCGAAGAATGGAACGTAGGCCTTCTGACCCCTTGGCAGGTTCGATCCTGGCTCAGTGCCGTGGTATTGGAAGCTGCTCAAATATGTCAGCCTCGTGTCGCCACGTTTAAGAACTCTTGCGGGACAACATTCCGGTACCTCTGCGTCTCCGAAAACACGTTACTTCATCGAATCCAAATTTTAACACAATATACAATGGGATGTTTTATACATTGCTTTTATATTTTAGAACTGTTTGTTCCCAAGAAAAAAATTGTTATAAATTTTGTAAGGCTTTTTGTTTACTCAGGGTTGTTGGAAAATTCTTTTCTTGGTCGCCTTACAATCTTTATCGTATATCCAAAGTATCACTGTATGACTATGAAATGCGTAAATGAATTAACTTCTTTTATATCAGTTTGTATTTTTATTGGATGGAATTATATTATGTATCACTGACTGGCCGGTACAGGGAAAGACGTGAGGCGGGGACGGGGTTGATGCACTATTTAATTTTAACATCGGAAACAGTCCGTTATTTTGCAACCGTTTTATAAAACTGTTTTGCTCAGCACTAACCCATGCTCAATAATTTCCTGGAATGTTTCGCCTCTTAATGGTACATAATATATTTGCATAAACTTACTGCTTTTCTCTTGTAGATTGTTGAAGTGGGTCCTGAAGGTTAACTTCTTGTCAAACACAACTCCCAGATAAAGAATATGATTTTCCATAGTGATGTTTTGTCCCTTCATTTTAATTTTAGGCTTTCTCAGTTTCCTTCCCCTTGTAACAAGCATGACCTTCGTTTTCTGGGGATTAAATTGTAATTTATTATCACAACCCCAAGTAAATAAAATGTCAAGAGACGAATTTGCTCTTACTCTCAGATCCCGCACATTATCTGCTTTAAGTAAAAGAAGAGCGTCATCAGCGCAGACCACACCTTTACAACCAACAGGAAGACGTGAAGTTAGGTCATCGTATAAAATGTTCCAGAAACCAGGAGTACAACTAGATCCTTGTGGGCAACCCCTATTCAGGATCTTTGAAGAGACTGCTGATCCAACTTGAAGTTTAATTTTTCGATTTTTGAAATAAGATTGTATTAATTTATATAAATTTTGGGGGTCAGAGCTTCTTTTTCAACTGAGTCAGAACTTTTGGCTACCAGTCATTATCGAATACACTGAAGACATCCAGTGATATTAGGTTAGCTACTTCATGTATGGAGAAAACAGTCTCAGCCCCTTCTACTACACTAAGAACAGCATCTTCTGTCGATTTTTGTGGAGTAAATCCGCACTGGCATTGACTTAAATGATAGTTGCTATATAAGTGGTACAAGACCCGATCGAACTTCTCAAAAATCTTCCCCAGAACAGGAAGAAGGCAAATAGGCCTAAAAGATTTGGCAGTAAACATTCTTGAAATAATGCCTTTAGGGATTGTTTTAACAATTACAATTTTCCAAGATGTGGGGAAGAGGCTGAACACCAAGCACTTATTAAAAAGGGTGACAAACAGGGAAGGAAAACACAAGTGGATATTTTTGATAATGTTTGCTGATAGTCCATCCCATCCGGGTGATTTCTTGTCATTTTGTGAGAGTATTATTCGTTCAACTTCTTGGCGGGTGAAAAGCACATCATCTGCAGTATTAGGAGGGAGAGTGCAAAATAATCTAATGGCCTTTTGCGTTTCTGTGTCATCTTCTTCGGAGAAGAAAGAGTTGATAAGAACATCAGCAGCGTCGGAGAAAGATTTTGTAAAACCGGTGTCTGATTCAATTGAGCAAATAGTATTATTCAAATAATAATAATAATAATAATAATAATAATAATAATAATAATAATAATAATAATAATAATAATAATAATAATAATAATAATAATAATAACTGATTATTTTATTATTGTGATTATTATTAGCGGTTGTTTTTCTTAACATAGTTAAAATATAGTCAAACGTAATTTTTTACACTATAACTAAACATTTAATGTGGCGAACATGATCTATGAACATTTTAAATTCACAACACTGAATACTTTTTAAAACGTCAGATGTTTCAAAGTGATTATCGGCGATCTCTAAACAATATTATAGGTCATTCACATGTCAGAATCTTAGGTAATAAATGAAATGGCGTATGGCTTTTAGTGCCGGGAGTGTCCGGTGACAAGTTCGGCTCTCCAGATGCAGGTCTTTCGATTTGACGCCCGTAAGCGACCAGCGCGTCGTGATGAGGATGAAATTATGATGAAGACGACACATATACCTAGCCCCCGTGCCAGCGAAATTAACCAATTAAGGTTAAAATTCCCGACCCTGCCAGGAATCGATCCTGGGACCCCTGTGACCAAAGGCCAGCACGCTAAGCATTTAGCCATAGATCCGGTGAGAATCTTCGGTAAGAATTGCACGCAGAATGCTTTCATTTTCCGAGTTGGGAAGTAAATCGGATTGCTTGTGACGATTGCATTCATAGCAAAGTTTATTTGTAATCGTTACGTGTTACAAAAAAGTAATTCTTACTTGTAATTTACTTCTTGAAATAAAATTGTGCCGGGTGTAGTAGCTTGGTCAGTACAGCGCTGGCCTTCTGTCCCAGCTTGGCGGGTTCAGTTCTGGCTATATTTCTAGAAAATAGAACTCTGAGAATTAGAATAGGTGAAGCTTTATCTGAGCCTGTAATAATTAAGAGGGGAATTCCTCAAGGCAGTATTATTGGACCTTTATTTTTTCTTATATGTATATATCAATGATATGTGTAAAGAAGTGGAATTAGAGATAAGGCTGTTTGCAGATGATGTTATTCTGTACAGAGTAATAAATAAGTTACAAGTTTGTGAGCGGCTGCAGGGTGACCTTGTAACAGTTTTAGAATAATAATAAATAAAATCATGAATATAAATATATAAATAAATAAAATTAATAAACATAATTAATCGAAAAGTCCGTAGTATGGGCGCCAGAGTTCACCAGAATGGATCCCTCGAATTTAGATAGAGCATGATAATTCTTTATATCCCAGGGCATGTACATAATGCTGCGTACTGGTACATATGCTTCAGGCCTTACCTAACCTTATGAAAACGACTAAGTAGGTAGGAACTCCACCTAGGTTCATCAATAACTCCACTGATTCTAAAATATCTAACTATATTCTTAATAAAATCCGCGCATGAGCACCTCATCAACACACCAAAATACACTTATAATACACAAACAAAAGATTGCTGGAAGACTCCATATTTACTACAACAATGAAAACAGTGGGAAGACGAAAGCGGGAACTAAGCCACCATTTGAAGTTAGTTCGTTGAACAATGTAGATTATACGTATATACGAACCCTTCACTGTCTCTGTATCAACACGACTTGCCGATTCTCATAATCGGCAGTTATAACATCACACAGATACTGTACCTCTTAATACTGTGTTCATAGTCTTTAACACTTGTTGTAAAGATATATACATTTGAGCAACACACGCTTGTCGACCCTGAACATAAATTATGGTAAGTCTGAGATAGCTTTCACCAACATATAATGCCAGGCCGCCACAAGTGATACAATACTTAATGCGTAAGCACTCCACAATTTGTCGATCAGCCACTTTCCACGAACATAACAAGACTACGTTCCACGAACGTTTGAAGTCCAGTCCATTGTAACCGTGTCATTCGAATACCATATATCCAGTTTCACTCCCGTGTGTGAGCACCACTTCCTTCCCGTACAGTCTGTCCGCACTACTTCCTTCTCATACAGTGGGTCAGTTCTGGTTCCTTTCCGCTGTGATCTCAAAGTAGGTATGTAAAGACCTCAGCTCTCACGTGATACGCCGAGATTTATCCTCGCCAGCCAATCATGGTAGGTCATCTGGTCAAGACCATGCCCTGAACTTCTCATTGATCCCAAGACATAAACAAACTCTGAGGTGTTTCACACGAGTCATAGAACTTTCCTAGTACAACAACAAGCTCATCTCATCAGACTGGGATATTTACGTGACTCATGCAAAGTTTCCAAGTTCCAATATAGCAGTGTTTTCCCACTCGTTGTTCAAAACAAATTACTCATACTACATATATGGAGATCTCCCAGCTTGCAAATATAAATGACAAAATATACAAATAAAATACTGATAATAATAATAATAATAATCGAATACTGACAATAATATCTCTCACTTCTACATATAGTGCGAGGGAGTGATATATATACTATCACAATCTCGATAGTGTTTTGCGATGGACGGTGGGCAATGGTATGGTGATAAACGGGGTTAAAAGTCAGGTTATGAGTTCCACAAATAGGAAAAATACTCTGAGTTTTAATTACTGTATTGATGGAGTGAAAGTTCCTTTTGGGGATCATTGTAAGTCCCTAGGTGTTAATATAAGAAAAGACATTCATTGGGGTAATCACATAAATTTGATTGTTAATAAAGGGTACAGAACTCTGGACATGGTTATGAGGGTATTTAGGGGTTGTAGTAAGGATGTAAAGGGGAGGGCATATAAGTCTCTGGTAAGACCCCAACTAGAGTATGGTTCCAGTGTATGGGACCCTCACCAGGATTACTTGATTCAAGAACTGGAAAAAATCCAAAGAAAAACAGCTCGATTTGTTCTGGGTGATTTCCGACAAAAGAGTAGCGTTACAAAAATGTTGCAAAGTTTGGGCTGGGAAGACTTGGGAGAAAGGAGACGAGCTGCTCGATTAAGTGGTATGTTCCGAGCTGTCAGTGGAGAGATGGCGTGGGAGGACATCAGTAGACGAATAAGTTTGAGTGGTGTCTTTAAAAGTAGGAAAGATCACAATATGAAGATAAAATTGGAATTCAAGAGGACAAACTGGGGCAAATTTTCGTTTATAGGAAGGGGAGTTAGGGATTGGAATAACTTACCAAGGGAGATGTTCAATAATATTCCGATTTCTTTGCGATCATTTAAGAAAAGGCTAGGAAAACAACAGATAGGGAATCTGCCACCTGGTCGACTGTCCTAAATGCAGATCTGTAGTGATTGATTGATTGATTGATTGATTGATTGATTGATTGATTGATTGATTGATTGATTGATTGATTGATTGATTGATTGATTGATTGGCTCATTCCTGTGGTATTTGAAGGTCCTCTAATACGTCTGCCTCGTGTCGGTAGATTTACTACGTGCGAATAAGTTTGACTGGTGTTTTCAAAAGTATGAAAGATCACAATATGAAGATAAAGTTGGAATTCAAGAGGACAAATTGGGGAAAATATTCGTTTATAGGAAGAGGAGTTAGGGATTGGAATGATTTACCGTCGGAGATGTTCAATAAATTTCCAAATTCTTTGCAATTATTTAAGAAAAGACTGGGTAAAAAAATGGATAGGGAATCTGCCACCTGGGCGATTGCACTAAATGTAGATGAGTGTTGATTGACTCATTGATTGATTGATTGATCGATCGAGTTCAAAGACTTAACAAATTGTCTGAACCCTTCATCTTCTACCAGAGTAAAAGGTTGATTATCCTCTATGAAAATCTGAAGGAGTTTTTCGTCAATGTATTTCTTATACCTTCCTGTAAGTTTTTTAGGAATGAAATTAGAAATCTAGGAATGCTGCATGATACATTTACGGAGGATGTAGATGGTTTTTTACTTGATCCTATTGTAATTTCATTGGTGGCGGATGATGTGGACGGGGTGGAAACTGCATTTGTATCACTCTCTGAGCCTACAGTAAAGGTTCCGGTTCTACTTGTTGTGAACTGAGATGTATTTTCAATAATTTTCACGGTCGGGTGATTTCTGAGTATATATTTTCTCAAGTTCGTTGTCGAAGTGTTATAACTAACAGTATTTTTACAAATATGGAAAGATGAGGAATCCACTTGCTGAAAATGTTCCCACACCCCACACTACACTTTTCTTTGCACGAGGTGGTTTTGAAAGCGACATCGTGAAATTTCCTTATCACTGACAAGAGCAACAGACAGACACTATTCAAACGACACTCGGACACTGAAAGAGTGGCTTGAGACTCATGACCAGTGTAGCTATTACCTTTCTCACTGTGGCTGATGGCTAAATAACTTAGTAAAAATACTTAATTGGCTCGTTATTGCTTGCTACAGTGTCAGCGGCGATGAACTTGTGCGAATAATGTTACCATTTACGCATAAGTACATGATGTTTATACTTATAGTATGTCACTTTACTATTCATACACAATCATTTTCGTTATAAAGAGTTCTATGTGCCTATATATTTATGAAATTTACTGATTTATAGTTGTGTGTCATGGATGTAATAACAAGACGTAACACTCAATGCACAAAATTTTTGTTAGTGCAAATAATTTGTGTTTACACAAATAAAACCTGCACACACTCCAAAACTTCAAGTCACTTTGCTATTCATTCACTAGTATCGATGGCGTCATCCGACAACTTTGAACGGGGCATACGTACTGTAAGTAGGTGTGGTGCGAGGAGAGTTGTTGCTGGTGGTGTTCGTCTTAGTCCTGTGATGGTGCTGGTAGAAATGGGCAAGGGTAAAGAAACTGGCTATGAGCTCAAACAGACAATTGTCAGTCTAGCACATATAACGTTCACCATACGAAAAATAGGAGTCATGGCGAAACAAATTCATGCCATTGTTCAATATGTCGTGAATAAGTTTAAGTACGAAGGGTCGGTGATGAATGTGCCAAGAAAACCCAAATAAAATACACTAAGCCTACAAGCAGAAAGACTTATTGTGAGGCAAGTGAAATCCAATCCTCTCATAAGTACTCCGAAGCTACGGGCAGTACTGGAAGCTGTACTGGGAAGAAAATATGTACTCAGAAGGACCTGCGAGTTTTATATCGACACGGTTACCATGGCTGTGTACCAAGGAAGAGGCCCTATGTTAGTATAAAGAACCACGCTGCAAGACTGCTCTTTGCGAAATAACACGTAAACAAGGATCAAGAGTTTTGTGACTATGTCATCTGGTCCGTTGAAACTAAAATCGGCCTGTTTGGTTCCGGTGGTGCACGTAGGGTGTGGAGAGTGACCAATACGGACGACGATTTGGCCAATACAATTTCCTCGGTGAAACACGGAGATGGAAAGGTTATGATGTGCGGGTGTATATCGGCACAAGATGAAGATAATATTCAATTTATTGAAGGTACGTTGGACAAAGTAGTGTACAATAATATTTTTAAGAACAATGTTATACAAAATGCTGAAAAATTGGGAATGCTACCGACCTACATGCTTCAACAGGAAAACGACCCCAAACATACCACTGCTCTGAACAAGGAGTGGTTACTTTGGAACAACTAAACAATTAAAAATACCTCCCCAGTCTGCTGACTTAAAACCTATTGAACATTTATGGCTGTTTTATAAGCCTAGGGTTCACAGTAGAAAGGTTTCATCCAAAGATGAATTAAAACGAGTAGTGAACCAAGAATGGTACAGTATCAGCCGTGAAACGTGTGCGAGGCTAGTAAATTCCATGCAGCGTAGGTATCAAACTGTCATTAAAGCCAAGGGTTACTCCAAAAAGTACTAGTATTGGTTCTATGGTTCATTTCGTTCATATGTTTAGCTGAAGAACTGGCATCTGTATGAATAACAATGTGACGTAGGAAAAGGTCATGTTTTGTTATATTCTCCAGTATTTCTTTACTATTCTGTTGTTATAAATATAATTTTTGTATGGCATTGTAAAGCAATCTACCAAAAATAAATACCTTAAAAGACAATTACTGTAACATCCATTTGAATGTCCAAAATATACTGTTCCTTTCACAATATGAAACTGTATGACTAAGAAAGTGACATACTGTATGTCGCCACAAACTCAATATACAATGGGCAATGGGCTTAGAGAAACAGCTTGAAAGGGTGGGTTTTCCGTTACTGTAACTTCCTCCTTCCCTCCCTGCATTCCAATACAAGGAAATGAGAGGATGAACTTATCTTGTGCTTACTGTGTAATTTCACTATCATATCATATCATACATATCTTTATTACCCACCCTAGAATACACCATTGGCTTTACAGGTAATAAAGACAGACAGAGCGAAACCCAAAAACAAAAAGAACAAACAAACAAACAAACACTAGGCACTACATCTCTCCTAAAACTACTTAGCTAAATTATTTACCTCTAAATCTACTCAGTGTCCTCCCACACGCACGCGGATAGCCGGCAAACGTGCAGGAAGCACCGCACTACAAATTACCCTATTTCCCTATTCCCCTATTCCTACCAACCACCTAGAAAAAAATAGTAGACTGGTCTCTGCGTCAGCCCTGGTATGGAATACATGCCCACCAACCCGTTGATCGCAGGGACCAGCCTCGCCACGTGAGAACTGATCTTATTTCTCACCTACACCTGCTGACAATGTATTCCTTACCTACCATGTGTGACAAGCCAGCTTGGCGGAAACCAGACCCATCACATGGCTTGTCACACACTTCCGCTATATACGTCACACCTTCTCTGTTCATTGTCAGCTCACTACCTTCCCTCTTCTTTTTCTTTTCTTGCCGTGCAGACATGCTAAAGCCTAGCTTCTTTGGGTTGGGTCAAGCCCCAACCCCTCCCTCTTCCCTTGATACGCCACCTTTTCCTCTCTCGCACTATTCCCGCCCACTACATCTCACCTTCTTGAACTTAAGACTTAAACATCAACAATTTTTTTTTCACTTACACACAAACAGACAGTTTCCATTCCAAGTCCATCAGTTCACTCAGTCTTCACAATCTACAACACCACACTTGCCTCAAACTGTTAGACTTAATTTTTATACTTCCAACAATTTCTCCTTAACTACAGTCCCCCTTAATCTATCTAAATTACTATTACACACACCATCTTTATCCTCCCTCCTCACACAAATACTTGTTTTTTTACACCTCATATACACACAAACAAATAGTACTTCATTCCAAGTTCATTAGTTCGCTCAGCCATCTCACTACTTTTTTTTACCTAAGCTTCATTACAACCATCCACGGTAAACTTAAACTATATAACAGCTTCTTAAATTTACACTACCCTCAAGCCAACTCAACTTCCCCTATTCTCAACTCTTACCTAATTTTCTCAGTCTTTCCCTTGTTACCAACTCTTCTCTTAAACACCTCTGCTCTCATATTCCTCAAGTCATTAATCTATCACCTCCTCCCATCCTACTACTTCCCTATCTACTTCCCAACACCCTGCCCCAGGCGGATCACCTTTTCCACAGGGCAAGGTGCTCACCCCCTTTCCCCTAACACTACAGCCCCCTTTTCTGATATCATCCCCTTCCCGCATCTGCTCAGGGCGGATATCCATTCCTCTGAGTAGAATGCCCTCCCCCTTCCTCCCTCGGCAAGAACCACATTATCTGCACATCCCCTATTACTCCCTCAATTTTTTTATAAATCTAGCTCTGGCCACATTTAAGAATTTCGCTATATTCGTTCCTTTCTCCCACTCTCGACATAACCAAGATGTCATCTTATAACTTTCCCCTATCAAATCCAGCTCCTTTTTACTTAGTAGTTTAATCTTTATCTCCTCCAAAGCTCGGCATTGATTAAAAATATGCAGATCCTCCCACATCCCTCCACATAACACACATCTATCACTATTCTCACTGCCTACCCATCCCCTGTTCCTCGGAACCCACAATACCCACCAATACAAACCTATCTTATCCCTTCTACCCTCAAACTCCGTTTTCGGGTTTATTACTTCCACCAATTTATTTAATACTGATAAAGAGACTCTCTCTCTCTACATTCCCCTATTAAGCTCTGTCTTTCAATATCTAGTAGTCTTCCCTTTATCCTTTCCCATACCCATTTATTCCTACCAACCCCCCAGGCCTCTCCATATTCCCCCAAACCAACCTGTTGTAACCATTTTTTGCACTTATTCACCCAGTAACCTTCATTCGTCATACCTTTCTGAAAATTAAACGTTTCTTGTACTAATGCCCCGCCCTTCCCTTACTCCAATCTAATCCAATACTTAAACAACCTCTTAGCTATTTCAACCTCTATCGATTCTTTACAGACTAATGTGGCACCGGCATTGGCTGTACAGTTCGGTAGGTCCATCATAAACTTACTAAATTTCGCCACCACCTGGTTTAGTTCACCCCTGCCCTCCTCCATTCCCCATACTTCGACCCCAAATAGCATTTTACCCATTACCAGTGATTTGAACACCGTTTTCTGAATTTTGTATTTAACATCTGGGAATTTCTTCTCTAAAACCCCCACTACCGCAAGTGCTCCTCTACCTTTGAATTTTGCGTTCCTACACTGATTTTTCCAAGAACCATTCTTACTAATTATTACACCTAGATACTCCATTTTTCCTCCTGGTCTAATATTTTCCTGGTCTAGCCTCCAAACTTCCTTATTCTTTCTCCCACCCCTTTTCCTACATACCATTATCTGAGTCTTCCTTGCATTTACTTTGAGAGACCACTTCCTAGTATACTCAACTACCTTGTCCAACCCTTTTTGCAATCCACTCTACGTCAACGCCAAAATCAATAGGTCATCCGCAAATAACAACCCCGGAACCTCCATTTTTCCTATCCAAGGGCACTGCCAAGCCTCTCCACCATGACCGTTTAAAATATTATTTATAAATAATATCGGGGAAAGTTTACACCCCTGTCTCACCCCACTCTTCGATTCAAAACACTTACTCAACCTTCCATCCTGCAATTTAATCATCACAAACACTTCCTCATAAATTGTCTGTATTGCCACCCTAATTTTTTTTGACATTCCAACCTCCCTTAGTCTCAAAAATAGCGCCTCCCTACTGACCGTATCGAAGGCCTTTTCTAAATCAATCGCTGCTACATATAATTTACGCCCTGCTATCCTCACATACTTTGTAATCAAAGTGTCCAGAATCCAAACATTATCGACTGTGTCCCTTCCTTTCCTAAATCCATTTTGGAACTCAGATATCCTACCGTAGTGTTCCGCCCAACTTGTTATCCTATTCGCCAAAACCCCTGTGTACACCTTCGACAACGAGTCTAGGAGTGTAATTCCTCTATAGTTGTTAGGATCGCTCCTAGCTCCTTTATTTTTATAAATAGGGCATAATACCCCCTTCCTCCATTCTCTAGGAAATTTCCCCTTTTCCAGCAACCTATTAAAGAACTTCACGATCCCCCTCAACATCGATTCATTTGCCCCAACCTCCTTCCATACACTATTGGGAATATCGTTCACACCTCCTGCAGCCTTGGGTCTAGCATTTTTTAATACTCTAATTACCCCCTGGCTTGTTATCTCCCCATCCAAAATTGTAATGCCTACCTCCAATTCACTTCCTATATATGACTTGTCTAATTCTCTACCCAATTTCCCCTCCCCCTTCTAAAAGCCTTTTAAAATGCCTAAGCCACTCGTTTTCTCCTATTTTATCCCCCTTCCCCACCGGTTTCGTTCTTCTGATCTTGTTTACCTCCCATATCCTCTCAAATTTCTTCTCTCTACAATATCTATTTATTTTATTAGCTTCCGCCTCCTTCCATCCTCTTTTCTTCTCATTCAATACCTCCTTATATTCCCTTCTCAATTTACAATATTCCTTCCTCTTTTCTTGCTCACCCTCCTTCCTAAACTCCGCTAGGGCTCTCATTACAACCTCATGGTTTCTCCTGCATTCTTCATCAAACCATCCATTCATTTTATTCTTTTTTCCCTCTACCCTCCTCCTTACTTTCTTTCCCACCCTCCATACAGGGAGTTCTATTAATTTTACCACGCTATCCATGTCGTTCTCTTCTGCCGCCCTTTCAATTCCTACCCTTAATATATCTCCCTCCTCTTTCAAATGCCGTCCCAATTTCTCTTTAGTATTGTCATCCCATAGATACTTCCATCCTCCATTCCTATATCTCTCCCTACTTTCCTCCATCTTTCCCTTCTCATCCGCAACCAAAGTTCTCAATTTTATTTTGATAGGGATATGTTCCGTTAACCCACATTCTAACACCTCAAAACTTATTATTCTCCTTAACGCTATCTCTGAGCTTATTCCTATATCCACTACACTTCCTCCATTTGTTGTAATATACGTCAACTCTCCCACACTATCCCCCTTCATCCATCCATTTAAAATAAATAAATGTTCTATAGCACACAGCTCTAATAACCTTTCTCCATAACTATTTACAACATTATCCTTACTCTTCCTTTGCAGTTCCCCTTCTACTTTTACTTCTTTCCCGTACACCGGTATCCTATTGCTCACTCTCGCATTCCAATCCCCCAATAAGATCATCCCATATTCTACATATATCCCTTTAATTGTATTTATTTCCTCAATCAATTCGTCAAAAAAATATTTATTAGCATAAACTGAATCGCTCGGATGATTATACAACAGTGCCAGACAAATTGCTTCCGTTGCCCCCTTCCCCATTTTTACTCTCAGCCACACTACCCCTTCTACCCCAGTCTGTAATGTCTCCACCCATTCCGCTACCTCACTTCTTATTAAAACTACTATGCCCCCTGGGTTTCGGCCTTTCTTCCCTATTTTTTTTTCTTAACACGTTAACTACTCTATAACCGTCCCATGTAATTTCACCCCCAATCCCTAACCACGTCTCTACTAGCGCAATTATCACAATATCTTTCACTAGATCCACAATTTCCCTATTCCCTAACTTCCCCATCAACCCCTCAATATTCAGCACCACTATCGCCATCTCTAGTTATTTATTTCCTCCCCCTCCCTCTCTATCCTTCTGCGTTTCACCACTTCCCCCTTACTTCTCGTAATTCTTCCTTTTGGCTCAACCACGTCACTCTCCCCTTCCCTCCCTTTCTTCTCCCCCCCAATCTTCCCCTTTTCCGTGCCAGAGCCTTTTTTCCCACCCCATAGATCTTTTAAACTTAACGATCTCGCCTTATTCAACGCCTGTTTTCTCTCCAGGTTTCTTTCTGCATTTCTCTTATTCGGGGAGGTTGAGTCACTACCCTGACTGCTTTCCCTTCCCGTCACCTCTTCACTACCTGTATCCACTTCACTTCGGACTAGTATCCTACTTGTTGATTCACTCCTTCCTGGGTTGTTCTGACTCACCAAGGACTCTGCTGTCTCCGCCACCTGACGGCTGACACCGAAGTCCCGTCTTCTCTCTTCCTTCTCCATACTGATGTCGCCCTGCTCTCGATTTCTGCAACTCATTTCCGCCTCACATTTCTCCATCCTCAGCAGTTCCTCCTGAGTCCACGATCGCGACCAATTTCTGCCTGAAATTACCAGACACCTCCCCACAATCTTGGTTCGCAATCCCTGAGCTCTAGCCCGCCAAATATGCCGCTTATAGACATCCAACCGCATCCTGTCTTCTTTCTCTGTCTCAGCTTTCAAATAAATGTTCGATCCTTTTAGATTTCCATCATTCCTAAGAATTATATCTGCCATCAGGGTTGAAATTAGCCTTAACTTCACCGGCCTATGACCCTTGTTTCTTCCTACTCTATATATATCATCTATATCAACTTCAGAAAAGTTTATCTTCATTTTGTTCGAAACTATGTCCACCACTTTCAATACTAATTCCACTTTTGATTCTGTTCCTTCCTCAGGTACACCATACACAAACACATTTTTTCTTGCTGATTCGCTCCTCGCTAACCTCACTTCTCTCTTCACTGCTGTCAATTCCTCTTCCAGTACCACCACCTTCTTTTTCAAGCTCCCCAACTAATCTTCTATTCCACTACCTTACCATTTAGCCCACCAATTTCTTCTTTTATAAATTTTTTTAAGTCCTTCATCTCCTGCGTTTGGTTTGCCTGGTGTTCCTGCATCATTTCCTTTATTTCATCGCCTTTACTCGCTTCCTTCACCACTCTCTTGATCTCTTCAAGTTTCTCCCATCCGAACGGTCCCTGGTTTGGCCCCGGGTTCATTTCTATACCTCCTACCACCAGCATTGTCGCAATCACCGCCGCACACAACATAATCTCCAACCGTCCTTTATAACCACTAATTTCTCTCCCTCTCTCAGGCCCACCTTCCTTCCAACTCCCTCTTGCACCATGCCATCTTCCAATTCTCATCCTGTATTGCTGTAGCGTTATTCCCATATTGCGCACCTCGTCTTACTCACACGTCTGCACTTCCCGATGTCTCGCTCGTGACTGGATGTGTAATTTCATTATCTCAGAGTTCTATATCTGTCCTCTCAATTCATAAATAATAACACAGGAAAAAGCAATGGAGTGTAGAGACGAATTAGAAGGATATGCATTTGCATGTAATCAGCCAGAAATAATTGAAAGTATGTTTGAATATTTTTTTACAACGAAACGGAATTATGACGCCATGACCTTACGTATCCTGATTAGGTGACGGTTCACTGGTTATATGCCAACATATCCTATAAGTGCCTTAAAAACCAGCTATTTTCACTTTTTTTTACAATTTGCTTTACGTCGTACCGACAAAGATAGGTCTTTCGGCGACGATAGCACAGGAAAGGACTAGGAATGGGAAAGAAGCTGCTGTGGCTTTAATTAACGTACAGCCCCAGCACTTGCCTGGTGTGAAAAATGGGAAACCACGGAAAACCATCTCAAGGACAGTGGGGTTCGAACCCACTATCTCCCGGATGCAAGCTCACAGCTGCGCGCCCATAACCGCATGGCCAACTCGCCCAGTCATTATTTATCATCAGACGGTGAAAGCGCTGGCTTTCTAAACCCAACTTGGCAGATTCGATCCGTCTCAGTCCAGTGGTATTTGAAGGTGCTCAAATTCGACAGCCTCGTGTCGGTAGATTTACAGGCACATAAAAGAACTCCTGCAGGACTAAATTCCAGCACCTCGGCGTCTCCGAAAACCGTAATAGTAGTTAGTGGGACGTAAAGCGAATAAGATTATTATTATAGATTTACTGGCAAGTTAAAGAATTCCTGCAGAATAAAATTCCGGCAATTCGGCGTCTCCGAAAACAGTAAATGTAGTTATTGGGACGCAAAACAAATAACATTATTATGTACGTATGTGTATGCAGTGACACATTATTTCTGGACCGTCACACCTTTATTTCGCATTCCGTACAAATGTCAACACCATCAGCTCCGTGCAAGTACTGTATCACAACTTCCTGGTGACACGACGGACCGACGGTATGACGCTGGAGGGTGAGAGGGAAATCGCTCGCTCAGCCTTTCTCACTGACATCTATGCACCCACGATGTAACTATCAGTGGAGTTAGCTGTCGACAGCAACACGACTAGTGGTGATATTTTGAAATAAAAGATGGATCTTGATCTGACTACGGCCGCCTCTTAATTATGTAGATAAAAGAGTGCTAGTATTTCACTCCCGTCTACTTCTACATCCTTGTAGGAAGACACTGGAATGCCTGCTGTTATAAGAGTAATATAATATAATTTTCTTTCATACGCAGACTGCTAAAATGAAATGCAATCTTTCAGGTTTAGTATTCTCGTTTGTTTTGTGGAATCGAACCCGTGATCATGGATCGGACATCACCACTGATCTACCGTGAATTTTAATAAACCTGTGAACGACGTGTAGGACCACTTGTAAAGCTGTAAAATTCCACATGTTCATTTTTGCTGGTGACTCAATGAAGATGTCATAAACACCCAGTTCCGAAGCGAGGGGAATTAAGAGTACTAGGAGGTTGATTCCGAGAATTGAACCTGGGCCATCGGACCGAACGCAGACATTCTACGCATTTAGCCATAAAGAAGAACTGTAATTTGTTAAACCCGAAGCTACCATTTCCACTGACAAGGTGTTTAGTTTTGGCAGTGGCAGAGGCCAGGGCAGTAAGTTTTGAAACAGCATCGACAACACAGCAAGCTACAGTACTCCGGCGGTTCAAAACTACAGCTTGACGTTCACTAAACTATCGAAAAGGAGTAACCTAAGTCTAGCGGTAGCTCACGTCTTGATCGCAGGATACGCCACTGGAGCTAATGCATGCAGAAGCTTGATCTTGGCCCGTTTGAGAGTGTAAACTTAGTGGTGGTGGTGGTGGTGGTGCTGATTATTGTTTTAAGAGGAAGTATAACTAGGCAACCATCCTCTATATAACAGTAATGAGAGAGAAAAAAGAAGGGATCCGACACTTCGAAAAATGAAGATATCAGTCAAAGAAAGACAAGGGCCACGAAGGGCGTGAAAATGAAAGACTCCCTAGGCCTCGAGTGCTCTGACACCGTCGGGGTCGGTAAAGAACAAGAGCTGACCAAGGAAGGTCGGATAGGATTGATGAAAGTGAGGAGTCTGACACAAGTAAATGGAAGCAATGCCAGGTCTCAGCTGAGGACCCGTGGTCACCAACCCACGCCCCAAAGTTCATAGCCCATGGGGCCCCTTGTAGTCGCCTCTTACGACAGGTAGGGGGATACCATGGGTGTTATTCTACCGCACCCACCCATAGGGGGATGTAAACATTATCTGTGCTGTACAGTAACAATTGACCAACTTTATTCTCACATATACATATATAATATTACAATAAATCCGATGAAATCCTTTCTGAGGACAACTTAGAACTACAACTTTTCTCTTCGTTGCATTTGGTAGAACAGCTGAAGATGAAAAATAAAAGACTAACTTATGGAACAATTAGGTCCAACAGGAAAAGTGGGTCTACAAATCTGGTGCACCAAATCGCTCGAGAGTCTATTGTGATTCTAGATTTTCCAATTTATATGGACACTTCAAGTGAATGGACAACTGATCTGTACACTGTACTTCTTATCCAATCCCCATGGGTCTGCCGAGAATTAAAGTTATTCGACCTTCCCAAAGTGAGTCCAGGTATGAAGAGGAGTATGTTCCAATAGTCTCTTTATACAGTACACACATGAGAGTACGCCATGAAGACTGACTGAGAAGCCTGCATTACACTGACAGGACGGCTAAAATAATGGTAACACTACCTCTTTTGGAGTTGTTGCACTTGTTAACGCGCTTATCATTTACTCTACCATGTTTGGAGACACTGTCATGGTCAATAGCTGGAGACCTGTGGCCACTGTGAGATGCGTTGCATGTAACGCAAGTCTTCTTATGCGTTAATGAAGAGAAAAACTCTGTTGCCAAGTATCATGGTATAGATGTGTGACTGTTGTCTATCACATTTGTTCTGATTATAATTTATATTCTTTCGCAAAACTTATCACGTGATCAAGAGAAATATATCGATGGACTTGCTTTGTTCGAATGTGAGTAATCAACACATTTGGAACTATAAAGTATCATACCGGTATGTCATAACTACAGACAGGAATTTGCCTATTTGCTTATTTTATTCCTGTGTGCAGAAACGTAGGCTTTTGAGATATAAATCCGTTTTAGGGTCCTTGAAGCTAGATTTCGTTGGTTTTATTTTGACTATAAATGCCCATTTCAGGGGTTGGTGCCTATTTGGAATATAATAGCTTATTTGATGCCTTTTGAATCTATTTTAAAGAAGCCGATTTTCTTCCAGTGCATTATATTGTAACTGATGTGCTCGACAGAATTATCTTCTCATTTCTAAAGATCTGTTTACCCCACGAACAAAAATGGGAATTATCAGAAGTCACCAGAAATATTTCTTGGGGAATTTCCGTCAGGAGAAACAAGGAACAATATTTGATCTCGAAGCCTTAAAGCCCTCCAACCTTCTAAGACATATGCGAGAACTAAACAACGTCGAACTACGTTGCACAACCCATATCCCTTATACCTCCTTCCCGATGTGAACTGTTGTACGCGTCCGCTTTATCTTCAGAACGTGTTGTGATTTATTGTGAAGAAGTACCGGTAGTGTGTCTGTGATATTGAAAATGAAATATCACCGGGCGAGTTGGCTGTGCGCTGAGGGGTGCGCAGTTGTGAGCTTGCATCCGGTAAATAGTGAGTTCGAGCCCCATTGTCGGCAGCCCTGAAGATGGTTTTCCGTGGTTTCCCATCTTCACACCAGGCAAATGCTGGGGCTGTACCACAATTAAGGCCACGGTCGCTTCCTTCCCACTCCTAGGCATTTCCCATCCCATCGCCACCATAAGACCTATCTGTGTGAGCGTGACGTAAAAAAATTGTAATTGCAAAGAAAAATCGTCGAAGTTCTATGGGTTGAAGCGGTGGATCACAGGGGATCCCAGTTTCACTACGGATGGAAGGGTAGTCTTCTGTCAAACTTGCTGTAAGGAAGTAAGTTCGATTGTTCCTTTTATCTTATTTGCGACTGAGCTAAGATCGTATTTCATTGTAGTATTTATAGGCCTATTAATTTACGTGTTGTGGAAAGTTGTTTTGTTGCAATGCTGTATTACTAATTTGTATTACTAACATGTAAATAGTCATTTAATTACTGAACGAGGAGTAGAACGCCAGTCTCTTGTCACAGAGTGAATGAAAATTAAAAATAGGTATTTTGAACTCTGATTCATATCCTGTGAAAATAGAGATTTGCAACTGAAATTCTTTCTTCCCTTCTTAATCTGTTTACCCTCCAGGGTAGGTTTTTCCCTCGGACTCAGCGAAGGATCCCACCTCTACCGTCTCAAGGGCAGTGTCCTGGAGCGTGAGATTTTCGGTTGGGGATACAACTGGGGAGGAGGACTAGTACCTCTCCAGACAGCGTCACCTCCTGTGCTGAACAGGGGCCTGTGAAGGCATGCGAAGATTGGAAGGGACACCCCAAGAAGAGGGAAGGGAGAGGCCGCGTCCTTAAGTTAGGTACCATCCCGGCATTTTACTGGAGAAGTGGGAAACCATGGAAAACCACTTCGAGGATGGCAGAGGTGAGAATCGAACTCACCTATACTCAGTTGACCTCCCAACGCTGAGTGAACCCCGTTCCAGCCCTCGTGCCACTTTTCAAATTTCGTGGCAGAGCCGGGAATCGAACCCGGGCCTCCTTGGGTGGCGGCTAATTACGCTAACTACTACACCAAAGAAGCGCACTACAACTGAAATGTGTTTTTTTTTTTAAATCGTGAGTAACTCTCACTAGCGCTAGGTGTAGACTATAGCTAAGCCTTCGCGAAACATAGGTTGAAGATCTAATGTGGTGAAGTTAGGACGATGTCACAGAGGCTAGATATATGCAAAATGGCACGGCTTGGACGTCACAGCGTATTTTACAAGACCAGGCCAGTGAAGAGACCGTTGGTCTGGATTGGTGAGGTCCGGTTAGTAACAGTTATGCTGGGGGAGGAAGGGGGGGGGGGGGTCAAGCAAAGAGTATCTGTGGGACGTAAGCTCTAGCATCAGTAGTATAACTGGAGAATTCGGCGGCCTCCACCTCCATCGGCCCTGTGGAGAGGAATCCTCCTCCTCCTCCTCCTCCTCAGGCTCTCGGGAGAGGCCTCCTCCTCCTCCACAGGCTTTCGAGAGAGGCCTCCTCCTCACGCTGGCTAAGAGCGCGAACCTAACCTCAGATCCGCCATCTTGGAGGGGCTTAACCTAACTTGTTATGCATAAGAGAGCTAGCCTAACCTCAGTTTTACGACCGGATGCCCTTCCTGACGCCTATGAGAGCGAGCTTAACATGACATCCGCTATCTTGGAGGGGCTTAACCTAACTTTTGACGCACAAGACAGCAAGCCTAACCTCATGGACGAGCCTAACCTCAGTTTTACGGCCGGATGCCCTTCCCGACGCCAATTACACAAGGTGGAGTCTATACATGGCTCCTTATGAGACGCCTTAAGGGTGTTTGCGCAAGATGGTGGCTGCAAGATGACTGCTATACTTGGGCTCTTATGAGACCCCTAGAGATGCTTGCGCAAGATGGCGGACACAATATGGCTGCTATACACAGCTCCTTATGAGAAGCCTTCAGGATGCTTGCGCAAGATGGCTGCTGCTCTTATCAAGAAAGTTAGCATAGAGGCTAACGTGCCGAGCTAGAAACAACGGTTCGATTCATAAACATTTGGGGCTTAAATGCAAAATGTTACATATCTCGAAAACGGTGCGTCGTAGAGCAAAACGGACAAAATTGTTCTGCCTACTACCCAGGTTCGCAGTATCAGGAACATAATAGCATAAGGAAAAAGTAGTCTAATGATGAGATCAACGGTTCGGCACCTACTTAGGCCCGTTGGCATTTGGTCTGTTTTAGCTTGTTATGTCGTGTTGAAGCAAGTTTTCCCAACTTGATCAGGTCTTGCTATGATATAGAGTATAACGTGCCGTGCTAGAAACAACGGTTCGATTCATTAAATTTGGGGCTTAAATGCAAAATGTTAAATATCTCGAAAACGGTGCGTCGTACAGCGAAACAGACAAAATTTTTCTGCCTAATACCCAGGCTCGCAGTATCAGGAACGTAATAGCATAAGAAAAGGTAGTCTAATGATGAGATCAACGGTTCCGTCCCTACTTAGGCCCTTTGGCATTGGTGGCTATGTAATTCTACAAGATGGCGGCTATACATAGCTTCTTATGAGACGGCTTAAGGGTGCTTGCACAAGATGGCTGCTGCTCTTATGAGACTCCCTGGGGATGCTTGCGCAAGATGGTGGCTATCTAATTCTACAAGATGGCAGCTATACATAGCTTCTTATGAGACTGCTTAACGGCGCTTGCACAAGATGACTGCTATACATAGGCACTCATGAGACGCCCTAGGGATGCTTGCGCAAGATGGCGGCTATACACAGTTCCTTATGAGACGGCCTAGGGGTGCTCACACAAGATGGCGGAGGCTCTTATGAAGAAAGCTAGGTTAAAAGTTACTGGGCAAGATGGCGGCTGCTGTTATGCATGCGGTAAGGGGCAATTTGAAATTCCACGTGCTCTTGTTTGTAAAAAAAGCTACGTTATTTTGACAGCGGCCATCTTTAATTAACAAAGCATCGTGCTGCCATCTTTAGCTACTACCTTTGAAATGTGGTGGCGGCAATGTCCACGTGCTTTGTTTTGACAACTACCATCTTTAGCTACTACCTTAGGTACATGGTAGCGGGTAATTTGAAAAATTCCACGTGCTTTTTGACAACGGCCATCTTTAATCAACAAAGCATCGTGCTGCTATCTTTAGCTACTACCTGTGAAATGTGGTGGCGGGCAATTTGAAAAATTACACGTGCTTTTTTGACAGCTGTCAGCGGCCATCTTTAATCAACAGAGCATTATGCTGTCATCTTTAGCTACTACCTTTGAAATGTGGTGGCGGCAATTTGAAAAATTCTACGTGGTTTTGATAGCTGGCAGCGGCCATCTTTAAACAACGCATCGTGCAGCTATCTTTACGGCACTAAACCTCATCGTGGTGGAGGGTGATTTAAAAAATTCCACGTGCTTTTTTGACAGCTTCCATCTTTAATCAGCAGAGCATCGTGCTGCTATCTTTACAGCACTAAACCTCATACCTTTGAAATGTGGTGGCGGGTAATTTGAAAAATTCTACGTGCTTTTTTTAACAGCTGTGATCTTTAAACAATGGCGGCTATACATAGGCTGTTATGAACCTCTCCTCTTCTAACTCTGTTAAGGCATAGCATTATATATCTATCGAACAAGTTTAAACCTGCATCGCGAAGGCAAGTGTGCAGCGATAACATCATTATGCGTGTTTAAACTGCATATCACAAAGGAAGTGATTGAAACATAACAAGACTAGAATTAAACGCTGTACTCGATGTCGTTAACTTCAACATGCGTTCAAAACTTTGTTTGATGTGTTCAGATCAGTAAATAAGTGATCAAGACTAGAATCGATCACGATACAACATGTGTTCAGAACATGTCAGGGGATAGCTTTGTTCTAAGAAGATCAGATCACAAAAGAAGTGATTGAAACATAACAAGACTAGAATCGAACACTGTACTCGATGTCGTTAACTTCAACATGTAATCAGAACATTGATTGATGTGTTCAGAACACTAAAAAAGTGATCAAGACTAGAATCGATCACGATACAACATGTGTTCTGAACATGTCAGGGGATACATTTATTCTAAGAAGATTCGATTACAACAGAAGTGATTGAAACATAACAAGACTAGAATCGAACACTGTACTCGATGTCGTTAACATCAACATGTGATTAGAACATTGATTGATGTGTTGAGAACACTAAATAAGTGATTAAAACTTAACAAGACTAGAAAGAACACGATACACGATGACGTTACTTAAAACATGTGTTCAGAACATGTCAGGGGATACCTTTGTTCTAAGAAGATGGATTTGAACAGAGAAAAAATAATAAGACTAGAATTCTGAACAACCTCTGCAAGATAGCGGCTGCTATAACGTCCTCTTCCCGCTCGGTTAAGGCATATTTCTATCGAACATACAACGTGATCTTATGCATAAGGCAGTGCACATACTGCGTAGCCAACTTGCTCGGTAAACGATAATATGAATACAACAAAAGTACAACTCAAATGATTTGCCTTCTATCATTAGTCTTGTGCGAAAAGCAGTCGAACAAGTTATCGCATAAACGTGTAACATAAAATATCGGTTCCGAAACATATTGTTTCAATCTGTTGCCATGGGTTACAAGCATGTAGCTCATGCGGAAAGTAAAATTAAACAGAACGCTAGTGCTATAAGAAATACACTGCTTACATTTAAGTCCCTAGCCGTTGAACAAGTTATCGCATAAACATGTAACAAAATATCGGTTCGGAAACATATCATTTCAATCTGTTGTCATGGGTTACAGCATGTAGCTTGTACAGGTGAGGGGTACTATGCAAGATGATTGTAAAATGCTGAACCGAAAAAAAAATAATCGTGCTACACACATGATAGGGAATGGAACCCAGGGGTTACGTCTTATCAGAAGGGCAAAAGGATGAAATGACTCTTCCTCTACCCCATCCTCCTGACTGTGTCCTCTTCCTCCTCGTTGGGCTAATTAACTAAAGGGCTAATAGGCTAAACGGCTCCTCTACCGCCTCACTACGCCCTCCTCCTCCTAGAAGGAGTTAGCTGAAGTGGGTACATTTTTAACAGCAGCAACACCCTTATCGATTGTTATCAGCAAGAACGCTTGCACTTTGTTAAGTGTAGCAAATTAATCTTTATTGGTAAATGGTTTGCGTTCAGAACCGAAGAAATTCATGCTACACATAACAGGGAATGGAAACCAGGGTTCACGTCTTATCAGAATTACCTAGTAAAGAATAAAATCCCCGACCTATTAGTGGTGCTACGAGTTGCGTTTTTCTAACAGAAATCAGTATCTGCTTGATAGTTTTTAGTGTTTGGAACACTGAACTTTTCAAGAAGGCAGCAGTGAGGTTAGCGATGTTCTGTTGTCGGATTTTAAATTCCGCGCTACGGCATGCATAAGGTGGCAGCCTTGAGGTTTAGCGCTGTGAAGATGTCAGCAGTGAGGTTAGTGAAAAGTGAGCAAACTCAAGCATTTTAGATCACACATTGTATTCGTGATGGTGGTTGCATACGCAGCAAGGCGCATCTTGCCTCGTCTCGAGTTCGAATAATGCACACCTCCAGTATCCAGGTACGTGTACCTGCATTAGCCGTCAGTTTCTGTACCTAGCCTATTTATTCGTGTACTTACCAGTGCATAAAATGCCAGGATGCGTATACTTTATAATTATGTTATATTGCGTCAAAATAGACCCCGGTAGAAATGAACGCCCTAGTGGCTTGTTGACACACATTTACGGAATGGAGAAGGCGCGTGGTTTGCTATTCGCATACTCGGCACGGAGAGCATTCAGCTCCGACTACCTGTAGGCCTACGACACGCTGCTCGCCACACAATGCGGGGACAACGCTCTCGAGATTTCTCGCGAGAAATATCGAGACCTCGTCTCAGACTGCCCATCACTACTTATGCATTTTAACTAAACTATTAGCTGTGTGCAGAAGAGATCTTTATTTCACATGTAATATGATCAAGGTACATTAGACTACTTATTTAAAAGAATTCTAGTTCTATGTTGTTCTTCAAACACTAAATTAAAAAGCTATAAAGGATACAATATGCTAAAATTCTAATTTCAAAACACTAAAAATCACTACCTCTATTTATCATGAGGAGAATTCAGAAAATAAAAGATTAACATCAGTCTGCCAATCATGCACGCACCCACCACAAGACAATCAAGCACAGGATTATCAATAGTTCATTACAAGAAATTTTTGGGTATTTTTTTA
This sequence comes from Anabrus simplex, assembly GCF_040414725.1. NCBI lineage: Eukaryota > Metazoa > Arthropoda > Insecta > Orthoptera > Tettigoniidae > Anabrus > Anabrus simplex. Next base: position 223,383,222 of record NC_090267.1, read on the forward strand.
GATTTACACAAATTCATCCATAAACTAATACCGTATGGATAACTAAATAACCACCTTTAAATGAACATTCACATGTTTTCACAGAAAATGCTTACATGTAAACCCCCAGAATTTCGTTTTACCAGTTTGCAGCTTAGGAACATAGCACCAGGTTTTAAAAAGGTACCTCTGAATTTCGTAAGCCATTAGCAACATTTCCCATTGACAGTCACAATTCAAGATGGAGACAATGCTACATAACATGAAATACACGTAGATTCTCCATTGCACAACCTTTCACTGGCTACAGAGTGCTTGGGTTTCCCACACTCTTTATAATTCTATCTCCCCTCTGCTGGGTAGTGATGGGCAACGCTCTCGCTCGAGATTGACGTCGCAGATCTCGAGACCGATCCTCCTGTAGTGCAAGCGTGCGACGTACCAGTAACTACGACTGTAAACCTATCGTTCTCATATGAAAACGTGTGAGCCAATACACTTTGTCAAAAGCGTGGAAAAAGTTGCATGCTTAACTATGAACCCCTTAATACCATCAACGAAAGTGATAACGGAATGTCAGTATCTTAAACTGATCACGGTTGAGGTGGACATCTTAGCTGAATAACCCTGCATAATTTGTGAATAACTGTAGATAGAGTGTACACCTACTTGGTTTCTAGAGGCGTGCATTATTCGAACTCGAGACAGGAAAGATGTGCTTTGCTACATATGCAACCCGCATTACGTATGAGTGGAACGTGTAAGCTAAAATGCCCGACTTCGCTCCAATTCTTTCAGCGGGGATGATGGGCAACGCTCTCGAGACCGATTCTCGTGTGCTGCGAGCTTTGCGACGTCCCAGTAACTACGAGTGTAAGCTTGGTAGGTATCATCAGCAGTTCTCATATGAAAACGTGTGTGACGATACATTTTGTCAAAAGCCTAGGAAAGCTCTGCATGTTGAACTCCTTAATACCATTTACGAAGGTGAAGACAGAATGTCCGTATCTTAATACCATTTACGAAGGTGAAGACAGAATGTCCGTATCTTAAACTATTCAACAGTTATTTTAGGTGGGCTTCTTAGCTGAATAACCCGTATAATTTGTTAATAACTGTTATTAAGATGTAAACCTGCATGGATGCCTCACAATCGTTGTTGGCAGGGAAGCTCCTTGTGATTCAGACCGGGCCGGAGGTGTTCTGTAACTATTCCTCTTCCTTTATATTATGTGTTTTTAAGTGTCGGATCATCCCAGAAGTATTTCTACCGATATACCGGTATTTTACTTCTCTTCAAAATAACGGACATGCACGACTTACGTTGCGTTTCGGACATCGTCTTCAAGTTCTCGCGTACAACTATAGACAATTTCACATGGCACCGTCATATATCGAAATGCCGTACCTAATTATGACGCGAATACTCTATAACATTGTAAGGAATTATTTCCTTCGTCACCAAAATATCGGTAAACACAAGCAGTGGTCATGTTATTGAATGTGGTGTCTGATATCGATGTACACCTATCTGTCGAAATAATTGGAACTGAAGCACTTTTAGATTACACATTCCAATCATGCGTAATTGTGGTTGCATACGCAGCAAGGCGCATCTTGCCTCGTCCCGAGTTCGAATAACGCACGCCTTTAGCATCCAGGTAGGTGTATCTACAGCAGCCGTCAGTTTCTGTACTTAGCACTGTGTACAATGCCAGAATGCGTATCCTTTATAATTATGTTATACTGCGTCAAAACAGAACTCGGTAAAAATGAACGCCATAGTTGCTTGTTGACACGTATGTACGAAATGGCATACTCGGCACAAATAACATTCAGCTCCGACTACCTGTACAGTAGGCCTACGGCACACTGCTCGCCGCACAATGCGGGGACAACGCTCTCGAGATCTCTCGAAATCCCGAGAAATCTCGAGACCTAGTCTCAGACTGCCCATCACTACTGCGGGGTGATGAAAATGCCAAGCACACTGTCATTATGTTAAGATCATACAACAATCAAGCCTAACAGCAGGACATTTATCACCAAAACTCCTGTTTACTAACATAGTTCTTCAACCACAGTAAGTTTAATTTGAGGGTACAGGGAGTGGTGTGTGGAGAGAAACTATTTAGGAGACAAGGTCAGGCATGTCTCCATTCAGAATGGCAGATACAATTAGTTTTGTAAGTTCAGCCATCAAGTCATCAGACATCTTTTAGTTCAGGCAGCATGGCAAGATAAAGACAGATGCAAAAATCATAGGAACACACTTTCTCACTGTATGAAATTTAGTTATCCTATTCGTAAACACACACAAATTGAAATGATAAAAACCTGTCTTCATGAGGTCTGGTCTGGATTGTTTCTTTTCTGAACTTCATAAAATTCAGTCTTCATTAAATCTTGTGGTGACAGGATATTTAGATTGTTTCATTTAAAGTGGCCACCCAACAAGAGTTTATGACAATCAAGGAGCTATCTGGTGGGAGACAACTTATTTTCCCCTACCCTCTGTCTTCTAAGGCTCAGTCTTTAATACAGTTTTACACTTTCACTAGTGAGACACTTTTTACTTCACAGATTCAGTGATTGAGATTATAAAATACACAGTAACAATTATCCATCATGGCTAAGTATACCATTGAGCAACAAGTGTGTATTGAAACACATGGATTATTAACCCTTTATAACTACTACAGGTATACATGCCAGCATACAGGATATGAAGAGGAACAAGGGGATGAAGATTCTCAATTTTCTTTTTCTCCTTTCTTCCTTATGAAGCAGGTTTCATTCTTACTTTTTCCAGTTTTGTACCTGTTCTATGACTAACCATTATTATTATTATGAAGGATATTACAAACAGTGGTAGACATCTTAGACTCCAAATGAAAAATGTTTTTCCAATTTTTAGGTAACTGTAAATCAAATTTTATGGTATTGCTATTATTAACAACCCTATATTGTTATTATATACTGTGGTGTACATAGATCATTCTTCACATCTCCAAATGTGCAACTTATTTGTGGGGAAATTTGAAACAAAGTCTATTGGAAAAATCTGCATACAGCAGGAGGTCCTGGAAAATAAAATTAGGAAAGTGATAAGCGAAATAACATAGGAGTGGACTGCTTATGGGTGAAGAATAATTGACCACAGATTTTTGTATATTTGTTGATTCTTCTTGTTTAAAGGGGCCTAAGGTCTAGGTCATCAGCCCTTGTATATTTGTAACTGTAGTTAAAAATCTGCTTATTTTAGATACTTGCAAGGTGCTTCTGATTCAAATAAATAACTTAAGACCAATTGTGAGTCACAGAATTTTGTAAGATTCTGGTTTGCATAAATGTCTGTATATATGCTGGTTCAATTTTCCACAATGAGAAAACCACCCCCAAACACAGCATACTTAACCACGAATGAAGACACATCTGTAGTTTAATCGGGTGCCAGGACAATAAATCAAAGTGGGCGATTCCTTTATAGCAGAAAACGCGACTTCATCAGAAAAGATTACCAGGTCCAATTTCTAAACACTACTCCTTAAGAACTTGCCTAGGAATGGCATGCAAGATCTCAAATGGAGGATTTCTCACCATCTGGTAACGGCAAGGAAAATTAACTGCCTTTAAAGGGATTTCTTCCAGGTGGTAGTGGTGATTATTATTTTAAGAGGAAGTGGCAACAATCCTCAGGATTCCTTTTAATCTCTATCACTAATCTGTAGTCTTATTGTGTGTAATTTTCCTTCTACCACAGCTGTCCTTTCTGAAATGTGGAAACTCCTACCTGCTTTGGATGCTGAAAAACCAAGTTCAATCACAGCCTGTATTATACTTTCATTCCTTCACCACTTTATGGAGTCATGTCCAACAGTCAACGGCAAAGTCTCCGACAGAAATTTTATCGTTTGTTATCTTGTTGAGTGTTAGCCTCTGCCTAAGTCTAAAAATAACATCCAAGTATTCACAATTATACAAATGTATGAAAATACAGTTCATAATCTCGACCTCATAGCCATAGAATGTTTTGTAAATAACTGTATCCACAAAATAATTCCTTAATCATTGCTTTTGTTGTAAGTTAAGTAATACTACTGCAGCTGCTACAACAACTCATCCTCCTCATCCATTCCCCTTATCCAGCTCTTGCCGGGTCAGGGCATTTATGGCATTTCTGCACCTTGTTCTCTCCTTCCAACATTCCTCACAAAATAATATTTTCATAAAATAAACTTATCTGTATAGCATTATTAAATTTATCAGAATATAATCTAAATGAATGGTTATGTTGTAGTGGTTCTGCAAATGTGCTGAATTGCACCAGGACAATGCAAATCCTGTACAGCTCATTTCATTTTATCTTGTTACACAATAGTATAATGTAATAATGTAAGAGGAAAAAAACTAACACTGGTATTATATGCACCATATGGTTCCACAACTAAAGTCAAAGAACGATAATACAATAAAATTATGATGCCAATGAACAGCAACCTTCGAATCATTAAAGACAGCTCAAGCTAAAAAACAATACAATAAAATGATGATACCATTAAGAGAGCGCTTTACCGCTGTCCACGCAAAACAGATATCGAATGACTTCTGAAACACAATAGTTTGGAAAAGACTTCCACTGAGCATCTACAAGTGCATAATTTTATTATAGGCTTGTACAAAGTAAAATGAAATGGCTTATGGCTCTTAGTGCTGGAGTGTCCGAGGACAAGTTCAGCTCGCCAGGTGCAGGTCTTTTGAATCGACAACCGTAGGTAACCTGCGCATCATGATGAGGATGAAGATGACACATACACCCAGCCCCCGTGCCAGCAAAATTAACTAATTATGGTTAAAATTCCCGATGCTGGCAGGAATAGAACACGGGACCCCTGTGATTAAAGGCCAGTACGCTAACCATTTAGCCATGGAGCCGGACAGTACAAAGTAATAATATAAGAAGAAACTAACACTGATATTATGCAAGTGTATTGTTCCAAATCTAACATTTGTGTTATTTATATCGCTATAGAATTATAACAAAAAACAATATCTTGAACCTGGCTCAAACTCGCAACCTCCAAATCATTAACTCATTATTGCCTGGTGGTGCATTTGTGCACCACAATAAAAAAGGCTACTGTTACCTCAACACTACGTAAAGCAAAGAAGTCAAGGTTTGTTTGGTGGTGTGGTTAACAATTGCAAGACATCCAGTTCCCTTCCTAATTGACTTATGGGTTCAATAATTTGAAGAATTGCAATTTTAGTCTTAGAAAGAATGTACATGAAATTATGAAACAACATGGCATCACATCCTCATAACAGAAGGTGTGTTTTACTGAATGTGACATGTTTACTATTCAAATATTATGTCACTTATAATCTAAATGAGTAATTTTAACTATATAATGCACAGATAAACCATAATATTCACATCTTTGCTCATAAATGTAGTTCAAATTCAAATGGTGCATTTCTGATCACCAGGCATAAGAAGCTGCACCTAAGCCTAAGACAGTTAAATAGATGTGCATGCATCATTTCACCTTCCTAATGATCATTTATAATTTCAGATACCTGAATGTTCATGAGATTATGGCAATACTAGAAAATATGACAATGCAGATTTAGCTACAGCAAATTCTATAGATGTATTTTTTGCTCCTCCAGATTCAAGATGACATCGATTAGGATAGTGCTGATGAGGACACAGGAGGTAATATAAGTAACTTTACCAGCTCAGTGCGGGAGCAAAGGTTTGGAAAGGATACAGTAATAATCAGCAGAATATCTCCTATGGAAAATAGTATCTTACTGGGGAATAACAACATGCAGTGTGTTTCTAGGACTAAATTAGGACCAGACAAGACAAGAGCACAGAATAACACTAATATAAAACTGAAAGGAAAATGGAGTGATTCAGATCTAGTTATTCAGGAGCCTTATCCTCTTCAGAGGCCATGTCACCATTGCAGTTATTTGAACTACTCTTTTCAGATAAATTAATCCTACACATTGTTCAGCCAAATGTGATGATACAAGGGTCAACAAAAAAGTAAGTTACATTAGCTCGCTGCGAGAGCACATTGTGTCTCGTGACCGTGGTCAATGCGCAAGAAGCTACAGTAACTGCTGATACATCTGATAGGAAGGTTGGTGTGGTATCTGGTTGTGTTGTGTGTGTGTGTGTAGAGTGGGCTAGGCTCAAAGGCGCGTCAACTGGATATTCCCTCCAAATTGGAGGTGAGTGCAACTATCAAATTTCTATGGGCTAAACGGCTCGATTGCACGAATATTCATTGTGAAATTACTGCTGTATATGGTGAGCGTGCTATTCCTCGCCCAGGTATTGTGAAGTGGTGTAAGCAATTTGACATCGGACGCACGGACGAATATCACGAAGGCAGGCCAGCAACGTCCAGTACCGTTGCAAATGCTGACCGTGAGGATGGGATCATGAGAGAGAATTGGTGCAAAACACTGCAGGAAACTGCCAGCAATCTGAACATTTCATTTGGCAGTGTGTTCTCCATTGTTCACCAGCATCTTGGATTTCATAAACTGTGTCAAAGATAGGTCCCACGTCTGCTCACAAGGGACGTTTCCAATCGTCACTGGCATCTTTGCAACGGTATTCTGTGGAGGGCTACAAGTCTCTGTGGCGAATCACAAGGGATGAAACATGGGTCCACCACGTGCACTACCGAAACAAAGAGAACATTGATGGAATGGGTGCACACCACATCACCACCACAAAAGAAGGCCAAGGTCCAACCTTCAACAGGAAAGGTAATGCCGACGGTGTTCTTTGGTATGGAGGGTGAGGTGAACATGGAATTTGTGCAGAATAGTACTACAATCAACTCTGCTTCATACTGTCAAACACTGAACCGGTTGCGTAAGGCAATTACAGAAAAGCGGCAGGGAAAATAGGGAGCCGGTGTGATTTTGTTGCAAGATAATGCAACATCTTACATGGCCCGTCAAACATCCTAACTGCAGCAGCGATTCAAGTGGGAAGTATGGCACCTCCATACAGTTCAGACTTAGCGCCATGCGATTATCATATGTTCGGAAAGTTGAAAAAAGGATCTCGGTGGACGATTGCGTAACAATGAGGAGGTGAAAGCAGCTGTCTCCAAGTGGTTACTGAGCGCTGGAGGTGATTTCTACGCATCCGGAATGGAAAAATTGGCCGACCGTTCCAAGAAATGTTTACAGTCTCTTGGGGACTATGCGGAAAAGTGAACTTACATTGTATGTTGTCATAGCCATGTTGCCTATTTGTAGGTGGTTTCATGAACGGCCATAACTTGGAAGTAGAACTTGCTTTTTGATTTGCCCTCGTACATGTAGTGCAGAAGAAAAGACCACACTTCCAACTATTTCGAGAAGAGTTAGAAACTTCATTTCCATGGGTCCGTATTTAACTGAGACTACATATATATTGAAGTAAAATTTACGATTTCACCTATTCAGTACAATGTATTTTTGCAACGCAGTTTTTTGCAATACAGTTTAATATTTATTTGGTGCCAGTTTCGACCCTGTTCGGGATCATCATCAGCCATAAACATTCAATTATACAATTCAGTCGAAAGGTCCTAAAACAATACATTTTTACCACGACATTTGAGTTAAAATAAACAAATGACATTGTCAAGCTTAAAAGTTTGCCGTTATAGAGTAGCTACAGTTGACTCCAGATGTTGAGGCAGTAGGTTCGAACCCCACTGTCGACAGCCCTGATGATGGTTTTCCGTGGTTTCCCATTTTCACACCAGACAAATGCTGGGGCTGTACCTTAATTAAGGCCACGGCCACTTCCTTCTCACTCCTAGCCCTTTCCCGTCCCATCGTCGCCATAAGACCTATCTGTGTCGGTGCGACGTAAAGCAACTAGCAAAAAAAGATGTTGAGGTTCTTAAATGTGTATCTTTCATATAAGTTCTAAAGATGTACGACCTTGTGTAGCGCTGAATTAAGTAAACACGAATATGATAAAAGTTTGTAAAGTAAGTGTTTCATAACATGCTGTTGGAAAAGTGCTGATGTATTTCTAAGTACTAATTGGTCTGAACTGTGTATCTTTCACATCAGTTCTGGTGATTGTATGACCTTGCTTAACACTTAAGTTATACACATGATGTAAACAAGTATAAATTCTTCAGAGAATGGCATTTATATGCCGCTAGAGTAAAACTAATAGGTTTTAGGTACCAATTGTTTTTAAAATGTGTGTCTTTCACGTAAGTTCTAACAGTTGTACGGCCTTGCTGACACTTAAGTCATACACATAATGTAAGCAAACTAAAAACACATCATTGGATGAACTTCAAGTAGAGGTCTAAGATACTGAAGGCAAGCCCTGTGCGTGAAGTTCAATAATGTGTGTAAGAAAAAGTAGATTTCTCAGTTCATTGCGGAGCAATTGGACCTAATTAACAATAAGGATAAGCCAATGTTAGCGTGAAGATCAAAGAAGAAAGGGGAGGACTGAACAACAAAGTAAAAATTGCTTACCTTGCACAGCGGTGTGAGAAGCGTGTCTGATAGTGGACGACTGATGTGAAAGAATTCGTGCTTGTTTACGCCGTGTGTGTAACTTAACAGAGTTAAGCAAGGTCAAACAATCGCCGGAACTGATGTGAAAGATACACATTTTAGACCAATTAGTACCTAGAAATACATCAGTACTTATTTTATAACTGTTATCATATTCATGTTTACTTAATTCAGCACTACACACGGTCATACATCTTTAGAACTTATCTGAAAGATACACATTTAAGAACCTTAACATCTGCAGTCAACTGTAGCTACTCTATACCTGCATTCAATTTCCCATAATACTAAAATACATATGCTTTTACCATCTTTGTGTCTAATCATCATTTAACTTTTAAGTTTGACAGTGTGTCATATTTGTTTATTTTAACTAAAATTTCATGTTAAAAATGTATTGTTTTAGGAGCTTTCGACTGAATTGTATAATTGAATGTATGTTTCTGGCTGATGACCCCGAACAGGGTTGAAACTGGTACTAAATAAATATTGAACTGTAATGTAAAAAAACTGCATTGCAAAAGCATATTGTATTGAATAGGTGGAATCTTAAATTTTACTTAAATAAATATATATTTCCAGAAGAACTTGATACTTTCTTTGGCAGCTTGCTACTCAGTGGATACACTGTAGTGCCTCAAAGAATGTACCAGGAGGAAAATTATGACAGTAGGAATGAAGCTGTCGTGAGTGCTATGGGGAGAAACAGATTTGAAGAATCCATGAGTAATGTTCATTTGAACAACTAGATGATGGACACAAATGGCAGACTGTTTAAATTTAGGCTTTATGTAGACAAACTAAAAAAATGGCTTTCAGAAATATGCCATTTGGGAAACAGAATCTAGCGTATATAAAGATATGACACCATACTTTGGACTTCATGGCTTGAAACAATTGTCATGGCAAGCCAATTCGATTTGGCTACAAAGTATGGTGCCACAATTTCAAGTTAGGATATCTTGTTGATTTTAAGGTGTATCAAGGTGCAAAAGGGCTCCAGAAATCACAGATTTTGGACTGGGCGGTAGAATTATTCTACAATTTGGTGAAAACCTACCAATGGATGGGCGTGGACAAGAGTTACCACACCATTTGCAGAAAATTACTTATGACACTGAATGTTGTGAATAAGTTTACTGAACTTGAAATTGCCACCATCCAAAATGTATGGATTCTCTACAGATCTGCTGGAAACAAAGATATAAATCTCCTCTGATTTTTGCAGGTGTATTGGCAAGAGGTTTCCCAAAGAAAGAAGAACGAAAAAAAAAAAAAAAACGGACCCCCCCCCCACTCTACGGACACCATGCCTTTTGACGTCGGTGTGGGGGCTTGTGTGCTTGTTGATCCCGAGGGCTGTGCCACCTCAAGGTGACCCATGCTGGACTGGCCTCTGTGTTAGGCCAGACTAACAAGGTGTCCCCCGAGTTGCCTGTGCTCTTTATTACTATTTCTACCCTTCTATTCTCAACTTAAATTTCATTCCTCTACCTGTCTAGCCACCCTCTCTGCCTCACGAAGAATAGGTTAGTATGGAGGTTTTATCCTCCCCCAAACACAAGTTTCGGGTCATGGCGAGGTGATGCATGGCTGTCTAGCCTTGCCTTTGATACTATTCATGGGCTCTGCCGACTTCATATTTCCTGAGTACTCGTGGGATCAAAAACAGAACCTCTCTCTCTTCCATTTCAAAGGGTGGCACCCTTAAAAAAATCCGTGTCTAAGATTGGCAAGAAACGCAAGCAATACACTAAAGTTCCAGTAGATTATATAAGTGACGGAAGTCTTCCTCGATTCCTGGTTGCTTCCAGGGTCGATGGTAAAAGTTTTCTTGATAAATGTCCTTTTATCAGTAATTTCATCCAAGAAATTGTTGCTGGTGAAGTCGAGATGCGCAAGCTCTACGATGGACCCGTACCAATAAAGATATCTACGGCTGAATAGTCCAGACGACTACTTAAAGCCAACTTATTCGGAAACGTTGAGGTCGAAATCGAGAAACACCAATCCCTGCTAGCGAGTCATATTCCACATGGATTTGGACAAGTCTTCTGATGATACTATGATCCGGTACCTAGTAGGTCAAGGTGTAACTGATGTGAAGAGGTTGAAGAGGCATGTGGGTGATAAGCTGCTCGATACGGGTGCTTCCATCCTTACCTTCGGAGCTGAGACCGTACCTGAACTGATATAAGTGGCAATGTATCGCCTGACTGTTCGTCCGCATATTCCAGCACCAATGAGATGCTATAACTGTCACACCTCATTGCAATGTACAGGTTTGACGACCTGCAAAATGTGTGGGAAGTGCGAGCATGCTGGTGTTGACTGCATACCACCACCTGTGCGAGTCAACTGCCCGGGTGTGCATGCTCCAATCTCAAAGGAGTGCCCCACATTCAAGCAGATGATGATCCAGGAGATGAAATGAAATGGCGTATGGATTTTAGTGCCACGAGTGTCTGAGGACGAGGACAAGTTCGGCTCGCCAGATGCAGGTCTTTTGATTTGACGGCCGTAGGCGACCTACGCGTCGTGCCGAGGATGAAATGATGATGACAACACATACACCCAGCCCCCATGCCAGCAAAATAAACCAATTATGTTTAAAATTCCCCGACCCTGCCGGAAATCGAACCTGAGACCCCTGTGACCAAAGGCCAGCACGCTAACCATTTAGCCATGGAGCTGGACATCCAGGAGATAAAAACGCTGGATAAATTGTTTTATCCAGACGCCCAGAGAAAGATCAAATCCATGGCAGCTCTGGAGTTCTCCATCTCCTTTGCTGATAAGGTTGCAAAAGTGCGGATCATGCCAGAGTCTCTTGTACAGAACATCAGTACAGATAATGCATTGAAAAATCAGTCACCAACAACAACTCACATGTAATGAAACTGATGATTAAAGGAATGTAGCAAAAAAATCGAGGATATCAAAATGTGCGTTATTGCAGACGTTACCTGGGAAGGACCCTTCCCATGAACGTTCAGCTGGGAAGTCCTCCCTCGCCAGGGTGGGAGGAATGACTTCCCCTAATAGGGCTGGAAATCCAACTTTTCTACCAAAGCCCAGACCAGCCAGGAGGAGAAGGGGAAGCCCCAGAGCTGCCCTAAGAAATAGGAGAAGCAGCACTCTCCAACCCAGTCAGGGGTCAAAGGATCCCCAAAGAAGACCGGCAAGCCATCTGCCGGTTCTCCTCCAAAGAAGACTGAAACGGTGGGCAAGGGCGAGAGGCCCCAATGGCCTCTTGCTCGATCACTTTCAGGAGAACCCAGTTCTCCCAAGAAGGTTCACTGTTCCATATCGGCTAGATCACCATCTGCGGAGTGCTCGCTCGCAGTGTCTTCTTCTGCTGAGGGGATGGAGACTGAACCACTAATTGTTGTGGATGATAATGACAAAAAGGACAACAAGGAAGGCGGAAATTCGCAGGTAGTTGATCAAAAGGGGCAAATAATTGTCCTAATTGTAACACTACCAGTCCACACGATGGCACTATTGCAGTGGAACTCGTTTGAGACCTGGATACGACACGGCTATGAGAGGATATAGTCTTTATTCTAAAGACAGAGTAGCTGTAGATGGCGCTGCGACTGGGGACGTTTATACCCTAGTTCGCTCCGACATCTTCAGCGACGAAGTACCGCTCTGTACTCAGCTAGATGCAGTTGCAGTTCGCACTCTGTTGTCAGTAATGACAGTAGTGTGCAATGTGTATATACCACCGGACTACAATCTTCAAATGCATGCACTACAAGATTTGATCGCTCAGTTCCCTCCTTTTCTCATACTGGGAGACGTGAACACCCGTCTTCCTGTACTAGGGCGAGGATGCTTGAGCGGTTGATCAACCAGTTCAATCTTAGCGTTCTAAACACAGGGGAACCGAAATATTTCAGCAGCGCACATTCTCACACCTGAAAGTTACTTTGTGCAACCGTGCGCTAGTTCCCGCACTATTCACCACTTCCCGATAATTCTATCTCTCTTGAATCAAAAATAGTCCGAAGTACCCAAGCGCTGGTTACTTCGGCAGGCAAATTGGCCAGAATTTTCCAAACGTCCTGTGATGGCCAATGGCATGCTGGAGTGTGTTGACTACCACGTTTCTTCCATTACTACTGGAATTCTGGCTGTTGCCGAGGAAACAATTCCTTCCTCATCCGGCATACCTCGCCAGAAAGAGGTCCCATGGTGGACCAACAAAATTGCAGCAGCTATACGTGATCGCCGGAATCCTATGATGGCCAATAAGCTACGTGTGAAAAGTACGTGCCCTCCATAACAGCACATACTTCGTCATCACAAGTGTGGTCAAAACTCTGCCGTATTGTCGGAGTACAGAATGTGCCCAAGGTCAGCAGAATCACCATTAATGGAGACATAGTTACGATTCCATTAGTCATTGCAGACCACATCGCATCACATTTTGAAGATACGTCCAGCTCTGGGAGAAGACTCTACATTTCTACCAATTAAGCGCGAAGCATGAGCTGACCATTTCTCTTTCACCTCTAGTGCTTTGCATCCCTATAACGTGTCTTTCACGGAGTGTTAGTTGTGGAGTGCACTCGCGCTATCCAGAGATTTGGCTCCTGAACAGGACAAAATCCACAATCAAATGCTTAAGCGCTTGGGTGACAGAGGTCTCGGGGATATCCTCACCCTATTCAACAGGATATGGAGTGAGGGTGTGTTTCCATCTCAATGGCGTGAGGGAATTGTGACACCAATTCCCAAGCCAGGTAATGATCCAAAACTTCTGGAGAGCTATAGGCCAATTAGCCCTGCTTTTTCAAGTCTGAGTAGGGAATGCATTTTCTCAATATTACGTTCAGGAAAATGGAGTACCTCAGGGATCGGTACAGTGTCACGCCATTCGCAATCGCCAGAAACGGCATAGTTGCCGCTGCTGGGCCCGCAGTCATTCCATCGCTGCATGTAGACTATTTAGCTCTACAATACAGCTCTGGAAGGATTGCGTTTACTGAGAGACAGCTGCAGCAAGCTATTAACCGAGACGAAAGAAGGACCCTGCAACATGGTTTTCAATTTTTAGTGGCGAAAACCTCAGTTGTACACTTCTGTTGAAGTCGGCTTGTGCATCATGAACCAGAGCTCTGCTTGTGAAACAGTGTCTTACCAGTGGTAGACACCTTCAGATTCCTGGGTCTACATTTTGATAAGACTAACGTGGCAGCCCCGCATCCGTCTGTTGAAGGTTTCCTGCATGAAGAGACATAACACGCTTAAGTTTCTCAGCGGCACTTCGTGGGGGGTTGACTGTGCGGTGCTGCTATGTTTTAACACGGCAACGGTCCTCCCCCAAATTGACTATGGAAGCGCAGCTTACGGCTCAGCAACAAAATCCACGCTGAGCCTTTTAGACAGTACTCACGATAGTGGAGTTAGGCTGTCAATGGCAGCTTTCCGTACTAGTCTCATTCCCAGCCTACTCGCCGAAGGGGGAGTATCACATTTATGGATAAGGAGGCAGCAGTTACTCCTCACGCTGCGAAAATTCATGAAATGCCGCTACATCCAAACTATCAATGCATCTTTAATACCCAGTACCACCAAAGGTACCAAGACAGGCCAAATGTCACACGGCCAGTTGGGTTTCGAATTGATAGCTTGTGACGTGATTTAAATAGATATTGGTGGTTGTCTTGAACAAACTTTTAGCGAGGTACCTCTGTGGTTAGTTCCGCGACCAGAAATACGTTTAGATCTATTCCATGGACACAAGGTGAACACGGATTCCTCCGTTTACTGGAGTTATTTCCATGACTGTTCACCAATATTCAGCTGTGAGACGTATCTTCACGGATGGTTCTACAATTGGAGAAAATGCCAGTTGCCTTTTCGTCACTGATGATATGAGCACGAAGATCTCGCTTCCTAGTATATGTAGCGTGTATACTGCACAGCTTTATGCCACCTTAGAAACTCTGCAATTTGCACTGGGTAACGAAAGAAACCACTTTCTTATGTGCACCGACCCATTAAGTTCTCTACAGTCTATTAAAACCTGTTTCTCGCAACACCCACTGGTGCAGCAGATTCATGACCTTCTAGCCAGGTTAAGTGATGCTGGCACCAGAATCACTTTCGCATGGCTTCCAACCTACGTTGGGATTGCGGAAAACAAACTTGCGGATAAAGCTGCAAAGGAAGTGGTACTTTAACCACCAAGACTTGTTAATGTACCTGCTAAAGATATTTATTCTCAGCTACATCGAACCCTCTTGGCGTCCTGGGAATCTGAGTGGCTAGATATCCGAACTACCAACAAGCTGAGAGCAATTAGGAAGACCCGTGAGGCGGTCCTCTTTCCGGCCTTCACGGAGAGAGGCCATAGTATTGTGTAGGCAGAGGATAGGTCATGGACGATCTACGACTCTTATCTCCTAAAGAGGAAGACCTCCTAGTGTGTTCTTGTGGTGCCGATTTCACTATGGCCCACATCCCCACAGAGTGCACCGATCTCTCTGACCTAAGACGGAGCCTCGGCCTGCAGGAAACACTCGAACGCATACTAGCCGATGACGTGACTAATGCTGATCTCATCCGCTTTATGTGCAACAGTGGACTAATCAAGGTATGTAAATTACAAGTGTCCTGTTACTCAGGGAACATATGTTCCCTTTCATTTGTTAGTAATTTTTCGGCCTAATTCAATAATTTTTGTTTTGTGTTTTTTCCAAATTCCTTCATTGAATAAATTATTTTATTTTAAAGTTCTTTTCCACTAATTTGTACAGAGAGGGTGATTACCTAGTTGCATTTCCTCTCAAAAAATCACCACCACCAGCAGAAATATGGTCCAATTGTAACCCCAGTTGAGAGTTGAGTTTCTAAAGACATTA
Organism: Anabrus simplex; assembly: GCF_040414725.1. Classification (NCBI taxonomy): domain Eukaryota; kingdom Metazoa; phylum Arthropoda; class Insecta; order Orthoptera; family Tettigoniidae; genus Anabrus; species Anabrus simplex. The sequence goes on from NC_090267.1 coordinate 223,398,644, forward strand.
GATTTGATAAAATGGCTCATTTTATGGTATCACAAGAAAAGAGAACAAGATGTACAGTGTGGAAATTGCACACGACCCGAAAATGCATGAAATATCACGTGGCTAAGCACGAGAAGCGTTTTCTTAATTTCCACTCACAGAAATAAGTTCTATGATATTTACTATATGATTTAAATATATTGCATTGCAGCTCAGACATAAGAACCTTTGTGTAAAGTGTGAATATTTATATATTGTTCGGTGTAACCTTTCTGACCTGTATCAGTAAATATACCAACTATGTACTTATTATGCCCAATGGTGCATTTGTCCACCATAATGTATTTTCAAGATGACAACTGGGATGCATGAAATTTGGATTATTTACTTTATATTTCGTCTACAGGAACATTTAAGTTTCAACCGTTTTGTTAACAAAAAAAAGTTCTGGGCATTATTGGGATAAGCCAGTGTACTGCTGTCCACGATTGTAAAACGGGAATAATTCCACCTGATATGTAGTGCTTATTGAAAGTACAATGTATTTATGCATAAAAATGAACTATTTGCAATACTGGTTTCGATCTGTATCGATCATTCTCAACTGCATTATAAAGAAGAGATAACAACATGTACAAATCATTGAACAATACTTAGTTTAAGAATGTCATTAAAAAGCCTCTAGGGGAGTGCAACTGTGAGGTTGCATCCGGGAGATAGTGGGTTCGAGCCCCACTGTCGGCAGCCCTGAAGATGGTTTTCCGTGGTTTCCCATTTTCACAGCAGGCTGTACCTTAATTAAGGCCATGGCCACTTCCTTCCCACTCCTAGCCCTTTCCTCTCCCATCGTTGCCATAAGACCTATCTGTGTCGGTGCAATGTAAAACCTATAGCAAAAAAGCCTGGTGAACATATTAATGACAAGTTAAAATCAATAAAATTTGAATTGTATCCATAGGTCCCTTATAGCGCCCATTATACCTGTTGTAGTTCTATCTTCTTCACAAGGTGCACTTAAAAGTCCTCGTGTATTGCTATTTGAACACTTTGTATCTGATGTGACACTTATTCCGGTGAGGTGTAGGCTTGTCAAATATGGTGGTGAGGTATGTTGCTTTTTGTGCTGGCAGGGCTGTCTTAAAGTCAAAATGAGTTAAGCTGGCAATGACTAATCTTCAAATTTGCTTGTGGAGATTAATGTCAATGTTCTTTCAGTAAAAGTTTTCTTGTTGTTTATTGTACATTTGGAGTAGGTGAAATCATCTATGGGATAGTAGTTGTAGATTCAGTTGGAAAGGCTAGAATGCTGTTGCCCTGCTTGAAGCAAACTGTCACAGCCGCTACTGCAAACAGTGTATTTTTAACCATAAATACATTGTACTTTTAATAAGCAGTATTGATTAGGTGGAATTATTCCCCATTTTACAATTTTGAACTTTATCGACACGGACAAGAAAATAATAAAACTATTACTGCTGTTCCACAATAAGCATTTAAAGACTCTCTAAACACAATATTTCAGAATGGTTCACAGTACTTATACAGTGCATGCATCGTGTAACATAATATTTCAGAATGGTTCACAGTACTTATACAGAGCATGCATCGTGCAACAGCACCGGAATTTGAAGTGGAACGTAGGACATAGCCACTGTTCAAGTTAAGCTACTTTCTCTTTGGTCAGCTGTACATATGCAACAGCCCCTTCAGTAACCTTAACAATGTTATCTCCGTACAAGCCATGATGGCCTTTGGATGGGTGGAAGGTAAAGGCTTCCACTACCCATAACGTTGGCACATGGTGAGGTAGAGTGGTTAGCTCTATGCCTTTGTCCCCAGGAATTAACCGGGTACTCATTTTTGGTGTAGGCTGAGTGAACCTCAGGGCCATGTGCACCTCAGAAGTGGAAATCTTACGTCTTAATTTTTTATACTTCCTCATCGGGAATCAAACCTACATCCTTCTGGGTGAACCAAGCGCACCTTTACTGCCTCTGACAGAGAGCCCCTTTCAGTAACCTTAGCTATCTGAATATAGAGCTGCTCTGTTCTCGATTCATTGCACATTTATGTATTTGCAATGGTATTTTAAAGATAAAAATTTCATAATGTTCAGTATCGAACTGTATCACAAACTGAACAAAGAAATTAAAAACTCAAATCTTAGGGTACCATATACTTTAAGGCCACTACGTTCGGGCCCTGACCTAACTTTAGGCTAAGAATTATTTTGGCTGATGATGCTTACGACAGATAAGCGAAACATGTCCCAACTAACAACACCCGTTGTAATGTTTATATCCTAAATATAAGTACTGGAAAAGTAGTGTAAAATTATTATTTCTTTAATGTTTATAATTTGATGTCCAATACGGTCTACACTGAGATTTATTATATTACGTGTAATATCCTCCTCTGCGAACCATGTGACCTTGCCGCGGTGGGGAGGCTTGCGTGTCCCAATGATGCAGATAGCCGAGCCGCAGGTGCAACCATATCGGATGGGTATCTGTTGAGAGACCAGACTAACGAATGGTTCATCGAAAGGGGGGTAGCACCCTTTTGGTAGTTGCAAGGGCGACAGCCTAGATGATTGACTGATACGGCCTTGTAATAATACTCAACATGGCTTAGCTGTGTTGATACTGCTAGATGGCTGAAAGCAACGGGAAACTACAGCAGTAACTACCTTCCGAGGACATGCAGCTCTCTCTGTATGAATGATGTACTGATGATGGCTTCCTCCCGGGTAAAATATTCCGGAGGTAAACTAGTCCCCCATTCGGATCTCCGGGTGGGGACTACACGAGAGGGGGCGATCATCAGGAAGATGGATACTGACATTCTGCGAGTCGGAGCGTGGAATGTTAGAAGTTTGAATCGTTGTGGTAGGTTAGAGAATCTGAAAAGGGAGATGGATAGGCTAAAGTTAGATGTAGTTGGTATAAGTGAAGTACGTTGGCAGGAAGAACAGGATTTTTGGTCAGGAGACTACAGAATTATCAACACGAAATCAAACAGGGGAAATGCAGGAGTTGGTTTAATAATGAATAAGAAAATAGGGCAGCGGGTAAGCTACTACGACCAGCATAGTGAAAGAATTATTGTCGTCAAGATAGACACCAAACCAATGCCCACCACAATAGTGCAGGTCTATATGCCTACTAGTTCAGCAGATGATGAAGAAATTGAAAGAACATATGAGGAGATAGAAGATTTAATACAATATGTAAAAGGTGATGAGAATCTAATTGTGATGGGAGACTGGAATGCAGTGGTAGGCCAAGGAAGAGAAGGTCGTACGGTAGGAGAATTTGGATTGGGACAAAGGAACGAAAGAGGAAGTCGGCTGGTTGAATTCTGCACTGATCATAAATTAGTCCTTGCCAATACTTGGTTCAAACACCACAAACGACGGCTGTATACGTGGACGAGACCTGGAGACACTGGAAGGTATCAAATAGACTTCATTATGATTAGGCAGAGATTCAGAAACCAGGTGTTGGATTGCAAAACTTTCCCAGGAGCAGACGTGGACTCTGACCACAACTTGTTGGTCATGAAATGCCATCTGAAGTTGAAGAAATTGAAGAAAGGAAAGAATGCAAAAAGATGGGATCTAGACAAGTTGAAAGAAAAGAGTGTGAGGGATTGTTTCAAAGAACATGTTGCTAAAGGACTAAATAAAAAGGCTGAAGGAAACACTATAGAGGAAGAGTGGAGAGTCATGAAAAATGAAGTCAGTAGGGCTGCTGAAGAAATGTTAGGAAGGAAGAAAAGATCAACTAAGAATCAGTGGATAACTCAGGAGATACTACACCTGATTGATGAATGACGAAAATACAAGAACGCTAGAAATGAAGAGGGCAGAAAAGTATACAGGCGATTAAAGAATCAAGTGGATAGAAAGTGCAAGGTAGCTAAGGAAGAATGGCTGAAGGAGAAGTGCAAGGATGTCGAAGGCTGTATGGTCCTTGGAAAGGTAGATGCTGTATACAGGAAAATCAAGGAAACCTTTGGAGAAAGGAAATCTAGGTGCATGAATATTAAAGAGCTCAGATGGAAAGCCACCTCTAGGGAAAGAAGACAAAGCAGAAAGATGGCAGGAGCATATCCAACAGTTGTATCAAGGTAAAGATGTAGATAATTTGGTTCTGGAACATGAAGAGGCTGTTGATGCTGATGAAATGGGAGACCCAATTTTGAGGTCAGAGTTTGACAGAGCTGTGAGTGACCTAAATAGGAACAAGGCACCTGGAATTGATGATATTCCCTCTGAATTACTGACTGCCTTAGGAGAAACCAGCATGGCAAGGTTATTTCATTTAGTGTGCAAGATGTACGAGACAGGAGAAGTCCCATCCGATTTTCGGCAGAATGTTGTTATACCTATTCCCAAGAAAGCCGGTGCTGACAGGTGTGAAAACTACCGCACCATTAGTTTAGTATCTCATGCCTGCAAAATTTTAACACGTATTATTTACAGAAGAATGGAAAACAAGTTGAAGCTGAGTTGGGAGAAGATCAATTTGGCTTCAGAAGAAATGTAGGAACATGTGAAGCAATCCTGACTTTACGTCTGATCTTAGAGGATCGAATCAAGAAGGACAAACCCACGTACATGGTATTCGTAGATCTAGAAAAGACATTCGATAATGTTGATTGGACCAAGCTATTTATGATTCTGAAGATGATAGGGATCAGACACCGAGAACGAAGAATTATCTACAATCTGTATAAAAATCAGTCTGCAGTGATAAGAATCGAGGGCTTTGAAAAAGAAGCAGCAATCCAGAAAGGAGTGAGGCAAGGCTGCAGTTTGTCCCCTCTCCTTTTCAATGTTTACATAGAACAGGCAGTAAAGGAAATCAAAGAGAAATTTGGAAAGGGAATCACAGTCCAAGGAGAGGAAATCAAAACCTTGAGATTTTCCGATGATATTGTTATTTTATCTGAGACTGCAGAAGATCTCGAGAAGTTGCTGAATGGTATGGATGAAATCTTGGGTAAGGAGTACAAGATGAAAATAAATAAGTCCAAAACAAAAGTAATGGAGTGCAGTCGAACGAAGGCAGGTGATGTAGGAAATATTAGATTAGGAAATGAAGTCTTAAAGGAAGTAGATGAATATTGTTACTTGGGTAGTAAAATAACTAACGATGGCAGAAGTAAGGAGGACATGAAATGCAGACTAGCACAAGCAAGGAAGAGCTTTCTTAAGAAAAGAAATTTGCTCACTTCAAACATTGATATCGGAATTAGAAAGATGTTTTTGAAGACTTTCGTGTGGAGCGTGGCATTGTATGGAAGTGAAACATGGACGATAACTAGCTCAGAAAGAAAGAGAATACAAACTTTTGAAATGTGGTGTTACAGAAGAATGCTGAAGGTGAGATGGATAGATCGAATCACGAATGAAGAGATACTGAATCGAATTGGTGAGAGGAGATTGATTTGTCTAAATTTGACGAGAAGAAGAGATAGAATGATAGGACACCCAGGACTTGTTCAGTTTGTTTTTGAAGGAAGTGTAGGTGGTAAGAACGGTAGGGGTAGACCAAGGTATGAATATGACAAGCAGATTAGAGCAGATGTAGGATGCAATAGTTACGTAGAAATGAAAAGGTTAGCACAGGATAGGGTGGCATGGAGAGCTGCATCAAACCAGTCTATGGACTGATGACTCAAACAACAACACGTGTAATATAATGGACATGCTTCACGTAAACAAAAAATCAGAAGACTGTGGAGTAAAATCAGGGAAAATTTGAGAGTAACAGTTTTCTCCACAAAGTATTCCTCACGGACACTCTGAAGGCTTGCCTTCTTGTTATAAGCAAGGCCAATTAAAAATCACTCAAAATAATTTAGAATGTAAAAATAGAATGACGTGTACAATGAAACACACAAAAATTGGCTGGCAAAAAATACAACCTGTGACTAAGTTTGGTGAATGAAGTCAGAACAGGCGATCCGGCAACACTGGCGACACACAACGCTGTACCTGCGTAGCAGAAGGTTACGACCACCTGCTCCCAACGTTGTTTAGTTGAGCATCGTGTGTGTGCCGTGTAAGACCTGCTTGACACAGTGCATGTTTAATGCGTTGGTTCTGAACTGCGAACTGGAACATGAACGACCAAAAGATTAATGTACAGTTTTGTTTTAAGCTTGGCAAGACACCGAAAGAAACGCATGCTATGCTGGTACATGTTTATGAAGATCAAGCACTGTCCTTGAAGTGTGTGTACGAGTGATTCACCCCTTTTTAAGGCCGGGAAAGTGTTTGACAACTCCCGTAGTGTCAGTGACAAAAACACTGAGAAGGTGAGGACATTAATCACGAACGATCAGCGATTAACTGTGCGCATGATAATAGATGAACTGCAGATTAACCGTGATCCGTGCGACAAATCGTTACCCAGAAGTTAGGGAAGAGGAAAACGTGTTCTCGTCTTGTGCCACATCACTTGACTGACGATTAGAAGCAGGCACGTTTAGAGGCTTCACAGGATTTTGTCGAAACGGCGGATGCGACACCAAATTTCTTGAACTGTATTGTCACTGAGGATGAAATCTGGTTTCTCAGGTACAACACTGAACCAAAACGGCAAAGCATGGAATGGCGTTCTCCGGGATCCCCTTGTTGGAAAAAGGTCAGAGCCAAAAATTCACGCATCAAAACAATGCTCATCACCTTTTCCAAATAGTCAAGGCATTATCTACAAGGAATTTCTACCCAAGGGAACGACGTTGAATGCTACACGGTACAATGAAATTTTTCCGTTTCATGAAATGTCTACGCAGGGTACGACCCCAGTACGCACAACAAGGTTCAGGGTTTTTTTTTTTTTTGTCCATGACAACGCTCGCCCACACAGCCAATATCGTCAAACAGTTCATGCAAAAAAAAAAAAAAAAGGGTGGTGCAACTTGAACATCCCCCATACTGACCAGATCTCAATCCTCCAGATTTCTTCCTATTCCAACTCAAACTCGCTTTGAAAGGAAAGAGATTTGAAGATATTCCTGACATCCAACAAAACGTGACGAGGCTTTTGAACACCATCCCAAAGGAAGCATTCTTGCAAAGTTTGCAGGACATGCATTGCCGATCTCAGCAGTGTACAGTTATGGGAGGGGACTATTTCAAAGGACAGTAAGGTCACTGTCGTGCATTTTTCATCTATGTTGATAGTACAGGACTATTCACTGAACTTTATTGTCACAGGTTGTATTTTTATACATTCTTGAAATGCAGGAATATTCGTAAATTGTGGACAGCCGGTGGCCGAAGAGAAGATACTTTGAATCCTACCACCTGCACAATACGTTCATCCCACATCAAACAAGAGTACCAATTTTAAGACTGTCATCTTCTGTGGCAGCTGATTTTTGTGTGGTCGAGTGTAAATTCAAGGAAATAATTACAAGATATTCCAACTTATTCAAAAAAGAATCTTCAAGAGTATCACTAAAATGATCACCTTGAAGTAAATTGTTATTCATATCTATCATGAGAGAGTAAAATGTTGGAAGTGGAATAATTGAGAGGGAAAGAGGGAACTGCAGCACAGTTAATGAAAGAATTCAACTGTTTAAACCAAATTATCTCCCATGTGACTGCATTTGCTTCATTTCATATTTCTACTGCTTGAGAGAAGTAACTGTGTCAGATTTTGCCTAAATTGGAAAACTGCTGATATGTTTCCTTAGTTCAATTAACCCTCCTGAGCAGAGAGCATTTATAAATCCAGCCTTCATTTAATGTGGGAGGAGCTTTCAATGGGCATTTAAAGGCTAGTATACCTGTGCACCAAACCGTTTTATAATACCATATGTCTGTTAATTTCCAACCTATTTTGATTCTATTACATATAGTGTGTTAAGTCTCATCGTTGAAGTGAGGTAATTTGCATATGGATTAAAGTTTGTCTAAAGATATGAAAAAAAGGGGCGTGACAATGGTACAATTTTTCGAGAAGGAAGAACTAAAATTTAGTTTCTGTACCATTTCCATCAACATGAAGAGGACTAAGGTAATATATATCTCATTTTCATTGACTGGAATCACTTCCCTTACCCAGGATCAAAATAACATTCCTTGGGACTTCATGTAACGCTAAGTGTAGTGATTTATTTCCGTTACACTCAGCTGGATGAGTTCATGTGAAAAAGAAATATTTGGAAGACTTTACTGGTTGCATGATATTTAGAGCTAAACCTTGGTGTGAAAAGACCTTACAAAATGTTTATTTCTTACGTATTTATCTATGTCGACCCTGTAAAAAATACACTAACACATCTAGCACGAACAGTGTCAGGAACAACAGTCTCTTCTGTATCATTTCAGCCTCATCATGGTCTAATTCGGCATTAACAACAGCGTTGTCATCAGAATTATCACTATAGTCCTCATAATCATTAAAACAATAGTTTAACATGCCTTGTACAACATCGCCACAAAAATTATCATTGTTTACCGACGCCATTGTGAGAAAAGTACGGAGCAAATAGTCGATCGATAGATACATGAAACAAAAAAATGAAGCTCTATCTAGATTGCTGTGAAAAGACCTCCGACATAGTTCAAAAGTAACTCACAAGATGGAACGATAATATAGATGCAGTGCAATGTGTGTCTGACACATCACTCCATAGCAGCAGGCTGGTACTGCATGACGTGTACTACATGTCGCTCCTCACTGTCGGGTTAAGAGTTGTCTAAATTCTCATCACTTTGAGGATCTAAAGAGTTCTTTCTTGTTTTAGTTACAAGTTCTACAATCACTGGATTAAAATTTGAAGAAACAATTAACTAATCAGGTCAGGAAGCATCATGTAAAAAAAAAAAATACTGGGAGAATTTGCAGGTATATTTTTAGATAAACCATCACTAAAATGATCAGCTTGAAGTAAATTGTTATTCATATCTATCATGAGAGAGTACAATGTTGGAAGTGGAATAATTGAGAGAGAAGGAGGGAACTGCAGCCTTCATAGTATCTTAGGCAGTTATCAGGGAATTAATAACAAAGCCATCTAATTACTGCTCAATGGACTTTGGCAATGCATTAGAATAAAACAGGGGATCACTGACCACAGTATACACTTACAACTTAAAATAATTGCATTCAAACTACAGTAAACATACAAAATTCTAAATATGATCTAGAGAAAAACATAGGTACACAGTAGGCAGTCTGCCTGGAAGTAGTCGATGCAGTGAACTTAACTATACACCGAGTACAACAAAGTAACCAGCATATGTGTTAGTTCTATCCCAGCCCATTTACCTTAAGTTTTACGATTTTAGCAATCTATCAACCTTTTACCACATTTTTTTTACATATAAAATTATTTCCAACCTTCCACTACCCAAGAACATGCTCAAATTTTATGGCTGTCAAAGTATTTATATCGCACTCTACGAGTTTGAAGATCTGCATCATACCTACCCACCACTGACTCAGATAACCAAGAAGTAGAGGAATTCTATGCGAGCCTAAGACAACATGGCAGTCCTCAAAGCCCAAAGGAATCATGATGTTTCCAGGGGACTTCAATTAGAAGGTTGGGAGCACTGTAACAAGACCACTTGTCAAACACAATGGGGTGCAACAGGTTCAGAACACGCAACGAGCAAGGCAACAGACAAATTCAGTTTGCGATTGACAATAACAAATCCATAATGAGTACAAGTTCAAACATCACCTCTATACCAATGACATCCTTGTCGACAAAAAACAGAGAACCTCCTGCCCGCAACACCAAAACCAGACCAGGTGCTGAATGCTGAACTTATCAGACTTCTCTGCTCTTACTTCAAAATGAAGCTGAGTAAACCAGCTACCACAGTAAAAACCACGAGGATTGTTTCTCTAGAACCAACTGTCTTCCAAAAGCTCTTCTAGAAAGTGTCCTACCACACCCCAAGAGAACTGAGAAAGTTTGGAAAAGAGTGGAAAACTGGACTGTGTAAATAGCTAATAATATTTCAAAACCGAACAGTACAGTGGAACGACAACACAGGATGACGTAAGATCTTGGCGACTCAACATCTGACTTTTGGTCACAGACACTGAGCAACAAGAATGGATAATGCTAGAAGCAAACAGGTACATCAAACTTGCTTGTAGAAGTGACAAGAACAAACACATCAACAGGCTGTGTGCAGAGCTGGAGAGGAATACAAGTGAAAATCACTCCAAAGTGAAATATCTGACTTGAGAGTTCAATGCGCCAAAACACAGGTCATGAGGGCCAAACAAGGTAATGTCATCATGGACACGAAAGACAGTGGGAGTACTGCATAAGGTTTTTCCATGAAAATCCATGCAAGGAGACCAGGTTGAAGACCAAAAATCACCAATCCTCGAAGAAGTGGAACATGCAGTGAACTTAAATCAGAAAGCACCAGGCTTTGATGGAATTACCAACTGAAGTACTGGGCACTGAAATCCTCCACAACCTGTTTCTGAACATCTGGAAACTGGCCAGAGCAGTGGTGTCACTCAATCTTCAGGCCACTGTTCAAGTAGGGCTCCCCATTTAACTGCAAAAAGAACTATCGCACAACAGCCCTCATCTCCCATGCCAGCAGTCATGCTCATGGTACTGAACAAGAGGCTTGACCTTCCTTCTCCCACAAATACCAGACAAATATATGGGATTCGCATGTGAGCAGATCCTTAATGTTAGGAAGAATGTGGCAAGTTAAAAGAGGGACATCGAATACGAATCTTCCAGTCTTCAATGTACGAAATGAATCCATCAGTCGAATATATAATTCTAACTTCCTTAAAAGATGAAATACACTTGCATCAATGTCAATGATTTAATAATAGTTGTATTTTTAAGTATAATTGTACGATTTTACCTCAAAGAGAAACAAAAACATCTTAATGAAACTCGAAACATATTTCTTTCACTTTATGGGTAAAAAATTGCGAACACTGCTGATACTAAGAATTTTTCCACATACGTAATAAGTCTTTGGGCTCATCTGATGAGCCCAACATAGCACACTGCGGCGAAAAGCTGGCAACCAGGAATGAGTTAACTGGAAAATTTATAATGTCCAATAACGGACCAACTATATTGGTATTACAAATTTACTCATTCGGAACAAATATTCCAGGTTCCCTATGGGAATCAACATCTGTATCATCACAAGTGGAATGTTCCAAGCTGTCAGTGGAGTGATGGCGTGGAATGACTTCAGCAGACTAATAAGTTTGAGTGGTGTCTTTAAAAGTAGGAAAGCTCACAATATGAAGATTAAGTTAGAATTCAAGAGGAGAAATTGGGACAAATATTTGTTTATAGCAGAGGTGCACACGCTGGGCATTCCGTCCCCCTGGTGCCCAGTACTGTAAGTGGGCGGGCTGGCAGATGAGCCCAACATATGCTATCCAACCACAGCGAATTGTGGCTATGTCACAGGCCGTGACATTTGGGTGACGTTCTGCCAGTCACTCTCCATCACTGCTGTGATACCCGACATTGAAATGGAGGCAGAAAATCATGAAAGACGGCAGAAATCCATGTAATTTTCAATTTATGTTGTAAGAAATAAGTAGGTTCATTGCAGTTAATGTATATTGACCGGATACAATAGAGAGTTAGGGCTACGACCTCATATTTTCATAATGTACGCAATGAATTACAATGTTTACTATTACATTTTAAGAGGTGCTTCGGAAACAGTTCTAATACGGAATTAAGGTGAATAAGCTGTGGTTTGTGGTTGTTTGGGTTTAAATTATCTGATAAACTCACCAGCTTACTGGGAATAAAATCAATGGGGTTATTTATTTGAAGGCATACTTGTACATCTATCCAGCAGATACATTTACGTTGTTGTATACTTTAATCTTGAATAGTAAACATCGCTGTCCTCACTCATGATGAAATTTCCTCTTGCCATTTAGAGGCTAGCCATTATCACCGGACGCTTCATTAAATTTTAAATACTATTTTCAGAAATTCAGTGAATAGAGAAAGTCGGCACAACACCGTGCAAAATCAGTGCTGCATTAATTATATTACTTGTTTTTTAATGAATAACAGGAATTTTAAATCGTAGCTTGCACACTAAATCCCGTACCTTTTTAGATTATAACACAAAATTTATAACTTGTCAGTTTTCATTTAATGAATAAATATAAGAAAATAAAACTGACTTTTTATATTGAGAGCAGTATAAACCAAACCAGAATAACTTTAAAAGGTCAGTTTTTGTTGCAATTGTAGTTTTATTTTAAATAATGTTTCTCAATCAGCACTTAGCTGAGTAGTGGAGGAGAGCTTCATAATCACAATCGAACATCAATGCTCCCTCACTTTCTTGCTGTGTGTGTTCGCTCACTTGCTTCACTGCGAAGTATGCTTGCTACATAAACTGCCCGCATTTAGCCCGGCCGCACTGGGCTGGCCTCAACAGGCTCCCAGCTGAGTACCTCTGGTTTATAGGAAGGGGAGTTAGGGATTGGAATAACTTGCCAAAGGAGATGTTCAATAAATTTCTAATTTCTTTGCAATGATTTAGGAAAAGGCTAGGAAAACATAAGGAATCTGCCAGCTGGGTGGCTGCCCTAAATGCAGATCAGTAGTGATTGATAGCAGTTGTTTTTCCAAGGAATTTTGACTTAATGTCTTCTCATTGTCATACTTGGGAAAGGATAACCAAGGAACCTCTATAAATTACCTATGCAGTGACCAGATAGTGAACAATGTGGAGCAGAGGAAAATACATTGTCTATTAGAAAATAAGAATTGTACAGAGGATTTTTTGTTGATATCTGAGAACTCCAAATATATTAATGAAATCAAGACGCCTGCCCAATCCTCTGCAGTTGGGAGTAGGTTTACAACTTCAACTACCTATCTTGTTGAGGGTATCGACATTATTTTCCTATTTATATTCCAATTATTTTGTTACTTATTTGTAATTTTAGGAATATGAACTATTCTCCAGGCCACCTTTTGAGCAGACTAAAGCGGAAGCGAGTGTATAGACCAGGGGATGGCGCGGGTGACAGGGGCAGCGCCTACGGTGTTGTCACACGGTAGGCGAGGGGGCAAGGGACGGGTGCGCTACTCAGCGAATTTTGGCAATGGTGCAGTCAGTGCGGAGCTGCCATACTTACTCAGTGGATGTCCTGAACACGTGGGTGCAGTTCCAATCATAGTCTATGTAAAACAGCAGTGAGAGAATTTTATCAGTGTGCTTCACTTTTACAAAAACAGTGTATGTGCCTATTGTGTGATAATTCATAATTCTTGTAGTCTCTTGTACGTTTGTAGGTTTCTTCTTACTCGTTATTGGATATTATTGTGGAATGGATACGAACAAAAATTCACCAGACTGTTATCAGTTGAAAAAGAAACTCAAGAGTTTTACGTCCAGGGAGAGAAATATGATTCTGTTTATAAGCATTTCCGAGCGAATAGTATTGACAGCGGGATTTGTTTAACTCGTGTGCTGACCCCGGCTTTGATTCCGACTTGGGTGTGCAGCCACTCGATAGTGACACAGATTAATTACTAAGGCACAAGGTAAGCTGACGGTGAAACCTCCTGCATAATAATAATAATAATAATATATAATAATATTTTATAAAAATATATTTGTAATAATTAATTTATTGAAATTCTGCTGGACAAAGCGGAGGTGGGACTGGTTTTCGCCTGGATCCCCAACTTCATCTGTCAGTTTCAAGTTAATTCCAGTACGAGTATACAATCCTAACTTCTCTCGCTTATTCATAAATCACCCGTGGGTAGCAGCTCATTTCAATCAGGAATCAGGCCATATATTCAGATAATAATATGAATAATGAAATATTATATATATATATATATATATATATATATATATATATTGATAATAATAATAATTTAATGACTAATGCTTACTGTATATGTCGAAAGAATTGGTTCACAATGCTTTAAGCGCGAAATTGTAGTTAGTACATTAAAATTGTGAAAGCCTCCGTGGCTAAGGTGGCAGCACGTTGGCCTCTCAACGCTGGGTTCCGTGGTTCAAATCCCGGTCACTCCATGTGAGATTTGTGCTGGACAAAGTGGAGGCAGGACAGGTTTTTCTCCGGGTACTCCAGTTTTTCCTGTCATCTTTCATTCTAGCATCTCTCCAGTATCATTTAATTTCATCTGTCAGTCATTAATCAATACCCCAGAGGAGTGAGACAGGCTTCTGCAGCCGGCTCAATTCCTATCCTCATCGCAAGATGGGGCTTCATTTATTCCATCCCTGATCCGGTCATTGACTGGAAAAAAAGATTGTAGGTTTTCACATTTAAAATGTAATTTTTTGGCCTCCCCCGGTATGCACTAGCCAGCGTCTTGGTAGGTGTGCTAGGTACCAACTGATGAGTCCAGCCTAGCACACGAGGGTGAAACGCTGGCAACCAGGAATGAGTTAGCTGGAAAATTTATAATGTCCAATAACGGACCATTTATATTGGTATTATAAATTTACTCATTCGGAACAAATATTTCAGATTCCCTATGGGAATCAACATCTATATCAATTGAAAATGTAAGCCGTTAAAAAACTATGGGATTCTAACACGCATACGTTAATGTGTTCATTATTTTAAATTCATTCGAGGTTCAATCTGTGAGCTGTGCTGTATTATAGTGGTGGAGTACAACTTTGAATCACGCGCTGGCTCATTTGGCAACCACGGCGAGAGTGACGAGACAGTGACGTCACTTCCACTTTAGTCTGCTCAAAAGGTGGTCCGGAGAATAGGGATGGTATCTTGTAATGAAGTTGTCAGACCAGGCCAATCATCTACCGAATTGAAAGTAGGTTTGTAATTAGTTTTATCTATAATCTACTTATTCTGTTGGGGTTAAGGTGGTTATTTTGGAGTTTACATTCTGATTATTATATTACTGATCAGTAATATGATTGACATTTGTGATTCTCAGGAGCATGAACCAGAGGTAGAATCTTGCATTTTAAATAGGGGATGCTTTTCGTCAAGGAACAGACCAAACAGTTTATACTAGCAACAATGACTTTTTTGACCCCCCATTTGCAGAGCCAAAGGTAAGTATTTTCCATATTTAGACATATTCTAAACTACATGACAAGTGATCTGTGAAAAGTATATGCACCTCACATTCACAACATTTATGTTTTAGTTCAATCATTTCATGAATTAATTTGTATTTAGACTAATAAATATGAAACATTTTGCATCCATCATAATATTAGGTCTATCTTTTGTCAGTTGTGTTTCTAGGCATATGAACCACATCTTGATGCGATTTTAGATGGTGATAATATTCATGTAGAAGGAAATGATAGTTCAAAGGACATAGCTGCAGGTCGTTGCAAAAATGAAGCTGTGAAACCTTCCTATCTATCTATCTATCTATCTATCTAAGAGTTTTATCTGTACACTGACTGAGCGAATGTCATGGGATAGTGGAGCAATGATGCGCAGGTGTGTTGTCTGCGCACCACACGCCCCCTGTGCCAGCGACAGTTGTATACGAGACCTTGTGAGCAGTGGTTGTGCATGTGACAGGTGTAACATGGAACGTCGTCGTGAGCTGACACCGAACGGGATATGGTGGTCGGTGGCCTACGGATGGGAAGTGCGATTTCAGAAGTGGTGCGGGAATTCAGATTCACACGATCAACCCTGTCCAGGGTGTATCGTGAATGGTTGAATGCGGGTGTCACCGTCCACAACAGACGAACGACCGGCCGTCCAGCCACCCTCGATGACCATGACATCCGAGACGGATTGTCAATAGTGACAGACGGGCAACCGTGCAACAAATCACGGCTCAATTCAACACAGGCCGTGCTAGACACGTCTACCAGTGGACAATCCGTAGGAACATGGGTTCTATGGGGTATGGGAGCCGGCACCACACACGGTTGCCACTGTTAACCCAACGACATTAGGCACAACGATGCGTATTTTTCGCTGGTCACCAAGGATGGACACTGGAACAATGGCGTAATGTGATAGGCTCGGACAAATCAAGATTTCAACTGCACCATGCCGATGGCAGGCACTGTGTGACGCAGACCACATGAAGCGATGGATCCCGCCTGCCTCGAAGGTGTGGTCCAGGGCGCTGGTGTCTGTTATGGTCTGGGGTGCATTTTCCTAGTATGGAATTGGTCCCTAGTTGTTCTGGAAGACACTTTGAATGGTACGCGGTATGTTGAGCTGCTCGGAGACCATCTCCACCCGTTTTTGGCCTTCCATGGCCACCCAGGAGCCCTGATATGAACCCTATGTATCATGAGAAAACAGCTGAAGATAATTTAATGAAAATCAGTATGTAAAGTCCAGTAGTAAGTCGCTACAATCTAGGCCATAAATAATATTATTCACGCCAAGAGAAATGGTAGTTTAGGGGAAGGCCTAAAATTTAATTCTGAAATATGTATGTTATTAGTCCTATCTTAATGAAAATTGGAATGCAAAAAATCTTACGCTGAAAGAAATGGTAGTTTAGGAGAAAGCCTAAAATTGAATTCTCAAACATGTATGTTATCAGTGGTCCTATCTTAATGAAAATCAGTACGAAAAGTCAGGGAATAAGTTGCTATAATCTAGGCCATAAATAATTTTATTCACGCTGAGTGAATTAGTAGCGTAGGGGAAGGCCTAAAATTTTATTCTCAAATATTTGTGTTATTAGTGGTCCTATATATATGTTATATAGTATTAAATTTCCGATCATTTATGTCTTATACAATTTTACCGTACCAGCTATGATAAGAGGTATTCATTAATTTTGATTTGTGTTGCTAAGTCCATATCAGTGACGAGTCACGAGAAAATGGGTAAACAGAATTTAATGAAAATTGGTATACAAAGTCAGGAAATAAGGAATTACAGTCTACGCTATAAATAATTTCATAAGACGCCCTAATATCACAGAGTCAAAAGAAAACTAAACGTGAAGGCCTACAATACAGAAAGCTCCTAACACTGATCAATAATATTACACTGACCGTTGTTTGTTGTGATGTGCTTTGCGCGTCTGTTACAAGTCATCTTCGATAGATGGGATTACTGCTGTATACCGAGTTTTTTTATTTGCCATACGTCACACTGACACAGATAGGTCTTATGGCGACGATGGGATAGGAAAAGGGCTAGAAGTGGAAAAGAAGTGGCCCCAGCTTTATGGTACAGCCCCAGCATTTGCCTGGTATGAAAATGTGAGACCACGGAAAACCATCTTCAGGGCTGTCGACAGTGGGGTTCGAACCACTACCTCCCAGATGCAAGCTCACAGCTGCGCGCCCCTAACTGCACAGCCAACTGACCTGGTCGAGCTGAGTGTAACAGCCTGCCTGAATATTGGCGGGAAGTGGATGAGTTGAACAACTTTCTTCTTTAGCATGCCATTCCCCTGGTTCATAAATTTTCTGATACTACTGGTACGTAACACACTAGTTCATCATAGCATTCGAGCTATTGAATTCCTACTCGGGCACTGACTGGAATGAACAGTGTGCATATTTAACGGAATAATGGCAGAGGAGTGTTCACGGCTGTCTGCGGTCTGGTCATTCCAGCGCTGGAACTTTGGACGGCTAGATCGGCACCGTAGTACTGTTCATTGAAAGTGAGAAAATGTGCAGTTTTTCATTTGATCAAGTATTTTATATAACATTACTTTTAATTACTACATTCCTACTGACGTTTTTGTAATGGCCTAAGTTAAGTTGACTTCAGTTAGGAAAACGACGAAGAAAGTCTTTCTGAGGATTCCGTAGCGAAGCCTGGGTACATCAGCTAGTACAGAGCTAATATTTGATATTTTTGACAGCTGGTGTACCAATACAAGAGTGGTATATCATGTAAAACTAATGGTGTTACCACAAAATGTTGGGTAAACTTTACAACATTCAGAAATAATGTTGGTTATCTATTTTAATGTACTGTTAATCTGTACAGGCCTAATAAAATAGGTATTTTATTAGTGTAACTTTTAAGTCTTAAAAAAGACAATTCAACACAACAATGCCGGTTTTATGGAAAGTGTCAACTTAATAAACCAACTATTGTTTTACAGGTATACATCCCTTCGACATGTAGAGAAGACCGTCATAATGATGAGCCAGACAGGTTTAATGACAAACAGCCCACTTTCATTTTTGATGGCAATGATGAAAATATAGACAAAGATAAAAATAACCAAACTCCCTCTACTAGTATTACCTGTGAAGAGACAGATGATGTTCAGAAATTTCCCGAAGGTTAGCAACACAGGGGACCAGAAAGTAGTTTTAAGAGTTGTTTTATAGTTTACAACATATTTTATAATTTTGAAATATGTGTTATTTTACACAAAATTAATGTTATGAAATAATTTTGTTTAGGACATTCTTCTTGGAAAAGGAAAAGGCCTGAAAAGTGGGGGAAAATGTTAGGAAGGTCAAGAGAAATAGAGGACATAAGTACACTGGAGTTCCAGGGAAAGTTCAGACAGAAAGAAAATGAAGCTGTCATGCATGGACAAATGTTGCCTCCAGTGCAGCACAAAAATACCTCAAAGAGAATGAGAAAATTTCATTAACAATTTTTGGAAGACTGGGGATATTACGCGCAAGCGCAACTGTGTATGTATACACTAGCTGGGATAAAGAAAACGAGCTGGAAAATGTCTCTCCTGACAAAAGAGGCACGCGCGCACACGCTCTCTATTGAAAGTCACTACTTGCGGTCTCAAACCACCAGGCAATATCTAGATGAATCACTGAGCATTGCCAAAATGTACAGGTTGTATAAAAGTAAGTGCTTATCAGAAAACCACCCATACACCAAAAGTATTTAATAAATACTGATCTAGGATTCTTCACTCCAAAGAAAGACATGTGTAGAGTGCAAAGTGTATAAAAATAAGAGAAAGAAAAGGCATCAGAAATGTATGAAACCCATTTGAGACAAATCTATCTAGAGGAGAAAAAAGTAGATGTAGGAAAAGCCCTGCAAGGTATTTCCAGTAACTTTCTGCTACTAACAATAATGACGAGCAAACCTAACATTCTGATTAAAACTGTATAGTAAAAGTGTAACCCAATAATTTAATTACCAGTAAATAATATTATAAGCACCTATGTTACAGCCTGTAAGGAAACAATATGAGAAAAAATTATGTTGGTAATCATGTAAGTACTACGGTCGTCTCATGAGAAATCTCGTGGTTACGGTGTAAGGGTTGCGAGGGGTAAGCATGGCTGCCGCGCAAGTTTCAAGGCCTGAAAATAAACATCTGTTCCGTCCAAGATAATTCTTGCAAAACGAGGTCCTGTTCTGAAGCTTTACATTGATAGTACTTTAGTTACACATTTACTGTAAGTACTGCACATGAACAAGTTAATAGTGAACATGCATCTCTATCAGAGAGTTCTCATTGTCAGTCACAATGAATGTTTGTAGCTTAGAGTGTAGGATCTGTTACTCCTGCCGTACTACAACCTGCTGAGATTTCTCGCGAGACGCAGGCAATAGTATGGCTGTGAGGAATGTATACGTTCTAAACTGTTGTAAGTCCTAAAAAATTATTGTAATGCTTTTAGAAAATGCATTAAATATTAAATCTGAACAGTAAAAAAAGCCAAAATGCATTCATTTAAAAATCTCAAGTTCATAGTTTAAAAATTGAATTTTATACAGAAACATCAAAACCTTTGTTCCTGAAAAATCAACCATTTGGAGTTACTACACTTTTAGAATTCGGGGTGCAATAAGCATGTTAACAGCATCTGGTGAGGATTCCTGTAATTCTTTCAACATCTTGAAACCTCTTACGACTTATTTACTCAACTCTCTGATACTTAGAAATACGATATTGTGTGGCACAGTGCAGTCTGAATGAAAGTGAATTATTAGATCAGACATTAACAGCACCACACCAGACTGAACTGGGGAAAGTGAGAGTGCACGCATAACATATGGAACGGGAGTCCGCAAGACAAAGTAACAGATGATGAAACATTCGAAAATACACAACCTCTTTCTCTTAACTAATCGCCCTGCGATTTGTGCTAAATGCATTTTTGTACTACTGTTTCCAGTTCTTCCACTCAAAGTTCCCCAGGCAACGATCACCCTAGTTTTCACTGCATTGTGAAACAACCCATGCAAATACCAGAACGTTACTTTCACGGTATATCAAATATGGCCAGGTCCCTTTTCCATTAGTAAACATGAGGTGAATATAAATTCAATGAATGTAAACCACACTTTTGAGACTACCATACACATTTGAAAATAATCTGAGCTAAACTGTTGTAACAGTGAATTTTTTTAAATATCTCTGCATTTTCTTAGGGCTCCCACTGGATCACCTCCAACCACTGGGTAAAGCGGCACTCATGAGAGGTTACGGAATTCTTATTTGCACAAACTGAAGAAAAAGTGAGAAACCAGCAAGCAAGCCGACTATGTTCAAGTTCCAAAGGTGTTCTCCCAACTTCTTTCCCTTCTGCACTTTTTAAATTTCTAGCAACAATTCTAGAACTTTGGCAACAGCAATGCTCTTTCCATTATGGCGTGGCTAAAACAGTACTGAATAAATATAGTTGAGGACAAAACATGACGACCTCAGTTCCTAGAAGCGAGCTGGAAGCCAGCTGTAAATCCCACCCTGCACCCTGCTGAGTTAATGAGCTCTAAGTGATCCTTGTTTGTTTTGGAGAGGCTGCCAAACCACTTTCTTCCTCACTCTTTGTAGCATTTACCCTTTCTTCGTGTAGAGTGCAGTAGCCGATTTGGCATCTATGGCTACAGCAGAGGTAGTAAATCCTATTAGTCGCTAATAGACACCGAGCTGCCGCTGGAAAGTAGTGGTGTGAGGCGAGGTCCTTATGATTTGTCCCCAACTATAATTAAATTGAAGCTCACACCACCATGTAATACGTCCAAAATACTGTAGTGTTCACATTGCAAACACCTGTAACCAAAGAAAAGGCAGGCAAACACGCCACTTTCCAGCTTGGCCACGGCTCGTCATCAATGATCACAATAATAGAACTTATTAAAGCCACACTGACCACAACAAAAATACTAAGCAACAACAAGGAGAAAGGCAATCAATAAGAACGAGACTTCCAGCTATACGGCAGCTAATATTGAGCAGTGGTACCACACTAATGTAAACACTATTTTATTCGTAATAGTAACTGATCAGAAATTTTCATTCACTGAGAACTTCTAGTTATACACATACTTGCCAATTTTAAAAAATTTCTTTGGCATAATAAAATCTTGAATGAACACACTATGCCATATCGTGAAAATAACTAGTATGATAAATTAAACCAACTCTTACACAAAACATACCACTGTCTGGCTCAATCACATAAATACACACTTAACAATAAAAGTGCTTTAACAAATGATCACAATAATTGAACTTATTCAAGCCACACCAACCACAACAAACATACTATGCAACAAAAGGGAGAAAGGCCACCAACAAGAACGAGACTTCCAGCCTCACAGCAGCTAGTAAGAAACACATTCAGCCATTGAAGCAACATCCTAAAATGGCACGAGTTTCAAAATGTAAAATCAAGAGGAATAATTAAATCATCAAGTAACAAGGAATCACGAGTCTCACAGGTCTTGATGACACAAATATGAATAAAAGTCCCACTCAGCATTCAGAAACTAGACAATTAATACGTTCACATGGGGATTGAGATCAATTTGAATACACTTACTGTATTGAATACGATCCCCAGTTATATGCCGTAGGCTATTTAAGTATCGTATTGAATCCGCCAGGCAACATCGATGTATACAAACGATGCAGAATAGTAGTAAAATCATTATCACCTCTTAGAATTTAAAAACAAATGCAGTAGAAACCCAGAAGATAACTTTCAGTTTTGAAAGTATATGTGGTATTCTAAACGTAATTGGTGCAATAGATGGAACGCACATTCCAATTTTACCCCCAACAGAAGGTTATTACGATTTTGTTAATCGCAAGGACTGGCCGTCTCATGATATGATTGCAGTTGCTGATCATTTATGCAAGTAAATATATTTACTGGCTTATTATATTTGTTATTTTGACAGAACTTTGATGATGATTTCATCAGAACAAACATGGAGTGTGTGCGCAGTAGTTTTCAATACGATCTCAGTACGATCCGTGTTTACATGTAACTCAATTCAAACCGAGTACGATACGATCCCGGATTTTACCGTATTGACCTTGAGACTCAATCCGAACCGAGTCCCTGTTTACATGACGTTTTCAATACGGGAAGTGTACTCAGATTGATCTGAATCCTGCATGTAAACGTACTAAATGAACATAACTGTACTACTTCCCGAGTACATATACACACATATCAACAGGTTTTTTATTTCTTTTGAAAACACCACAGGTAAAGCAGGCTATCACAAACAACAGCTGAAGCTCGACAAATTCCTCTCTCCTCTTAACTAATACTACTTAGGAATATACAAAAATTAAACTCAAGAAAATATGAACTGGGCATATCAGCAACAATCCCAGAGATAAAGTACACAATTCTTACCTCATATTACATGTAGGAGTAACAGTGCAGGAGATATAGTACAGAATTATAACTCATACCTCATATTACATGTAGGAGAGAGAGATTTTCAATGTCATGCTGGGGACCCATCAATCCTGGCCCCTAAATAGTATCTTTACTTTTATAGTAAAACACCAAGAACACTGAAGAAATTTTACCCAAGTCCCCTGCTGAAGGAATTGCTGCTATTTGCTGAAATTATTCTATGCAGCATCACTCCCATAATTAAATACAGATACTTACCTAAATATATACAATTATCAACAACAGCACAATAAGAAAAAATGGTGATGACCTAATCCCTTTGTTGTAAATAAACCATCAGTAGAAAAATATATTCACTCCCCTTTGACACTTTGATCCACACATCCTCACTTAAGGATTTCTTTCAGCAGTTGGTAGCACAGTCTTCCGTGCTGGTCAAGGACAATTAAGTTGCACTGTGAACTGTTAACGCAGTATGTTTCTGAAGGAGAAATGTTCTCCCTGCTTTGTACCAATGATATTTATTCACTCGAAAAACAAAATCTGCATGCAACATTTAAAAACAGCCCCTTCCCTCCCCCCACCACAAGCTATCAAAACAAAACATTTCTAAATACAATGTCATGCTTGTAGAAACACCTAACAATTACAATGTGAGGTTTGACACAAAAAGTTGTAAATACTAACATTTCTTGAATACCAATTTAATTTCCAAAGCACAACTCTGCTGACAAGACAGTTATAATATTAAAATAACATTTCACTAACATACTTCATGGCAAATTTTATGGATATATTTGTAACGAGTTCATAACCACTTTACAGTTCTATTCCTTAATTTGCATAGTAAGCAAAAACTTTGCTTTTATAAAGAATAACCAAGCAGTTTCATTATCTTAGCATATTAGAAGAAAAGCTAACAGAATATAAAATGACACTGAACAAATTCCACGAGTATACTGAATGAAACCATCAGTTACTTCAACTAATTTAAGCTAGTATATATATATAATATATATATATTTATTGCTGAAATTTATTTATTAAAAGAAAATGGCACTTGAACATGCTATACTATTACAAATCTAACTTGACAACCTTGGCCTGGATGGACGAAAACACTCACATTCATAAACTCTACGTTTAAAACCTAGTCAGCATTTAGTGATTCTCAACTAATTTCTGAATGATGGTTACAAGAAAACTGCAGATCTTACAAGGGTATGTATACAACATTCAAGTAAAGCACTACAACCTCCTTTAATCTCTAAACGGCTTATCTGCTTAATTACTTTGTTCAAACAATAATCTTCAATTCTGCTAAAGTAAATATCATAAGTCACGTGAATATAATTATAAAATACCCCAAACTGAAATATATTCAAAAGAAAGAGACATGAATGTCATGTAGAAACTACCTGTAGAACATTCAAATAGCACAAACAATCACACTTAACTGGCGTAACTTAACTTCGTCAAGAGCACTATACCAATTATATCAGTCCATCTTTAGTAGAACAAGTTTTACCTACGTTAACTTTACAAGAACTGAGTTTATTGAAAGCATGATTGAAACTGCGTTATTGGTAGCTACCTAATATTCAACATTTTATCCACAACAAAGCCTGAACTTTTTAAACCATGTAGTGCTTTGAATACACTACAAATGAAGAACCAGTTTGGTTGATCATCCACTCCTGTTTCATTAGCACAACTACACTTTAAATATTCTGGAATGTCCTGTGCTAGCTGTACAATAATGAATTCAACTATTACATTTATTCAGTTCAGCAGCAGTTTGTTTATATAACGAAGCAACAAACTGAAACTGTATATCAAATAAGTGCTCGAAGTAAGCAAACACCACACTCGGCACAATAGAAGCAATTTACCCTTACAGCAAAGCGTTAATTATAAACATTGCATAAAGGTGCATCATTCAGAAATATAGCAAATATAACCTATAACTAATATCATAGATCATGACACATTAGAGGGCTTCTTTACTTAGCCAAGCTACAACTGAAGTGCTGGTATAAAACAAAGTCAGTTCTAGAATAGAAACCAGCAAATGTGTAAAATAAATCCTATAATGTAATGTACACATACATGTTTAGTCTTATTACCAAAGTTCACCATCCTTCTCCTTTGCAGGGACTTCTATGATGCGAGGTTTGTCGATTATCCGTGCAGTGCGATTTCCCTTTTCTACAATACCAATAATCCATGCCTGATATCCTTCCTGCTTCTCTATATCCTTGCAATAAGCTGCAGCCTGCTCTCTAGGTAAGCAAATAAGCAAGCCACCAGACGTTTCGGGAGAATGTCCCTGAAGTAACTGGAACATATTACCACAAGCTTTAGCGACAGCTGCCATTTTAGCAATGACAGGCAAATTGTGAATCACAAATGATACTTCATTTTTCTGATGTCGAGCCAAATTTTGAGCATGTCCCAATAAACCAAAACCTGTAACATCAGTAGCCCCATGAGCATTATACTTGTGCATTAAGCGTGCAGCTATTCTGTTCAACCTTGCCATGGAATCCATCGACCGCTGATATGCCTTTCGAACATCATCTTCAGACACAACCAATTTAATTCTATTCCAGCGCTCAGGTTGTTCAAGCCA
Organism: Anabrus simplex; assembly: GCF_040414725.1. Lineage (NCBI taxonomy): Eukaryota > Metazoa > Arthropoda > Insecta > Orthoptera > Tettigoniidae > Anabrus > Anabrus simplex. Next base: position 223,423,831 of record NC_090267.1, read on the forward strand.
CTGGTGAGCATTGACAGCGACCTGAGTACCCAATGGTTTAGTAAGAACCAAGACATCACCCACTACAGCATTATCGGGCACAATGTATTCATTAGGTTGGCAAACTGTTGAAGCAACACCTCCAATGGTACACCAAGGATTAACCACAGTTTGCCCTCCTGTCACCGTGGTACCAGCCTCCCACGCTGAATCTTTGAATCCTCTCATAATCAGTGGCACAACTACATCCCTCTCTTTCTCTGTCATCTTCGTAGAAACACCCAAAAGCATTAACATGTTATCACATTCTGTAACACCCATAGCATACAAGTCACTTAGCACATTTGCACAAGCTATTTTACCCATCATGTAAGGGTCATCCACGATAGGATAAAAGAAGTCGGTAGTTTGAACTAAACAAAGACCGCCATGCCGCAGTGGTGTCACGGAGGAATCCATTCCGATACCAATTCGAGGAATATGCATATGCATGAAATGAGCATGTTCATCCTGTGCATTGTTATCATCTTGCTGAAGTCCCTCAAGGAGTTTCCAGAGAACCTCCTGAGGGGCTTTACACCCTCATCCTTTTAAGTCAGCAAAACGCGTGAGTCGGAAAGTAGCGTCCAACTCATGTGCTACAGGATCGAACGGCCTTCTCAACGCAAATGCATTTGGATTACCTCCTAACTCCAGCTGGGCAACAGACAAAGCCTCTTGTGAAACTGTTGTTGCTTGAAGCTCAGCCATGGTGAATTGATACGAAGAAAAATTCGTCAAAATGATAAAGACACTTCCAAACTAACACAGACGCTCAATGCTTCCAACCTCTCAGCAGCACACAAAATGGCGATCTATTGTTCCAAGCGCTTGTTCGGCGGGATTATAAGGGAGTGTTCTATTTCGCTTGCTGGCAACGAACGATCCCAGCAGTACAAGGCGGCTATAATCAAGGAAGCTGTGAGTAGCTTCCTTTCTTGTCTTTCCTTACAAGTAATTGCACTAGAACAAAAGGAAACGATGTATTAATTTACTTAAATAACTAAATATTAATTTTGTTTGAATAATTTCAATTTATATTACACTATTTCTGCCCATATTTGCAATAAAGTAATTCAATTCTATCACGGTCCCCTGTATAATTTCTGATTAAAGGCAAGTACAGTACTGCACGCCACAAAATCTTTGGATGCATGAAATACTACGTATAGGAATAACAGCAAACGTCAGGAAAATTATCATTGAGTAGATTCCGAAGGGAAATGGTTAAGGATATTCCGATCCTATAATGAATTAGTTTCATTTTACAGTTATTGAAAACACTGCGAGGAAAAGGAATTGGAACTTAAGCGTATGCTGATAATGTTAAAGATATTCTACTGACGGAAAAATAACATTCCACGGGGTAAATGCATTTTTACATGGTAAGGAATGATAGATTTTATTTGCAGTATTTATATGAAAACTAATGTTTGAAGTATATTCAGTTGTAACGAATTTAAATTTAAAGTTGATGAAGTTCCCAGGTCCTCTTCAGTGTTTTAGTCTTATTTTAAAAAGTTTTCCGAAGAGTAGCTCCAGAATTATATCCTCGATGGATCAGGAACTACGGTCACGGACTGAGACATTCACTTGGAATTTAAAAGAAATCAAATGTGAATTGTAAAAATTGTGGAGTAAACTGTAAGAACTATAGAATGGGATGCCTAGAATTATTATTATTATTATTATTATTATTATTATTATTATTATTATTATTATTATTATTATTATTATTATTATTATTATTATTATTTCAACAAGAATTGGAGGAGAGGCCTACAGCATAAATTTTTGCAAGAAGAAAGAAATAGGGTATAACTTATAGTCTACCATGAGAGCTTGCCTACAAAATCAAGGCACTTTTTCTATCTGCTTGCTGAGCAGAGCGGCTCTGACAGTACAGCGCTGCCTTTTAAGTACCTGTTAGCGGGTTCGATCCTGGGTCAGCCCTGTGGTATATGAAGCTGCTAGAATACGTCGGCGTTGAGTCGATAGATTTTACTAGCATGGAAAAGAATTTCTCAAAGAAAAAATTTTGGCAACCCGGCGTCTCTGAAAACCTTAAAAGTAATTGATAGACCGTAAAACATACATAGACCTACATAAGGACGTACCCGGGATCTGTATGGGGGAGAGGGGGAATTTTTTGAAAATATATTTTTATTAGCCATCATGAGAAAATATTAAATATTGAGAGGGCTAATTGTAAACTCACATGGTTATGTGAAAAGTATACTGAAAGCCAAAAATGAGACAAATGGAGGATCAAGAGGTATTTATTCATAAACTTCTAAGATCCATGGAATCTATGCAATCTACTATAGATCATATGTAGCAATACCGGTATACCGGTATGGAAACTTTACTTACAGAAAAATTCAAGAAATAATAGCGTTAGAAATGGACAAAATCACCCGCCCCTCAGGACAAACAGACATTGCCAATTACCTACAAGAAATTGGATGCCCCGAGAATACAGGAAAACCATAAGCAGATGCCGAGAAGAATATTGTCAGAGCCACCAGCTGCAACTACCCGTAGGAGTTCCTTAACTATCAGCAATCCGGGATAACCTCAAATGCTGACACAATCGCACCACAAACTTTGGTGACAGAAACAGAAGATACAGGTATCCAATCTGTTGAAAGGGATGCTCAGCAGCCCACAGCTATGGGACTTAAGCGTAGACAAAACAGTCAATATCCAGAACAAGAATTGCAATAAAAAGTCAGAAGTTCACCAGACTTCCAAAGAGTTACTGCGGCAGTCGGCGTAGTAAGAGAGGAGGATATAGAAGAGGTAGTTGTACAACCCGGTGAAGGGGTAGCCCATTGGGACAAAGTCATATACGCACATATGGACAATACAATCAACATACAGTCCATCAGTTGCAATCAAGACTCAGAAGACCACCAGATGCCCAAAAAGGTACTGCAACAGTTGGAGCACTGAGAGCAGCAAAAAGGAAATGTATGGTTATATGTGGGTCACCTTAGCAGCGAAACAACTGTGGCTGACATCAATATCTAAAGGAGAATGGTATTGATGAAGTCACCGAATATACCATGTTGACCACCCAAGGATCAAACAAAGCCTTTAAGATAGGAATTCCCATCAGGTTTAAGGAGAGAATATTCAGCCCTTATTTTTGGCCAGAAGATGTGACTTTTCGCTCCTTTCGTATCCAAGATAACAATTAAGTAAAAGGTTCCACCTGATCGATACTTTTTTATTATTTAGCCTTTGGCTAAATTTTATGTCATAAAAAACTTACAGCACATGTTTCGATTGCTTAGCAATCATCATCAGCTGTTTCGCTTAAAGCTTAGGTGAAAAAGCATAAAACATTTCAAAATTAAAATGTGTTAGTAAGGGACGCTTTCGAATCCAACAGCAGTGAAATTACATGCCTCCTGTGGAACATCAAAGGCCTTAAGTCACTTATGCGCACTCCTGAGATATCCGTATTAGTTCAAGATTTAATCCTTATGACTGAAATTTTCCTCCTGAAACCAGCCAACATTAAGGGCTATTATTCGGTTCACTCAATGTCAATGATAGGACATCAAGGCAGACTGTCAGGAGGAGTATCCTGCTTCTACAAGCTGTCTATGGGTCAAATAGGAAGTGAATACACAAATTTCAACATCGTGATTGTCACTTTTAAACACTTTGCTGTAATTGGAATGTATATAAGACCCAATGTTTCTGCAGAAGTTGTCATAGAAACCATTTTTCATGCTTTACAAAAAGTGAGTAACAACATGCCAATACTACTAACAGGTGAATTTATTGCCATCTGGACAAACCCGACAGTAAGGCTCTAGCTGTTTTTGAAGCCCTTGATGAAGAAGGATTTTCCCTGGTCAACCGAGAACAACTCCCAACATACGTAGCTTACTTAATAGCTTACTTAATATTATACAGAGGCAATGAATTTCATATACTACAACAGAAACACATTTGGTTAGTGATCAGAAAGCACATTCCAATACATACTAGTTTCAAAATAGATGACTTGGAAATCATTGACATTAAGCAACAATGGGCCCCACGACACATCAACACAGTATTATTGGAAGAGTCACTAGACAAAAATGCAATAACCTCATATCTATCTAGAGGGAATATAGATAGGGCCTTAGACCTACTAGAAAATACCTTACTTAACTCAGCTGGAAGGATGCGTCCGAAAAGAATAAGCAAGCCCTGGTTTGACAAGGATTGTTACACCCGAAGGAAAGTAGCCTTGGAGAAACTCTACAGATGGAGAGAACACAAACAGAAATAACACTGGAAGAATATTGAGAAGAAAGGAGGAAATACAAGGAAATAATCAGAAAGAAGCAACAAGACTTCATTGTAAAGCAAGAGCTGGAGACAATAGCAGTCACAGAATCAAAACCGTATAGAATACTTGAACCCTAGAACGAAAGTGATTCCCACTATACCGATGAAAATATGGGAGGAGCATTTTCAAGTATATATCAAAGGACCCAAATGACCGACATACAGACTTGAACCACATATCAGGATCCACTCGTGCCAATCACAGTGGAAGAAGTATGGAATGCATTTCAAAGATGTAAACAAGGAAAAGCACCAGGTCCAGACAACCTCACAAATGAGCTTCTAAAAGAATCTATTTCTCTAACTGTAGTTATATGGACAGCAATATTCAATGAATGCATCGTACAGAGGTAAATCCCCAGGAGGTGGAGGGAACCTACTATCCAGGTGCTATATAAAGGAAAAGGGCCAAAGGACTCGCCAGATTCTTATCGTGGGATAGCCCTCTACCACAAGCCATGATGTACATATCAGAAGAACAATATGGACTTACTGCCGGTAGATCAACAATCCAAGCAATTGAGAGGGTACTTGGCATCATATGGGATGCTACAAGCGTAACTGGTGGCTTCGTTTATGCAGTCTACGTGGATTATACTAAAACGTCCGATGGAGTTAACAGAACAATTCTAATTAGGAAACTATCTGATATCTTAGGACCTGGGAATCCACTATTGCAATTATTGGAAGATATACTAAGTTTTAACTGGCTTACGGTTAGCGATAAAGTAGGCCAGTCTGGACTTATAACCCAAACTAATGGCGTAGTCCAAGGGGACCCTCTCAGCCCAATGCTTTTTAATCTGTTGACCCATGATGTCATCAGTGAGGTGTCCGACTCGTTGGCTGAACGGTCAGCGTACTGGCCTTCGGTTCAGAGAGTCCCGGGTTCGATTCCTGGCCGGGTCGGGGATTTTAACCTTAATTGGTTAATTCCAATGGCACGGGGGATGGGTGTATGTGATGTCTTCATCATCATTTCATCCTCATCACGACGCGCAGGTCGCCTACAGGTGTCAAATAGAAAGACCTGCACCTGGCGAGCCAAACCCGTCCTGGGATATCCCGGCACTAAAAGCCATACGACATTTCATTTTTTCATCAGTGAGGTGGTCTCAGAAGATATTGCAATGTTCCTGTACACTGATGACATGATATTGCTATCAAAAAACAGAAAATCCCTGCAGCAAGGACTCAATAAGCTACACGAATGGTCTCTGAGAAACGATCTAGTGATAAATACCAGCAAAACAAAAGTTATGAAATTTAGGTGAGGAGGAAATATATCCACAGAAGATGTCTTCAAATGCGGCAATAACAAACTAGAGCTGGTAAACTCGTATCGTTATTTAGGCTTATCCTTGCAAGTAACCGGGAAGATATTTATTAATCACATAGAGGAACGATGGACTACAGCGATCAAATCCATATTTGATATAAAGACCATTGAGAAACTATCAGTAAGGACAGCCCTCATTCTCTTCAACATTAAGATAGCACCAATAGCTTGCTATGCTATCAGCAAAATATGGATGCACCTCACTATGGCCAACCTTAGGAGACTGGAAGCTGTGAAAGCTACCTACTTGAAAAGAGCATTACGGCTACACAGAACAGTTCGGACACGGTTAGTGTATAAACTGGTAGACACGGACTTTTTCATTAGGGTGATAATGATAAGTAATAATCTAGAATCCACTCCAGCATATGAGGCCCATATCAAACAAAGACAGCAAAAGCTTGCAGCAATAGATCCAGAATTCTACAAAACACCTGCAATGAACACAGATGAATGGAAAGAGCCCAACTTTGAACTCCGACATGTCTTCGCGCGAACTGCAGCGCAAGGCTTTCACCACAGAATCTGTCACCAACAAGGTTACCATCATGCTTCAACCCAGTGTTCCTGTACGCTCTGCAGCTTGCATTGTCCACAGTACCACTTGATTGATTGCAAGGAGAGGATATATTCCCTGAACTTCTAAGCAAATGATAAAAACTTTCAAGGGACCTTGTAATCATTCTTAGTTAAAAGTACACAGTGTGTTTAATAAATCTATATTAGCAATTATTATTATTTTTTTATTTTTTTCCCCTCACAATGTTTTACACAACTGAGGAGCATGCTTGAAATTATTTAGCTGATGATTTTGCTTTCTTCTCTTCCCAAAATCTCTTCTCACTGAAATTCTTCTCACGTTCTTCTGTCCAAGTTTCATTAGTTCTAGCTTTTGGCTCTGTGAAACAATGATTAATAACCAGTGTTCTGAAAGCAGATTGATTCTTCACAGTTTCCTGATTGATGTTGATTTCCTGAAGATCTGGTTCTATTTCATTTAGCCAGTTGTTCTTGACTTTCAGCACAAGGGCAAGATTTAGAATTCTTTTGGTCAGTCTATCATTGTTCATTCTGAGAATGTGATTATTATTATTCTTTCTTTCTTTCTTTCTTTCTTTCTTTCTTTCTTTCTTTCTTTCTTTCTTTCTTTCTTTCTTTCTTCGTTATGCCCATTCAAAGAGCGCATTTGAACTTGTTCATTAGCCTGATGGTTTTTGCCTTCTTATCCTCCCAAAATCTCTTCATAAATGCACTGTGTTGCATCTTGCATTCGGTGAACCACTTCCTACCAATTTTCTTTTTAGATTTATCCATGAATTTGTGCTTGGCTACTATTATGCTAAAAGCTCCATGATGATCTGTGATGTCGCCCATGATGTTCATTTCTTGGAGGTCGGCGTTAGTTTCTTCTAGCCAGTTTATTTTCACCTTCTTTGAGTTCATTACTTTAAATAATCTTTTGGTGAGTCTGTTGCTGTCCATTCTACAGATATGGCCATAGAATTTCAGGCATCTCTTGCATACGGCATCAGTGAACCTGTCAGTAAATGAGTAGAGTCCGCTGTTCTCCTCTTAATCCACATTCCATTTTCTCTCATGGGACCAAAAATTTTCCAGAGAATTTTCTTATCTTGTTTTTCAATTTCTATAATTTTAGAGTGACCTTCAAGGGATACAGTTTCTGAGGGTATAAAGCTTTCGGCAAAACAACTGTTTTTGTAATGTTATAATTTTGCATTATGCAATATGACTCTCTTGTTGTAGTAATTCCACATTAGTCTGTACACCTTGGCTCTTTCTATGTTTGCCCTACTGTCTAGACCCAATGGTAGTATGATTTCTCCAAGGTATTTGAAGGAAGACACCTGTGAAATTGCATCGTTTTTTATCTCTAGAGGAGTTTCTTTGCTATGTTGATATAGATTTTCCATGAACTGGGTTTTTTCGTACAATATCTGGAGGCCTGCCTTTGATGCTATATTGTGTAATCTCTGTACAGAATATCTGGTTTAATCTGTGGTCTTAGTAATGATTGCTAGGTCATCAGCAAAGGCTAAACATTTCACCTTGACTTTGCTTCCCAAGTTTCCGATGCTCACACCTTTGACATCCCTTTCCCATTCTCTAATAACTTTGTCTACAACTTAAACAGAATAGGGGAGATGCAGTCACCTTGATGAACACCCATACATATTTCTAAAGGCTCAGAAATTTCCCCAAGGAATTTCACTCCAGAAGTCGTATTCATGAAAGTTTGCTGGATTAGTTCTCTGGTCCTCCTGTCCACTCTGAGTTTTCTTGTTTTTCAATTTCTATAATTTTAGAGTGACCTTCAAGGGATACAGTTTCTGAGGGTATAAAGCTTTCGGCAAAACAACTGTTTTTGTAATGTTATAATTTTGCATTATGCAATATGACTCTCTTGTTGTAGTAATTCCACATTAGTCTGTACACCTTGGCTCTTTCTATGTTTGCCCTACTGTCTAGACCCGTCTAGGCCTAGAACCATGGGAAATTGTTGATAAAACTGAGGTAATTGAAGGAATAGGTGACCATAAGGCTGTAATAATGGATGTAGGACTGGTACCAAAAAGGCTTAATAAGAGGGTCACACAAGACAAGAAATTATACAGAAAAACTAAAGTTGATGAATTTGGGACTTACCTTAAATCACAATTCAGTTGTTGGATAAGTGAAGGGAGTAATGTGGATACACTTTGGGCTAAATTTAAAGGAATCATTTAGGAAGGAGAGAAGAGATTTGTACCTATTAAGAAGGGTAAAATGACCTCAGACCCTGTTTATTACACAAGGGAAATAAGAAAATTAAAAAGAAAATGTAGAATAGTAAACAGGAAAATCAAAGAGGATAGGGAGAATAGAGAAACTAAAAAACAGCTAATGAGGGAACTGAATACAGTGAAAAAGGAAGCAAAAGAGAATTATATGAATGGCATTCTTCAAGAGGGTAATGACCACAAAGGGAAATGGAAAAAGCTGTATTCATATATCAGGAATCAAAAAGGACAAGGAATCCAAATTCCTACAATGGTGGGAGAAGGGGGTGAACACTATTTAACAGATACTGTGAAAGCAAACCTCTTCAGTAGGGAATTCAGAGATTCAGTAGAAGATTGTCAGGACTTGGAAACCATAACAGAAGATAGAGAGGGAGAGACACACAGGGAAACAAGAAGCTTCTCATTCACAAATGAAGATATTTGCAGAGAAATCCAACTGCTTCAGCAAGGAAAAGCAGCAGGAAGTGATCAAATTACTTGGGGAGGTATTAAAGACAATGGGGTGGTATATAGTGCCTTATTATTTAAAATTTCTCTTTGACTATGTCATAAATAATAGTGTAATACCAAAGGAATGGAAGGAATCTATAATAATACCAATTTATAAAGGAAAGGGTGATAAAAGGAAACCAGAGAACTACAGACCAATCAGCCTGACCAGTATAGTTTGTAAAATACTGGAGAGTTTAATATCAAAGTACATCAGAGGGATATGTGATGATAAAAATTAGTTCATGAGGAGCCAGTATGGATTTAGAAAGAAATTTTCTTGTGAGGCACAACTGGTGGGATTTCAGCAGGACATATCAGATCAGTTGGATTCAGGAGGCCAGTTAGTTTGCATAGCCATAGATCTTTCCAAAGCCTTTGATAGAGTGGAACATGGAATATTATTAAAGAAATTGGAGGGAATAGGATTGGACGTAAGGATTATACGTTGGATAAGAACATTTCTAAATTCAAGGGTTCAGAAAGTCAAAGTAGGAAATAATATATCACTGGAAGAGAAAGTTTGGAAGGGAATTGCACAGGGTAGGATAATCGGTCCGTTATTTTTCTTAATATACGCAAATGATTTAGGGAACAATATAACATCGAAAATAAGATTGTATGCAGATGACATAATTGTTTATAGGGAAATAAATAACATTGAGGATTGCTCAGAATTACAAAGGGACCTTGAGAGTATCCAAGAATGGGTTGAAGAAAATAATATGAAGATTAATGGAGGCAAATCAACTGTTACAACATTTACAAACAGGAGCTTTAAAACTGAATTTGAATATACTTTGGATGAGGTAGTTATCCCTAAAGATGGCAAGTGCAAATACTTAGGTGTGAGATTTGAAAGTAATTTGCACTGGAAGGGTCATGTTGATGACATTGTTGGGAAAGCATACAGATCGTTACATGTCATAATGAGGCTACTTAAAGGATGCAACAAAGAATTAAAAGAAAAAAGTTACTTAAGTATGGTTCGTCCATTATTGGAATATGCAAACAGTGTTTGGGATCCTCACCAAGAATACCTAATAAAAGAACTAGATGGTGTGCAGAGGAAAGCAGCAAGGTTTGTAACAGGGGATTTCAGGAGAAAGAGTAGTGTATCAGAAATGTTAAAGGAACTTGGTTGGGAAACTTTAAGTAAGAGAAGGGAGAAAACTAGACTTATAGGATTATATAGAGCCTATACAGGAGAAGAAGCATGGAGAGATATCCGTGAAAGGCTTCAGTTGGAAAATAATTATATTGGTAGAACTGACCACAAGTACAAAATTAGAAGGAATTTTAGCAGAAGCGATTGGGGTAAATTTTCATTCATTGGGAAGGGCGTGAAGGAGAGGAACAGTTTACCAGGGGTAGTGTTTGATCCTTTTCCAAAATCTGTACAGATATTCAAGAAGAGAATAAACAACAACAGAGAAAATAAATGAAATGTTAGAGGGCATTCGACCAGTGCAGGATATTGTAAATAAAAAATGTGTGTGATTAAATTAATTCCATCCCCTTGTCTATGGAGTTTGGACAGCCCAAGTAGGGGACTGCCTGGAGGGGTGAAGTACAGTGGGGACTTCGAGGGCCCTGGGACTGCTATGGTAGCTGTGAAGGCCCTTCAGAAACTCTGAAAAGTGGTGGCAAAAGGGGCTCTGGTTAAGACGCAGCAGGTCGTTATGCTACTTAGGTTCCAAAATGATAAAATATAAATATGTAAATAAATTCAATGTTAATTTTAATCTTATACCAGTTGTATATTATTATTAGAAGTAATTTCACATACTGTATATGAGTTGTCTATGTTTGTAAGATATTATATAAGTAGAATTTTGTAAACAATATAAATTTATTAAGGATGATTATTAGCGTAAATTGTATAATATTGTATTCTAGGAAAATTTTCTTCATCTCTTGTTAATTTAAAATTTAGTGCTTGTCAATAATGTATTTTAGTGTACCATTTGCCACCGAGGTAGACACCTCATTTGCAAATAAAGAGATTTTGATTTTGATTTGATTTGGTAGTATGATTTCTCCAAGGTATTTGAAGGAGGACACCTGTGAAATTGTGCTATTTTTGATCTCTAGAGGAGTTTCTTTGCTATGTTGATATAGATTTTCCATGAACTGGGTTTTCTCGTTCAATATCTGAAGGCCTGCCTTTGATGCTATATTGTGTAATCTCTGTACGGAATATCTGGTTTAATCTGTGGTCTTAGTAATGATTGCTAGGTCATCAGCAAAGGCTAAACATTTCACCTTGAATTTGATTCCCAAGTTTCCGATGCTCACACCTTTGACATCCCTTTCCCATTCTCTAATAACTTTGTCTAGAACTTAAACAGAATAGGGGAGATGCAGTCACCTTGATGAACACCCATACATATTTCTAAAGGCTCAGAAATTTCCCCAAGGAATTTCACTCTAGAAGTCGTATCCATGAGAGTTTGCTGGATTAGTTCTCTGGTCCTCCTGTCCACTCTGAGTTCTTCTAGAGTATCAAAAAATGGTCTGTTGATCCACAGAATCATACACCTTCTTAAAGTCCACAAAAGTAACGATTATGCTGGTAGTTTGACGGATCCTTAATATAGTCTTCAAATTCCATATTTGTTCAGCACATGATCGACCTTTCCTGAAACCCATTTGGTACTCACCGATCAGGTGATCTGTCTGTTTTTCTAAACGGTTTAAGAGAGCTTTAGAAAGAATTTTGTATGTGAACGGTAGTAAGGATATGCCTCTGTAGTTGTTTGGATCTTCCTTGTCGCCTTTTTTGTGCAATGGGTGTATTGATGTGCACTTCCAATCCTGCGGGATCGTTTCATTTTCCCAGATTTCTACTAGGATTGCATGAATTCTACTAGGATTGCATGAATTCTACTTACGAGGTCATCTCCTACTTTCCACATCTCCACGGTGATGCCGTCCTCTCCAGGGGCTTTATTATTTTTAAGCGATCGGATGATCTCTGCTGTTTCCTGCATTGTCGGGGGTTATGAATCAGGGTTCAGCATGGGCTTTTCGAAGTTCACTTTTTCATTTGGGGGATCACAGTTGAAGAGGTCTCGGGAATAGTCAGCTAGAATTGCGCAGTTCTCTTTGGTGCTCATTTCTAATGTTCCATCTGCTCAGTGGTTGATAACTGGATAAATTCTCATGGAAGGTTTTCTAGAAATTTCTAGGGTTGTTTTTGAGGAATTCTTGCTCGATTTCTATGAGTCTGTTTTTTGTCATACGCTCGTTTCTCCTGGCGGATTATTTTTGAGGTAATTTTCTGCACCGTTAAGAAGGCCTCACATTTTTCAGTTGTTTGATGTGCATTCCACTGATTCCACGCTTTCATCCGATCATCAATGGCTTTATCACAGGTCGTGTTCCACCATCTATGTTTTCGTTTCCTCGGAGGCCATCCTAACTTCAGGTCTGATGTTTGAAGTGTTTTACATAGGTCTGGCCACCTTTGGGATCTTGCTCTCGCATGTCTTGTAAGAAAGTGCTGATGTTCTGTTTAAGGCGTTCTGGGTCAACTCTTTGAGATCTATTGTGTTTAGGTCTCTATCGGTTGGGTTGGAATCTCACTTTGATTTGTGTTAGATGGTGGTCTGAGTCTACAACTCTCCTCCATACTCTGACATTTTGGATCTCGTACAGATTTTTTCTGGAGATTTCAACCTGATCAATCTAGAATTCCCCTAATGAAATCAATATCATCTATAACCCACAGGAAAGTAACTCGCCATGTTTTATGTTCGATCTAGAAAATATCCTAAATAGTAGTTCAGGACATACTTCAATAAAACTTGAAAATACAAATATAGACTTACTCTCAACATTCAGAAACTGAACTTTGTATGACAATTTAATAACAAATTATGGCTATATAACATGTAATAATAAATACCCAGCTAGAGTATAGAAAACAACCTCCACATTAATTGATCACATACTGGTCACAAACAGTAGTCAAAAATGTAATGTATTCAATATAACAAATAACTTAAGTGATCACTACTTACTGGTATGTGAAATTTCTAGTGAAAAATCAGTTTCAGAAGTATCAATAATCAAAGATAGTAGCAAGCAATTTGTAAATTATAACAAAATAAATCAGCATATCCTACAAAATAAATTTAACTGTGAGGAAATGGACATAAACACCTATTATAATAAATTTATTGAGTATATTAGCAAGGGAATAGAAACCAGCTTAATTTCAATAAAAAGAAAGAATCCCAAAGACATTCCCTTAAAATCTTTGGTTACCCAAGAATTACTAACACTTATTCACATCAGAAACTCACTATTTTCAATAACTAAAGTAAAACTTCCCTCTGCAAACACCTGACCTTGAAAAGACGTTAGTTTTGTTTACTGAATTGGAGTTATGTTCCATTTCCACATCCCTATTATTGGTTCAAAAGGAAATCTTAGTATTATGTTTCTTGAAGATGTTAGTAATGATGTAGACGTCTTCATTGAAAGTGAAGGTGGAATACATGGCAGGCCTTAGATTTTGCTTGAAAATGGGAAACCACGGAAAACCATCTTCAGGGCTGCCAACAGTGGGGCTCGAACTCACTATCTACCGATTACTTGATACTAGCCGCACTTAAGCGACTGCAGCTATCGAGCTCGGTACATGAATTGTATCAGTGTGTGTATATTGTTGTATTTTTTTTTTTTTTTTTTGTCCCCTTGCTCAGTTTATGTGATAGGCTGATGATGACACTAAAAAATGTGTCAAAACCGGTACCACAATAAACATGTTCTAACATAATCCTGTGCAACAGAATTGTATTGTATTGAAGGTGGAACCCTTAAGTTCAATTTACCTTTGTGATTCTCAGTTCAATACGGAACACCTATGAAATTTTAACTTTGAAATGTAAGAGGTAAAGTGATGAGTGTTATCCAGGACCTCATGCAAAGATCACTTAACCTTGTAGAGAACTGGTGTTGGGAAGAACAACTCACAGTCAACCCGAGCAAGATAACACTGGTCCCTTTCACAAGAAGGAAGAAATTAGAGGGTATGAGAACACTGAAGCTCTTTGAGGAAGAAATCTATATGGAAGAACAGGTGTTACACTTAGGTGTAATATTAGACAAGAAGTTAACCTGGAATCCACATGTAGAAAGAAACATACCAAGCTCGATAGCTGCAGTCGCTTAAATGCGGCCAGTATCCAGTATTCGGGAGATAGTAGGTTCGAACCCCACTGTCGGCAGCCCTGAAAATGGTTTTCCGTGGTTTCCCATTTTCACACCAGGCAAATGTTGGGGCTGTACCTTAATTAAGGCCACGGCCGCTTCCTTCCCTTTCCTAGCCCTTTCCCATCCCATCATCGCCATAAGACCTATCTGTGTCGGTGCGACGTAAAGCAACTAGCAAAAAAAAAAGAAAGAAACATAACCCAGGCTAAGAACCTATTGTATGCATGCAAGAGGGCAGTCGTGACAACATGGGGTCTAAAGCCGGCAGTGGTAATGTGGATATATACAATGATTATTAGACCACTGATGACCTATGCAGCAATCATTTGGTGGATGAAAGCAAGTCAAGGAAAGTCAGTAGCAGACTAAATAGCCTTCAGAGACTGGCATGCATAGCCATAACTGGGGCAATGAAAACTATGCTGACAGAAGCCTTGAACACTCTACTAGATCTCCCTCCATTAAGTAATTTTATAGAGGGACAGGCTAGAATGAGCTCATATCGGTTGGAGCAAAATGGATGCTGGAAGGCTCAAAGGCCCAATCTTGGTCACTGTAAAATTAACAGAGTAATAACAAGGGAAGTTTTACACATGCCAACTGATTATATGATTCCAAAGTACAAGTATCTTTGAGAAACCATTTGAGACCCAGATAACTAAGGACGACTGGGACATTAACAAATGGAAAACTGATAGGGAAGATATTGTGTGGTGGACAGATGGCTCAAGGACTGAGGAAGGAACAGGAGGAGGGATCCACGGGGAAAGACCTGAGAGATCAATCCAAATGAGCATAGGCAGACACACTACAGTATTCCAAAGCTGAGGTGTTAGCCATCATTACATGCCTTGAAGAAAACTTGAAAATGAACTACAGAGATAAGAACATTTTCATATTTACAGATAGCCAAGCAGCCATTAAGGCACTTGAAGCTCTCTGGGTGACATCCAAAATTGTTTGGTATTGTCATACACTTCTCCTGAAGCTCTCAGAGTACAATGTTGTTAAAATAATATTGGTACCTGGGCATGCAGGCATAGAAGGTAATGAAAAAGCAGATAAACTGGCAAGAAAATAGTCAGAAACACAAGTTGTGCGCCCAGAACCTGTATGTGGGATCCTTTATAGAGAAGCCCGTCTCTACATAAGCAAATGGGTACAAAAGAAACAAAAGGAAAATTGGAAAAATGCTCCAGTATGCAGGCTTGCAAAAGAACTAATAAAAAGCCCAAACAAGAAGCATACTAAGGAACTGTTGGCACTCAGCAGAGAAAATATAAGATGGGTAGTAGGAGTGCTGAATGGACACTGCCATCTTAAAGGGCAACTACATAGAATTGGAGTAATAAGACACAATAGCATGTAGGAAATGCAACGATGCAGAAGAATCAGCTGAACACATACTCTTTGAATGTGAGGCACTGGGAAGAATTAGAATCTCCACACTGGGATTACCTGGTGAAGAGAGAAGAAACATCCCGGAAGACCCAATAAGGTGGACCTGCAACTTTTTGAAGGGAGCAGGTATAACTAGATGGGGATGAAGGAAAACACATGGTAGCAAAAGATCTTTGAGGTCAATGCTCAAAGGAACTTTGTAAAGAGACCCTGTGAATAAAGAAAAAGAAGAAGAAGAAGAATAGGAAGAAGAAGAAGAAGAAGAAGAGGAAGAGGAAGAAGAAGAAGAAGAAGAAGAAGAAGAAGAAGAAGAAGAAGAAGAAGAAGAAGAAGAAGAAGAAGAAGAAGAAGAAGAAGAAGAAGAAGAAGAAAAATTATACCTATGCCAATGACTTGGTCTTAATGGCAGACTGTGCTGAAAGCCTGCAATCAAATATCTTGGAGCTTGAAAGTAGGTGGAGTAAAAGTGTAAATTAGCCTTTCCAAGACTAAAGTGATGTCAGTAGGGAAAAAACCTAAGAGAATTGAATACTTGTCCAACCCTTGTCCCGTTTCCCTACGGGGTCGGGTATGAGGTGAGATGAATTTGTCGTGGCGGTTTTTTATGACCGGATGCCCTTCCTGTTGTCAACCTCATCAGAGGAGTTAATGAGAGATGAAATGAATGACGTGATATATGATAGTAGGGAGAGGGTGAAACCCGGTGCCGGCACATAGCCTACTCCTGTCGAATAGCACCAAGGGGTCTGCTCAAGGCTTAACGTCCCCATCCGACGGACGAATCACCATCAACAGCGTCATATGCCCTCACTCCATATGAGCACTGCGGAGAGGTTTGGAATTTAATCCAGGCTTTTGGCACGCAATCTAGTGATTAGAAATTGTATACCACCACCTCCCCTACCCTGCCGGCCAACATTCTGATGGTGAAATTTTTTCGACCAACGGGACTCGAACCGGCTAACCTCGGTGTTAGACCGTTTTAGACTTCAGCGCCTTAACGATCATGGCCACCAGGCGGGCTAGAATTGAATGTCAGGTTGAAAATACAAAATTGGAACAGGTACTCTAGATTATTTCAAGAATTTATGATATGTATTCTCTCAGGTTGGCTGTATAGTAAGCAAAATTGAATCAAGGTACAACAAAGCTAGAACAGTGAGCTCGCAGTTGTGATTAACAGTATTTTGTAAGAAAGAAGTCAGCCCCTGGATGAAACTATCTTTACACCGGTCTGTTTTCAGACCTAATTTACTGTAAGAGAGTGAAAGTTGGGTGGGATCAGGATAACTTATTCATAAGTAGGAAGTAACAGACATAAAAGTAGCAAGAATTATTGCTGGTACAAACAGGTGGGAACAATGGCAGCAGGGTACTTGGAATAAGTAGATATATGCTTAAGTCAGGAATGAACTTGATGGATGAAGTGCTATGCATAAACTGGCTTTGGTGTCAGGGTCATGTGAGGAAAATGGAGGTTGGACTCTGTCATGGAGGGTAAAAGAAGTAGAGGGAGCCCAAGATGATGATGGTTACTGTATGCTCAGTTTCTATTAATTTAAAGATAAGAGGTATGGAGCCAAATGAGGCCACAGAGCTGGTTACAAACAGAGGATTATGGAGGCATTTAGTAAATTCACAGAGCCTTGCAGACTGGATGCTGAAAGGCATAATGGTCTATAATGAGGATGTTTGTATGTGTAAATGTGATTTAATTACTATTAATGAGACTATGGAGCAGATATGTGGAAAACTGGGAGTGAGATTTGTAGATTTTAATGGTTGAGTAGGTGTAGGGATCTGTGTTCTGATGGCCTTCACTTGAACCACATGGGTATGTAAGTTACAAGTTTGGGAGCTTGTTTAGAAGGGTTATAGGGAGGAACATTTAGAAAAACAGAGTTGACCGGGGAGCAGTGATGAGAGGATGACATAAAGTTAAAACTGTCATGGCATAGAAGTAAAGAAATTAATAGATATAAGTAATTTACCACATATTGTATGAAGAGTTGAATGATGACTGATAAGTGATATTATCGATGTGGAAAATTTCTCCCGGAACTGAAGTGTTTCTTTAAAAAAAAGAATCTTAAGAAGAATATACACAGTTCAAAAAAATTAGGGGAACATGTTTTTGAATGTATTTCATGCTCCACAAAACAATACCTCACACCCAGGTATATTACCAACTAAACCTTTATTCTTTACCATTGAAGTATACAAAAGATCATCAATGGATTCGCGTTCATTTCCAGAACACAAACGGAAATGTCCAAATAAGGGCAAAAAACAAAGTGATAACAGTCCTCCAGGGTGGATTTTTATCACAGTTGGAGAGCTTCAGTGTAGTGTATGTTCTCCATAAGCATTTATCACAGCTTGGCACCTACGTTATAAGTCGACGGAGGTCACGTTGCCCACGAACACTTCTGCCAAGCCTTTCTCACACATGCTCGGGGGAATTAAGGTTGGGACTCACTGCTGGCCATTCCATCTCTTGAATGTCCAGTTCTCGCAAGATAGCTCTGGTGATGTGTGCTACATGAGCCCTGGCATTGTTGTGCATGAGTACGAATTCAGGGCCAACACTCTATGCAGCAACCAACACATGCTGTAGCAGTATCTGCTTGATGTACCCTGCAGTGGTAAGATTACCATGGATGATGACAAGATCCGTACGGTCATCAGTACTGATGCTACCCCACACTATCACAGAACCTTGTCCGAATCGGTCGCCTTCCTGGACAACACTTGGAATGTACTGCTCACCACAGCGTCTCTATACAGGTTGACATCCTCATGCTGTGTCAGGGGAAATCTGGACTCGTCTGTGAACAACACAGGTCTCCATTGGCGAAGTTGCCAATTGACGTGGGTAAGGGCAAACAGAAAGCGAGGTGCGCGATGTTGCTGCATTAAGCAGGGCACTACAAGAGGACATCTGGGTCGTAAGGACCTCTTAACCTGTTCCTTACTGTCTGGTCAGCCACCGTGACTGCAGTGACCCTCCTGAGGTCTTGTTGCAGTTCTCTGGCAGTTGCTGAACAATGCCGCAATGCACAGATGGTCAGATATCAGTCATCCTGTGGCGTTGTCATGCATCCACGACCTTGTCCAACCCTCCTTGTGAACTGGCCTGTCTTATTGTAGCGATTCCACAAGCATTGAATAACTGATGGAGAAATATTGAGATCCACAGCAACATGACGAAAAGTCCATCCTTCCTGAATCAAAGTGACGGCCCTTGCGACTTGAACCTCTTTAAGATGTCTCATGGGATGTGCTGGTTTACGTACAACATGCTCAGATGGCTGCAGTAGTCTGTGTACCTCACAACGACAAACAGACGCACTGCTATTCACTTTGTTTTGAGGGGTCACCTGACAGTTTAATGCATGGCTACGCTTACAGATGGAGTATAACTTTGATTTGAAATACCCTGAGTAGCTAAGGTCTCAAGGTATGCTGTACGACCATTGAAACCCCATCTACCAAATTAACGTTCACATACCAGACGTTACAAAACATGTTCCCCTAATTTTTTTGAACTGTGTATTTGTATTGGTCTATCTTTTCAATACAATGTTGTTACAAGCCACGTAAAACTAAATGGTATGTACACTCATAAAACTAGTTGAACTGGGATTTTTTAACCCTTTATGGGTCATCTTCAGCTAATATGCATGAAAGAAAGACATCTTAAAATTCCGAAGTGAAATTGGGGATAAAGAAACATGATTGACGGAATAGTTTAGTGTTGAAACATTAACTCTTTTCTGTTCCTAATGCTCCAGAGTGATGGAATTTTATGACTCACCTGCTTTGCTGAACACTGAAAAGCACTCATTACACATGCGGTCATTAGAAGTGTGTTGACAGAAGTATTGAAGGGTCTTGTAAAACCACACTGCATTGCCATGACTCAGCAAGCTCTCAGCATCTTATTGTGAGTATTTCACCAGCAGACCTAGTTTATAAACACCATAATCCGGTTAGGGATTATTCATGTTCGAACTCATGCCATGTCTTCTAATGGTGGAGTAGTGTTGAAAGTTTTGAAAGAATGCAGAATTGTTGATGTGTTAGAAATTAGTGGAGATAGTGAACTTTCTAGTAGAGATTCAGATATTGTGATGAATGTAGTAGTGATAACGATTCTGAGAATCATTAAAATCGTGAAAAAATATTGTGTGAAGAACAAGAGGCAGGGCTACAGGGAAGTGTTACTAGTGATATCTGGAGTCACGATAATCATTCTGAGGACTGAAAATGCGGAAAAACACTACTGGTCCTAATCATAATTTTACCTTCCAGAAGTTCAGAAAAATATTTTTTCAATTATTTTTATGGGATGGGAATTTTATGAGTTTGTAGTAAAGGAGATAAATATTCATACTGAATATTCCCAAAGTAAACTGGCATTGTTGATACTACCTGGCATATGGTAGGAGTTCTAATCTATATGGGTTTAATTGCTTTACCTAAAATTGACGATTACTTTCTAGGAGACTTTAACGTGTGTCCGTTTGTAAGGCAGGCAATGACACTGAAATGGTTTAGGAAACTTGGGCAATATTTAGATTCAAAGTTAGGGTGAGAACAAATATTTATGCACTGATGATCTTGAAACAAAATGCAAAAGACATTGCATTTACATCTTTATTCGTTTGACTTCTATATTGTTTACTTTAAAGGGTGGCATTTATGCTGCAGTGACTATTGGGATTTATCACATCTACATGTCCAAATATTTTTGTGTGTGATTTGATAGAATGTGACGATGTTCTTTCAAGAATGAAACATGTCATTCTATTTTAATTAAGGTTGTTTTTTCAAGTATAATTCTGTTACCATGTGTTTTCTTTTTCAGGTAGTTTATAAATTAATATATTCAAAATTAGTTTCAGCAGACTGAAGAGCCTAGAAGTTATAAATTAAACTTCTGTTATGTTACAAAGAGACACCAAAGTTGAAAGCTAAGAAGACAGCTGCAATTTATAAGATTTCTGAGGTTGTATTAAAGGCAATGGGTTGGTATATAGTCGATATCTGAAGTACTTATCTGATTACTGTTTGCGTGAAGGAGCTATACGAAATGAATGTAGAGTTGCAGTGGCGTGTGAGGCTATTTGTAGGTAAATGGGGAACAGGTCATTTCTTGTAAGTGCCATAAAACATATTATTATTATTATTATTATTATTATTATTATTATTATTATTATTATTATTATTATTATTATAATAGATTTGGGTTCTGGAATAGGGACCAGATTTCTTTTCACCCCATGGGATCCCAACACTGTAGTCTTGAACCCCATTGACATTCAATTTCTTCTAGGGCTTATTATTATTATTAGTGAAACATGATCATTCCAGATGTTATTTTTCTTCTTTTGGAGAAATGTCGCTTTAGTAGAATAAAACACAACATGGTAAATTTTTAAATAAAAATGAATGTGTGCATAAAAATTACATCATTGTGTGCTAGTTAATTAACTTACACAATTGTAGTAGCTCTTCTAGATTTCTTGCCGTATACAATATATCCACTATAGTGTACTGTCATGAGCCCCTGTTCATGTTCACTGATCACTTCACTTTTCTCCTCCAATCTATGCATTTTATGTTTCCAAATCTCTATTATTGTATGTCGTTTCTAACATAAACATTCTAACAAAAACATTTAGAAAGCACTACACTGATTCACATTTATTCACCTTACTCCAAGTCCGGCATCAACACAAGCACAACTGAGTGACTCAGAAACATTGCATATTGCGAGAGGTTTGAAACAATACCTGCTAGTTTACAATGCAGTGGGGTCAGTAACATTTCTCCCTTTACAAACACTGAAGTGGAAGAATTTCGGGATGTCTATGTGTTTTGATTGGTTAACAGATGGTTTGGGTTAGTGGCTCTTATGGTAGAAACTTTCATTTTACCAAAAATAATGCCTTCTTTTGCTGTCAGGATGCAGCAAATTGTACTGAAAATTAATGTGTGAATTAAATTGCAGTCACATTGATATAACAATTAATTTTATGCAAATATTAATTTCATTATGGATGATATTCATGTAAATGGTAGCTAAAAATATTCTATAGGGAATAGCTTGGTTCCAAAAATGATTTTCTATTTTAGACATAGGACTGTAACCGTAATAGTTCTAATTATAATAATTATTACTGTTAGCTAAAAGAAATTTTTTTTATCAAACATACCCAACAGTTCTCTCCTGCTCTATTCTCCTTTCCTGTTTTAAAAACTTTTATGTTACCTTGCTTTAAAAACGAACTTCTTTCTGAAGATGCATCAGCAATTTTTTTTTCAATGGAAATGATGGCTAAATTTGACACACATTCCTTCTTTTGAGTGTTTCTTGTGTAGGTCTCTTTATTCTTTTCAATATAGAAAAAGATTGTTCCATAGATGCACTAGAAGCAGGAATCACAGAAATCAAACAGTTAAGTTTATATAATTGAGGAAAACCATCTTCCTCAAGGTCTGTTTGTTTCAGAAATGAAAGTTTCCAATGAACCACCTGGTATTAGAGTACATGTCCTTAATATAGAAACTATGAATTGTATTATCTTTAGTTAATTTAACATCTGTGGTCCTTTTACAAAAGTTAATTGTATTATGAAGTCTTGTCATAGAGTTAAATTTAAAGTGCCTTTATAGAAATCTTTGTATACATTTTTCTGTCTTATATGTTGGGCTATTTTGGAAATTCACTATAGATCTGATGGCATATTTCTCTTGTGAATTTTTGGTAATGCTTGTAAAACAGGTAGACCTGGGTTCATATTTATTGAACAGTTGGTATCTTTAGGGTCAAGTAAAAAGCTTAAGCTATTAAACGTTTTTTTAAAGTTTATTCTGTATTATATTGGTTGGATCTTCATGACCAATCTGAAAGTACCATTAGCTAGAAATTCAATTCTTTTTTGGCAATGTACTCTTGCTTATCCATTAAAACTATAGTGTTACATTTATTTGCCTTTGCCACAATTATATTATTTTTTATTTTTTCATTAAGCTTTTTGATGTTACTATTTATTAATAAAGCTTTCTTATAATTATACTCTAGGGGCCGATGACCTTCGATGTTAGGCCCCTTAAAACAACAAACATCATCATCACCATAATTATACTCTATTATTTTAGAAAGTTTTCTTACAAGCTTCATGTCTTTCTGTGTCTTGTTCAGCTACTGCTATTTGTAAATAACTTGTTCTCTCTCAGCTGTTAATTTAACAATTTATTTCTTGTGGTTACTTACTTTAGGCCTCCTCTCTCTAGAATATCTGTTTGTTTCTAATTAAACGTTACATTATTAAAATTTTTAACGCGAGGGTAAAACATGAGTCCAACTTTAATATGTTCTTTAAATTGCCTCTTATTATCAATATTAATATTGTCATTAATAAGGGACTCGAATCAAACTTTCTATCTAAGGTTTCTTGTTTTTTTCTTTAAAATAAAGAACATTGAATGATGTACATGTACAAAACATATATGATTAAATGATGTATATTAAATAGTTTTTTTAATAGAATTGACTAGGCAGAGTGGACTCATTATCTCTTGTTTCTTCAATGCAGTAAGATTGTCAGAGGAGGTAGCAGGTAGGGACCCTTTTCGGAGGCAGTCCTACCCAGGGAGTGGCGCCCGTGCCTACATGTGTCCCAGAGCACACTGACCCGGTGTGTAACATCTGGTAAGGGTCCCAGCTCAGAGTTACGAGTGAAGAACTCAACGACTTTTACAGTGGAGAAGGCGAAGTTCGGTACGGTGGAGATGGCGGAAGAGGCAGTCCTGTATTCAGGGATTAGCATGAGTACAACCTGCTGCCTTGTAGGTTGAGGTGACTGGACACCAAAGGCTAAGGGAGAAAACCCTGAAAGAAAATCTCCATCTGTGTTAGGCTCAGCAGGTCAACAGAGGGATTACTGAAGAAGGTGTTTTCAAGAATAATACGAGCCTCGGATGAAGGAATTCACGACAATGATATCAGTTTGGTGCAAATGATGGTTTACAGCCCGAAGTTACACCAGCTACCCAAACCAAACGAAGACAAAGTATCAGAGTAGGAACATTAAATATCCTGACATTGACAAACAAAACTGAAGAGGTGGTTGACCTCATGGAAAGGAGGAAACTTCTGATCATGGGCCTGAGTGAAACAAAGTGGAAGAAAACTGGGAAAATGAATATCAGATTGGACTATAGTCTTTACTGGTTGGATTTTTAATACATAAAGGCATAGATGCTTGTAGTGAAGTTGAGTTTATTAGTGAAAAGATAATTAAGTTATCTGTGAACTTAGGAGGGAAAAAGTACAATGTGATACAAGTCTATGCTCTACAGGAAGGATGCTCAAAAGAGGAAAAGGCCAACTTCCTTAATAACTTGGAAGAACACACTGAGTATGACAATTTAATTGTAATGGGTGATTTTAATTCACAAGTTGGCTCACAATGAACAGGATATGAATCCACATTGGGCCCTCATGGAATGGGAAACAGAAATGAAGAGGGAGAATATATGCTGGATCTGTGCATGAGAAACAACATGATAGTGAGTAACACTTGGATTTAAGAAAAGGGACTCCCATAAAATCACAAGAAATAGTTGGGATGATAAAATAGGCCAGTAATAGATTATATTCTGATAGATCAAAATGTATGGGGAAATGTTAATGATGTCAAGGTCATTCCAAGTGAAGACCTTGGTGAAGACCATAGGCTGTTGGTTGCTGTTATTGCAGAGAAAAGACCTCCCACAGTCTGTAACAAAAGAGTCCCAATAATAAAAACTTGCCGACTAACCGAGCCAAGTGTAAAGGAAGAATTCAGGGAAGGTGTCTGCAGGTTGTTGCTGAGAGAAGAACTAAAATTGGTAGATGAAGAATAGGATACTGTAAAGAAGGTTGTGGTTGGTACAGCAGAGAAAGTATGTGGACGACCGAGCCAAATAAGAAAACCTAAAGAAACTGCCTGGTGGAATGATGATATTAAAAAGGCTATCAATGACAGAAACCATGCAAGAAGATCCTTATATCAAGCAAGAACATGGGGAGATCAACATGAAATAGAGGAGAAGCTGTCACTTTACAGAAAGAAAAAAAATTACAGGTCAAACAGTTGGTTGTAGCTGAAAAGCAGAAATGCAA
This sequence comes from Anabrus simplex, assembly GCF_040414725.1. Taxonomy (NCBI): domain Eukaryota; kingdom Metazoa; phylum Arthropoda; class Insecta; order Orthoptera; family Tettigoniidae; genus Anabrus; species Anabrus simplex. Next base: position 223,448,630 of record NC_090267.1, read on the forward strand.
GGAAGATCTGGCTACCAAAATAATGCAGGATGGAAATAAAAAACTGTTATAAAGTATTGTTAAGAATAGAAGAACTCAATTTGAGTCTACCCAATCTGTAGAACTTCCTAATAGTGAGATGACTAGGGATAAGACCAAAATATTACAGGAGTTCCAGAGGCACTTTGAAAATTTGTTGAACTGTTATGAAACTGTCACTCCATTAGCTGACAAACCTTATGATTTTGGCAGCACAAATACCACTAGTCTGACATGGTTGGAAGTAGAGACAGCAATATCTAAGCTGAAAAACAACACGTCAACTGGATCAGATGAATTAAGTGTTGAGATGATTAAAGCACTAGGAGAGGTTGGACAACAGTGGATGTACAGGGAACTAAATAGAATCTGGAAAGAGAATGTAATACCCAATGACTGGAAGCAAGGAGTCATCATCCCATTGTTGAAAAAAGGCGATAGAAAGAAATGTACCAACTACAGAGGTATAACTCTGCTATCACATGGCCTCAAAATCTACGAATCCATCCTTGAGAGCAGGATTAGAAAATATGTTGAACCTACACTTTTTTAAAGACTGGAATGTACTGTCAGGGAAACTACTCTTATTCTCAGTCTGTTTATTGATTTTAAGAAGCTCAAGAAATTTAAGTTTTCCCAAGTGCTGAAATCCTTCTGCAAGTTGGTGTGCAACGTTGTCTATTACTTCATTGTATAAGCGCCGATAGCTTGCTTTTGCATCCAGAACATCTTTTTTTCTTCTTTTTAATACATTAAAATTATCACTAGCTGTTCCCAAAAGGTGTCAAACTTAAGCCTCAGTTTGAATTAATCTACTTTGTACAATCAGTACTTAATATCCATTGACTTCTTTTGTCATCATCATCATCATCCTAAACCATCTCCAGTTTCCCGGGTGTGGTATATGAGCCTCCTCCATCTCATCCTGTCCTTGTACCATTCTTCCTCCACCAACTTGTCCCAATCATGACCTCTCAATAGTACATCGGTCTTAACTAAATCTATCCATTTCCTTCGTGGCCTTCCCATGGGTCGTCTTCCTTCTACCTTTCTGTCAAATTCCTTCCTTGCAGTTCTGTTTACTGGCATCCTCTTCATGTGACCAAACCACTTCAGTCTTGATATCTGAATCTTATTTAGGAGAGAATTGTCTATTCCTACTTCTCTAATTTTCTCATTCCTAATCTTGTCTTTCCTGGTTTTCTGTATCATAGTGCGTAGGAATTTTATTTCAGCTGCTGAAGTTTGGAATTATCTCTATTGGTCAGTGTTGTGGTTTCGAGACTGTATGTAAGAATTGGTGTATAATAGGACTTGTACAATGTCATTTTTGTTTTCATCGGTATTTGCTCATCCCACAGCAGGTGTCTTATCTGGTGGTAAAATTGTGTTGCCTTATTGATTCGATTGTTCACCTCATGTTTTGCTAGGTTGTCATTTGATATAACACTACCCAAGTATTTGAAAACTGGAACGCTGTCCAGTTGGGCTTCATTTAACATGACTATTGGTTCTGCTCCTTCCCCATTCACTTTCATCACCACCGTCTTGGTCTTGCTGATGTTTAAACCATATTTCTTAAACTCCACATTCCAGCTTTGTATTCTCTCTCCCAATTCCTCTTCTGAGTCACTCCAGATCACAACATCATCTGCAAATGTGAAGGCTTTGATATCTCCATGTTCTTTCCTTTTAATAGATTTCATTACTACATCCATTACAATAATAAATAGTACCCCAAATAAAGCATTGGTGATATATCAAATCTTGTTAAAAATTGTTAGCAGAAATCTGAAATTAAAATCTTGAAGCATAGCTAGATATCCTCGAGTTGTGATGAATGATCCACAATGGTTTGAAACAAACTCTCTAAATTCTCTCGATATTTGTAAACTCTTTGTACTGTCCAAGAATTATGGTTCCATCTAGTGGGAGAAACTTTTGGCATTTTTTTTGGTTAATTTTGTGAAACAGGAGTGCTGCTCTCTAGGGCTGCTGTATTTGAACATATATTATTATTCACTTTATGCTATGGGTTCTTATTTTCATGAGGAGTCAAATTTATATCATATCATTTTCTCCTTCTTACAGATAAGGATTGATCTACATTATCTTTGGCAGACTTAGTCATTTCACTACCATCGTTAACTAATAGAAATTGGACATGCTTTTTCAATCATCATTGCAAGCAAAGTAAGGGCACATTATTCTTCCTTTTAATACTCCATCGACAAGGACTTGGAAGTGCATTAAGACACAAGTGATGTGGTAGTTATAAAGCTGAAGGTGAATGCAATTTTAACACATCACATACACACACGTATACTGACCAACAGTGCACTAATTCACATGTGATTTTTAGATTTGAAATTTTAATTGGAAGATTTTAGACACGCTATGGATGTTAAATTGTATTTAGAATCCTAATGTTATAGTTTTTAGATAATTTTGTGTAGATAGAAATGATGTTATCTTAATAGGTTCTGAATTGCTAAGTGATCTTAAATTATGAGCTGAAGAAGAGAATGTATGTTCTCAAAACATGCACTCATGTGTTAATATAGACAATAAGTAAATATTGTACTTGCTAATTACTGACAAGGGAGATCCAAAGAAAAAAGCTCTCCTGTTTGGTAACAGTCAATATGGACCAAGAGTGAATAATATGGTCAAAATTATAGATTCTGTTCATTCTATGTGCACAATGATGCACAAAGAAAGTGTGTGAGTATTTTTCTAGTACTCTGGTTTGCAATACGCTTATTTCTCCTGGCATTACTGAAGCACAGTCATATGTATGTACCACAAGTTTGTTTGGACCTACGTCATATTCAGCAAGATATTTAAAAACATGCTCCGACAATGCTGCAACCATTTAATTTTCACTGACATTAGCAAATCCTAAGAATCACTTTTCGATGTTCCCATTTTCTGTCACATATCTCAGCATTGTTGAAATCTGTGATTTATTTGCAGTGTCTGTTGTTTCATCAAGTAGAATAGCATCAAAAGGTGTATTGGGAATTTCACGCCTTAATTCATCGAACATTACTTTTGCAACAGAATTAATTAGGTCATTCTGATTTCTGTTGGACATTCCAATGAAAGTAGTTGTGGTTTACAAATGATTTGCACATCTCACATCATATACAGAAATCAAATAGAGTAGCTTGATGTAATTTCTTTGGTTCAAAGAACTCTTGCTTTCATCTTGCCCTCTGAATGCTAATTCCTGCTTTGCTAACAAAAAAAACAAAAACAAAAAAAAGTGGCGTTAATCAGATGCTCCAGTATTCGTCTATTCTTTTTCACATTTTTCTGAAAAAAGAAACCCAGCTTTTTTTATTGTAAACCTATTCTTCATGGTGAATCTGTTCATCTAGCTCAGTATTCATTTTTGAAAGACCAAGTGTCTTTAAAGCTGTGATAACATGAAGATGACTTGAATTTTTTCATGACGTCCACTAAGCTTTACGGAAATTATTTTTATCACTGAAACCTGAGCCATTCTAAACTCCTTTTTCTGTAAGAAACAATAAACATGACCAGCAACCAATTTATCACTTAATAAACACCCCTTTAGCCATATCACAGAATTATTGTAATAACTAGTTTGAAAATGTCTAGTGTAGGATTTTGTTTTAGTTCTTAGGTCTGTAAGCTGAGGAAAAGGTTTACAATCTAAAAAAAGTACTGTGTTATTGTCAAAAAAATCAAGCTAACTGAACGCTCTTGACTTCAGCTGACCTATAACACAACATTCGCCTTGGTTCACCTCATAGTGCTAGAGATTGGAAGATGAGGAAGAGGCAAGACCAACCTGTTCCACCGCCAGTATTTCAACAGGTCTAATAAAAAATAATAATAACCGTATGGCTTCAGCTACCATGTGCAGACATTTCAATTTGACGCCATCTGGCTGTCTCCTCATCAATTTCGATGTTCCGTCTAGATGCCAGACTGAGTAAACCGAAACTATCTTGGGTGTACATGTCGACATCGTACGACATGGAGTGTCGAATGGACTTTTCTCCGCCCTTCAAAAATCCGACTACCTCTGCGGGGTTTGAACCTACTATCTTGGGATCCAGAGGCCGACACTCTACCACTGATCCACAGAGGCAGGTCTAATTAAGTCCATGAAAGTGAAAATCTTTTGTATTTTTAAAGATCTTTGAGAACTTAAAAAAAAAACCACCTGCTGAGCTCAATTACTTTCCAAATTACCACAACATAAGTAAATAAGCATAAGGAAACAACATACACTACACTTCCAATACTCTGGGGGATGGAACAGGCAACCTCTACAGCTTCCAGCATTTGAGTAACCACATGTCCACTTGGGCTGACTGACTCCTTCCAGACTCACTCCACATGCCTCAAGCATTGCCAGACGGCAGGAACCCAAAGGCAAAGACATAATTCAATTTTATACTGCAATGAGTCTGCAAATTATAGCTTATTTTGTTTTCGAATACTGCAGAATAAAATATATTGTCAGTTGGAAGCAAAGCAGGGAACAGCCTATTCCCTCTCTTCCATAGAGGAACTGCCACTTGAGAGTTGCTACAGTAGCACCAATATACAAGGTAAAGGGTGATAAATATAAGCAGATAATTACAGGCCAGTCAGCTTGACTTATGTTGCCTGTAAGCTCTGGGAAAGCATTCTTTCTATTATATTCGACACATTTGCAAAATTACTAACTGGTTTGATAGAAGGCAGTTCAGTTTAGGAAAAGTTATTCTAGTAAGGCTCAAGTAGCAGGATTCCAGAAAGATATAGCAGATATTTTAAATTCAGGAGGTCAAATGGGCTATATAGTTCAAGGCTATTCAAGGCTTATGGTACGGTAGATCATGAGGGGCTCCTGATGAAAATGAGGGCTGTTGGACTAGACAAAAAGAGTACTTGAATGGGTGGCTGAATTTCTAGAGGCCAGAACTCAGAGAATTAGAGTAGGTGAAGCATGATTTGATCCTGTGATGATTAAGAGAGGGGTTCCACAAGGCAGTATTCTTCGACATGTTTTATATAAGTGATATGGAAGGATTTTTGCATATGATGTTGTACTATATAGAGTAATAAATAAGTTACATGATTGTGAGCGACCGCATAAAGATGGACTGCAGACAATAGTATGATGATAAACAGGGTGAAAAATCAGGTTGTTTCACCAAGAGGAAAAGCCTTCTCAATTTCAATTACTGTGTTGATGGAGTAAAAGTGCCTTATGAGGATAACTGTAAGTACCTATGTATGTGTTTCTCAACCACAGTGGAGTTTGAACCCCCAATCTCCTGAATGCAAGCTGACAGCTGCATGACCCAAACCATGCAGCCACTCACTCCGTCTGAGGTATTATTATTACTATTATTCTGCACGAATGGGTCACTTAGGATCACGCGGGATGAACATTTGTTGAGCTATCCTCCTTGCCCAGTAATTCTTCCCATCTTCCTCTAATCCCCTTGTGTAAACAATTTTCCTGATTACATTTCTATCCTGCAGATTTGGTGATCCTAATTCACTGAGGTCTTTCTTTCTATACCATTTTGATCTTGTATGTTTAATTTACAAAAATTTGTGTATTCGATAAGTAAGTCTGGTGTTATTCATTCTTTCCAAATGGCTTAAAAACTGAATTTGTTGCAGTCTCATTGTATCAGTAAGTTTAGATATTTTTAAATATATTTCTAAGTTGGGTTTGGGATAATGTATTCCATTTTTAATTCTTAGCTCTAAGATTTTCTCATGATTTTCCTTTCTTTAATCTCTAATTGTTCTTTAAATTTTTATGATGTAAATTGAGTGTTTCTGAAGCATAAAGAGCTTCAGGGGTGATCACCATTAAGTAATGACAAATTTTACTGTTCCAGGATAAGCAATTTTTGTCATAAACTTTCTTTGTGTGTTGAAGAGCAATTTCCATTTTCTGAATTCTTGAAGCAACTGATTTATTTTCATTTCCATTTTTAGTGATCCATTCACCTAAGTACTTAAATTCCTGTACTCTTGCAATTTTATTCATATCAATTGTAAGTAGAGGTGGAGCATTTTTGATATTTGTCATAAATTTAGTTTTTTCATATGAGATTTTAAGTCTTATTTTTGCTGCTTGCTCTTCCAGTATAGCAATCAGTTTCTGCGCATCAGAGATGTCTTTGGCAATTGGTGCCATATCATCAGCAAACGCTAGACAGTCTATGTCAATACCCTTAATTTTTCTTCCTAGTTAGTGACATGGTGCACTCGCTTTTCCCCACACTCTGACAACATTTTCAAAACCACAATTAAACAGTAAAGGAGAGAGCCCATCGCTTTAATGTACACTTGTATTTATTTCAAACTTATCACTACGTCCACCCATAAAGTTTACTATAGCTTTCGTTTCAGTCAGTGTATCATAATATTTCTTGTTTTTTGGTCAAGTCGAAATTCTGTTAAAACATTAAGTATGAGATGCAATAATAATAATAATAATAATAATAATAATAATAATAATAATAATAATAATAATAATAATAATAATAATAATATGTTGTTGTTCGCAGCTACAACTGGAACACAAAACAGAGATAGTTCTTCTGACCAGGAAAAGGATCGAAACTCTTGTACCAATGACTGTTGGAGAGTTAGTGATTGAAACATCTGCAAGCACAAAATATCTAGCAGTGACACTTGACTCCAAGCTCACATTCTGGAATCATATTCAGAGAGCGACAGACAAGGCAGTAAAATACATGACTGCACTTAGCAGACTAATGGGAAATGTTAAAGGTCCGAAATCCAGTAAACGACGTCTTTTCATGTCGACGGTTCAGTCAGTTCTCCTATATGGCTCTGAAATCTGGGCTGAATCCTTGAGATTTGCTTGGTATCGGAGAAGGATAACTGCCGTACAACGGAGAGAGGCTTTACGTACTGCATGTGCATACCGCACGGTTTCCGTACCTGCAATCCTCACGGTGGCAGCAATAGCCCCAATAGACCTACTTGCATTGGAGCAACATGAAATCTGACGTATACCCAAGGAGAGCTGGGAAAGAAATGTGCAAAGAAGCGTGCCTTCAGTCAACGGATGAGGCGATGGCAACTCAGATGGGAAAGTGACCCTCGAGGCAAATGGACCAAGCGACTGATACCACGCTTGGATATCTGGGTTGAAAGGGCCCATGGTGAATTAAATTACTATCTCACGCAGCTTCTAACAGGACATGGATATTTCCGGAAATTCCTGCATAAAGTGGGCAGAGCGAGTGACGCAGCATGCATATACTGTGATTGTATGCGACCATTGGACGATTCAGAGAAGATGTGTGGAAACTGAACTAGGAGAATTGACAACAGATAATATTATTTCAGTGATGCTGCGAAACCACGAATCCTGGGATCGCATGGCAGTGCATGTGGAGGACGTCCTTCGTCAGAAGAAGAAGGATTTGGAAGCATACGAACGTTCTTTAAGGAGAAATGAAGAAAGAAGGTGTCTGAAAGACAAAGCACGATATCACCCTGAAGTAATGCAAGAGCGGTTCCGGGGTGATGACACACATCGTGGGAAAAGGATGTGTGGTTTTTAGTGGGTAAGAATCCCATACACTTGTGGAGTGTGGATCCTTCACAAGTGTCTTTTGAAGATTTTCTACAATCCCTCGTTAAAAAAATTATTATTATTATTATTATTATTATTATTATTATTATTATTATTATTATTATTATTATTATTATTATTATTATTATTATGGAACTGTGTAAATAGGATTTTATTAATTTTAATTTTGGAAAAGGTTGTTCCATTACAAAACTGTTACAGGCAAAGTCGAAAATAACAATATCTGTGTACACCGCGGGAATGCTAGAAACCAAAGTATAGATTTCTATGGCTTGTAGATTTGCTAGTTCTCTGATTGTTGATTTCAGATTTATCTGCTTCTGAACAGCAAATCTGAAACTTTGAATTTCATGAACAAAATTTTCTGTCGAATCTTCTTCACAGTTTGAAAATAAATGACCTGCTTTCCTATGAAAATCTTTGTCTAATGCAGACGACAGATACTGAAGTGTAAGTAAAATAAACAGTTCACTTAGTTTTTCCATTGCTTTGAACCTAACTTGGATCTGGATAATAATGATGTCTAGGGTGTTACTGAATACACCTACCTGATAATGTCTTTCTGGGTCTGTTAGACATTCATCTAGCACCTACTCATCAAACTGACTTTTTACTTTCCAAAGTGTAACTTAAACGATTTTCAGTTTGTCGAATACTAATTACAACACCTTTAACACTACAACATACCTGTTAAAATTTACACTGTTAAACAAAGAATTATTTTTTCATTCTTGAAAAAACATAATCAGATTCTATCAAATCACACATTTTTTCCCTTTTAATTGATGAAATTTTTTTAGAAATGTAAAAATTTTTTGTTTAAATTCAATAATATTTGAAATTTTGAACTTATCTTAATTAAGTGCTCCAGTAGTAATGCCCTTTTTTTTTGCTAATCCAAATAAGAGTGCGAGGTGGTGTAAGGTTCTGTCATTGGCGTGTGGTCAGCTGGCTAGTTTGGCGGTAACTTTCTGTTATATCATGGTCCAGTAACGTCACCACCTACTTTGAATTCTACTTTTATCATCATCATCATCATCATCATCATCATCATGTATTTTAATTGCTTTGGGAATAATATACGGGTTGTTTATTCAGTATTTAATAGGCTGGCTACTTTACCAGTAATTTTCCATTAGATCATTTTTCGGTGCCATAACGCCATTCGTGGAAGTGTACTTGTTATTATTATATATAATTCACAATTTTACAATTGGGTTTATGAGCTGCTTCGGTACAGTGTACATGGAAAATGTACTATTTAGTACATATGCACATATGCTTCATACATACTGTATATACAGGGTCTTTTTTATGGCTTGTTCCGTGTGTCAGAGGAACACGCACGGAAGGTGATAGCGAGGCCAGGTGACTCATTTGCCGAGAGATATATTGCTTCATGACCGGCTAAGGTGATCTACTGCAGTACGTTAGCGATAACCATTGCTTCACAGCAATAGTTCAGTTCATCTGCAGTATTGGTAGCATGTTCAATGTGTTCACTTTAAAATAGCATAGTTTCTGTAGGAATACTAATCGTGTGTTTAACGAGTGATGTATACATTAGAACAGCGTGTATTCATTGTGTTGTGCTATGCGAAGCATTTTTCTTATACAGAATGCAACTTTCGATTCATTCACAAATTTCCTGGCATCCTCCCTCCCCATAGGAGTACGGTATGTAAATTAACAAAGAAGTTCCGCACCACCGGGTCCATTCTTAACAAGAAATCATGCAGGAGACGAAACGTTTTAACAGAGAAAAAGTTTGATGAAAAAGGAGCTCTCTTGGAAAGAACTCCAAAAAATCCCTGTCGCGTTTCGCCGTACAAGCTAATGTGTCATTATCTTCTGCCCACAAAGAAACAAAACTGTTAAAAGTGAAATAAAGAAAATGCGACAGCACATACTGCTAATCGGTCTATGGAGTTTCGAAGATTGTGTGGTTAATTATCCCCCTAGATCTCCTGATTTAAATCCCTGTGATTATTACTTGTGGGGGATGCTGAAGGGAAAAGTGTATGTGAACAACCCTCACACAAGAGAAGAACTACAAGAGAACATTACACAAGGAATTTTGAACATCAAACAGACTGAGATTCGCCGAGTGTCTGCAAACATATTTACAAGGTATCAGGCATGTATGACAGCTGAAGGACAATATTTTGAACATCAAATGTAATGCAGGTAGGTTTTAGACTAATAGTTTCACTAGAAATGGATTTCTATAAGTGTGAATTGCCATGAGTAGTGGGGAGGAAAAGTGCGCATTATACCAGCTGGCGACCGAGTGTCATTGCGCTAGCCACGCCATGCTCTGAGTGGTGCTGTGGAACCGGCTAAGAAAAAGACCCTGTACTGACATTATTGACAAATAAATTTGACAGATATTTATAGGATATTTACTTTACATAAATAGTAAAAATTATTAGTGGATGATTTTCATTAGTCCTCTGTATATGGTGGATGGTTCATGCCAATAAATTTCCTTTTTATACGGCAAGTGGCCAGGATTGCTGCCTTTTGTAATTCTCTGTAAGTGAGAGGGTGGAAAGTAAGTGATTCAATGCTCCTGTGTAGTGCCTTTGGTATAATACCATTACATCCAATTACTACTGTAATGATGATAACATTGTTGAGTTTCCACATAGTTTTTATTTCTGCGGCCAGATCTGTGTACTTGGAAATCTTCTCTGTATGTACTGATTGGAGGTTGTGAGGATTAGGGCAGATTATGTCAATTATGAAGCATATTTTCTTGTTTTTATCTACAAAAGTTATATCTGATCTATTGCAGGTAATAGTTTTATCAGTGATGATACTTCTGTCCCAGTAAAGCTTGTAATTTTCACTTTCCAAGACTGATTGGGGTTTGTACTTCCAATACGCTGTAGTGCAATGGATTAGGTTATTTTGTCAAGCTAATTTCTGGTGAATGATTTTTGCAATTTGGACATGTCTGTACTTGTAGTCTGTATTTGCCATTAATCAACAACCTGAAGTTATGTGCTGGATGGTTTCTGGTGATGTATTACATAATCGGCACTGATCTGAATAGACAGACAGATCATGCAGTACATGCTTTCTGAAGTTCCAATTGGCTGATCTAACTCATTTGGGTACCGTCCATGAAGAGGTTTCTTTTTCCATAGAACAATCTTTTCCTCATTTGTGGAGACTGAAATTGTAAGTGAAGCCGGGGTGCTTAAATTGAGGGGTGTAAAACCGTTATCTGCTACAACCATTACACTATGTAAGGCAGAGGTTTCTGATTTATGTTTGAAGTAGCACTTTAGTTATGAAATTTGATCACTATGTAATTTCTCAAGGTCCATCAGTCTGTGACCACCATCAGAGCTAGGCACAGTGAGTCTTTCTGAAGCTGATTTTGGATGATGCACGTGGTGTTTTGTCAGTAACACATTCACCTTTGTTTGAAGATCCTTCAACTCAGTTGTAGTCCACTTTTTGACTTCAAATGAGTATGTGAGAACAGATGTAGCAAACATGTTGATGGCCTTAACGATGCTTTTTCCTGTGAGCTTAGAACGCATGATTCGTCTTACTCGTTCAATATGTTGTTGTTGCTGCTGTTGTTGTTGTTGTTGTTTATTTAGGGAGTAAATGTAAGTTAATGGTTTGATGAAATAAAAGTATGAAACAATTAAAGAGCATCTTGTAAGACATTATTTTTAGTGATAATTCATAAATAATAACTTACTAAACAATCCAGAGTGCCTAAGTCGCTTTGTAATACTACAGAAAAGAATATTCTAACCCATGTTCCTGACATTTAATTCAGACTAACATCCTGAGGGATAAGTGCTAATGCAAAAAGTGTGAAACAGTTCTATAAAGTGTGTTCCAGATGGGTCCCTCGCCTTTTGACGGAAAATCAGAAGTTGAGACCTTTGGAGGTCTGTCAGAGGCTTACAGCAAGGTTTACGAAAGAAGGTGATGCATTTTTTAGTCAGATCGTCACCTGCGATGAAACGTGTGTCCACCACTACACTCCCGAATCCAAACAAGCCAGTAAGGAGTGGCAGAGAAAAGGGGAGACAGCCCCAGTGAAAGCCAAGACTCGACGTCAGCTGGCAAGGTTCTATCAACCGTTTTTTTCGACTGGCAAGGCATTTTTCTCATTGATTTTTTGCATGAGCGATACACAATCAATGCTGCTTACTACTGCGAGCTGTTGAACAAGGTGAGGGATGTATATCACCGCAGAAGACGAGACCAACCGATTCAACAGGTGATCCTCCTCCATGACAATGCCAAGCCCCATACTGCAGCTCTAACGGTCTCCAAACAATAGGAAATGCACTGGACTCAACTTGATGGTCCTCCTTACAGACCGGACCTATCACCTATGATTTCCATTTGTTTGGACCACTTAAAGAAGCTCTAGGAGGGCAACAGTTTGAAGATGACGAGGGCGTGGAAGAATTCGTGAGCAATTGGTTCCTGATGCAACCAGCTTCATTTTACGATGCTGCGATAAAAAAACCTTCCTTCTCCCTGGGAAAAATGAATTTATAAAGTGGGAAAATATATGGAAAAATTAATTGTAATTGGCTTTTGTTTTTCATTAAATGAAATTAAAAACAAACCCTGTTTATATTTATAATACCAATAAATTGGTCCGTTATTCAGTAGCCATGCATCTTGGTAGGTGTGCTATTTACCAACTGATGAGCCCAACTTAGCACACTGGGCGAAATGCTGGCAACCAGGAATGAGTTAGCTGGAAAATTTATAATGTCCAATAACGGACCAATTATATTGGTACATACCACTTAGAAATTAACAAACAATGTTAGGTTTTGGTCCACCCAATTAATACACATCACTTTGCAAGTGGAAACTATTTAATACCAAAACATATTAAATATATATTGGGACATATTTAGTCTTTATTTGAGACTTCATCAGCCATAAAATCAAGTGGCAGATTATAAAACTTATTGTTTAGAAAGTGAAAAAAAAAAATGGAGAACCTAATGCCCTTTTAAGGACTATTTGAGATACGCCAAAAAAAATATATATATATACATTATTTACACAAAATTGTCCTCACTTCTTCCAAAAACTTTTGTTTTCTTCAATGTAAAAATTGAAATATAACCTGAAATATGACATGCCAGCCATAGCGTCCCGTACGGAATACAGTGTCTATTGTTGCTATCTGTTGTCCCAAAATATATATAATATGTTTTTATATGAAATAATTTTCACTTGTAAAGTGATGTGTATTGATTGGGTGGACCAACATTGTTTGTTGACCTAACATTTTCTTAGTTTTAACTGTATCTATACGGATCTATACAATGAAGTTCGTAAATTGTACTACATACCACTTAATCGAGCAGTGGAATAACCTTTCCTAAACCCAAACTGCCTTCTATTGAACCAGTTATTAATTTTGCAAACATGTCTAATATAATCAGAAAGAATGCCTTCCTAAGGCTTACATGCAATGCATGTCAAACTTACTAACCTGTAATTTTCAGCTTTATCTCTATCACCCTTTTCTTTATACTCAGGGGCTATTATAGCAATTCTACATTCATTTGGTATAGCTCCTTCATGCAAAATATAATCAAATAAATACTTCAGATATGGTACTATATCCCAACCTATTGTCTTTGGTATATTCCCAGAAATCTTATCAATTCCACCTGCTTTTCTAGTTTTCAACTTCTGTATCTTATTGTAATTGTCAATGTTATCATATGTCATTTTTAATACTTCTTTAGCATTAGTCACCGCCTCTACCTGGACATTATCGTTGCAACCAACAATCTTTACATACTGCTGACTGAATACTTCTGCTTTTTGAAGATCCTCGCATACACACTCCCCT